>NC_029794.2:29268489-29318624 GCF_000816755.2 Arachis ipaensis | reverse complement strand
TTAGAAATTACATAGCTAACCAATGGTTGCTAACTATTGGCTACTATAGAAAATCACGCTGCATGCGTGGTTTGGCTACCTTTTTTCCTCAAAATCAAACCACAAAAACCGTATCATGTGTTATGAAAGTTGTCCCAAAAAGTTGAGCTACAGAACGTTTATTTATGTAAATGATAAATAATATATTGAATGGAAGGGGTTTGTTTGTCAAATCTATAGGCCTGAAGAAATATTATTCAGGAACCAATAACAGTTGAAAACTAGATCAAATTATATATTGTTTTATGATTTTTCTTACCATTTCAATGGAGAGAATCTATATACACTACAACATGACGCTTCGTAATATATAATTATGGCACAAAACGCATACACTCTATATACCTACTGATAAAATTAAAAGTTATTATGAGATTTGTTTAATGATGAAACCGAAACTCTAATTTTAATATTTTCTCTTTATGATGTGCTTGTGAGTTATTATTTGAGAGATTCTATCATTATGTGTACATGAAGTACTCTTGAAGTAATAATTGGAAGTTGAGTGATCACGTTATAATTAATAGGACTAATAATAAATAGGGTAGGATAAAGTTTAAATTCAATTCCAACTTTATTTATATGTTAAAATTTTTTCTAAAATTCAACCATCATATATGCGATTTAAAATTCTTTAACCTAAACTCTATTGGCATCCTAAAATTTGATATCCGACTCTATCCACAAAAGTTTAATTATTTAAAGAAATTCAATGTTTAATCATACAATATTTGATAAACTTACTAATAATATAAAAACTACTAAATTAAGTTTATATAAAATTAAAAGTAACAAAATCAGAAGTAAATTCATATTAAAGTTATAAACGACATAAATATCAATTCGTTATCAAGTTATTATTAAAATTAATAACACAAACAACAATACAATAATTGGATCGGTGGTTTACAGGAATTATACAAAACAAGGAGTGTGTTTGATCTCCTCAACTCATGTATAATATTTTTTATAAAATACATTAACATATTAGGGATGCGAATAAGTTGAATATGGTTAGACCTAAATCTGCACGCTATTCAATCGTAACTCAATTCACTTCACCTCTAACCCTACCGAATGGATTGGATAGGATTAGATGCTCGTAGCCCTACTAATTAGAGTGAGTTACGAGCTATATATATGGAATTAATTGCTAGTTCTTAATTTAATTGAACTGTGATTCAATTATAGCTAAGTAAGCATAATTAGTTAATGAATTTGCTTAGAAAGCGAGCTAGTTAGGCTGGTTAAAAGGTGTAAAGATATTTATCAGGCACTTAGAAGTAGTGGCATTATAAGTAGTTAGCAAATAAATACAGTTCGATGCATGTCTGTTCTATTAGTCATGAGCTCACTTGTTGATTACAGTGCCATAATTCAACACATTCGTTAGTTAACCTGGACATTGTCTTTTTGTTGTATATCCCCAAGACAAAAAGTATCTCTAGGCTTATATCACAAACCGGTCTCGCAGGGAGAGTGCTCCGTACACCTCGCAGGATAAATACCTTGTACATATCTCGCAGAGAGAGTGCCTTGTCACATCTTGCAGGGTGAGTGCCCTGTACACTGCAGGGTGAATACACTATATATATCTTGCAGGAAGAGTGTCCTGTCACACCTCACAGGGTGAGTGTAACACCCTAATTAGCCTAAGCCTTACCTCACGTCATAAAGCAAAGGTTAATCAGAGGTTACGACAGTTCTAAGCTCATACGTATAATATATAGAAGGAATATAGTAATCTAGAAGCCCGATGAAAAATATAGCTCAAAGACAGGATTTGAAAAGCGCAGAACGTACTAACGAAGCTACTAGCTTAAGGCACAAGAAATAGATAAGATACAACAAAATATAAGTATATAATATCATAGGAACTAGCCTTGACTCGCGGAGTTTAAGCCGACTAGCCATATACAAGTATACAGAACCATATTGAAAACTGACAGTTTAAAAACAGCTTATACAAGTTATTCCCTCAAATACAAGCCTCTAGGCTAAACAAGATACAAAAGTGAAAGACATAAAAACAAAATAAACCAAAAAGACTCCAAAGGAAACCAAGATCCTCCGCTCTTGTCACCATCCAAAACAACTCACCGAGGTGGGTTGCGACCTGCATCTGAAAAACACAACAAAGATATGGTATGAGAACCGGAGGTTCTTAGTATGGTAACAGTGCCCAGTGATGTAGGATATAAGACCCCGGGATGACAAATGCAATCCTACGCTCCATATCCATCACAAGATTCAAGCTTAAAGCATTCTAAAACAAAACAAGCATAATATAAACCTTATCATAATTAAACCGGGTAATCTATCTTAAGGGATTTTTACTCTAATCAAACACCACTGTCCCACAGCCTTCACCAACCTATCCTCCATGCGATCCCATCGCCACCGCCTTCCGAACCTCCTCAATCACAGTAGAAAGCACAATTAATAAACAATGCAAGTAAAACACAAGTAGAAGCATATGAGACAAATAATTCAGATAGCAAGTAAGCATGTTATTCAATTAGGCAAGCCATTACAAGTAAACAAAGCATACAAACAGATAGAAAATGCATATGATGAATGCCTGCCCTACTGGCTGTGATATCACATTGTCGGTTCAACTACCAACCCGACACATCTCCATGGAGACATCGCCCTTCGGATTTCTCATATGGGAACCCCCGAGATATAGTGCCCGGATCATTGTCCAGGTGCCGGCGCCTGCTCACCTATGGTCCGAAGGGATGCGAGCGGGATACTATTGCCACAGACCTCACATCTCAACGCAAGCGGGACAAACCCCGCCCTTACGCCGCCGCCGCTACCTCGACAAGCGGGATCCAACCCCGTCCCTGCCAGGCGCATAGCGTCTCATATTCTCAGTAAAAACAATATTTTAGTGGTTCTCAGAAAACATTTT
This sequence comes from Arachis ipaensis, assembly GCF_000816755.2. Classification (NCBI taxonomy): domain Eukaryota; kingdom Viridiplantae; phylum Streptophyta; class Magnoliopsida; order Fabales; family Fabaceae; genus Arachis; species Arachis ipaensis. Next base: position 29,315,668 of record NC_029794.2, on the reverse strand, counting down.
CAGTATACATGGATCCATCATCTCAATCTGAGTCGTCGACTCATCTCAACCACTGTCCATTCATAACTCAGTTTCCAATATCAAAAGTTCATCATTCCTTATCTCATATATCACTCATCCTCCACCCAACGTCAAATCATTCTCAACACGCTAGAAACCTAGGCCTCCATTTTCTAATTTATCATAAAACCGTGTTCTAGAAACCTTAAGTTACATCCCATGTTCCAATACTCAAAATTAAGCCCATAAGTTTTAAAATGGTGTTTTAGAAGCTTACAACCTTGTTGGGAAGGTAGAAATAGTTGAAAACAAATAAACTTTTGAGAAACAGGACGTGTGCGGCCGCACAGGGTTCCGTGCGTGCGCACACTCCTGAGAGTTTTGAAATGCGTTCATACGCACAGAGGTATGCGTACGTACAGGTTTCAATTTTTATAAGGATCTGTGCACTCACACAACCTGTGCCAGCGCCCCCAACAGACTGACCTTCCCGACGTGTGCGTCCGCACAGACTTGTGCGTTCGCACAGGTTGAAGTTTTTCCTTGGATATGTGCGCGCACAAGCTGTGCCAGCGCTGCGAATAGAACGCACTTCCCTGCCTGTGCATGCGCACAGGCATGCGTCCGCACAGATCAAAATATTTGCAGGGTGTGCGTTCGCACGAGTGTATGCGCCCGCACATATCAGAAATCATGAAATTATGCAACTTTGCAGAATTTCAGATTTTTAACACCAACTTTGAAGAATCATAACTTCCTCTACAAAATTTCAAGTTTCGTAAATTTTATATCGATTTAAAGGGTTTCCAAAAATCTTTAAGTCTAAACAAAGTTCAATCAGTTTTGAAAACCGAGGCAAAATTTATGATCGAGCAAAGTTTACCAAAAACTCAATTTTACCAAACTTCACCATTTAGTCATTTACACAATTTCTTACCATACACATTCCAAATCATACCATACCATTCCAAACGCCCTTCTCTCATCAGAATTTACCTTTTGTATCATATCACACCAATCATACCATAATTTCTTTCACATTTCATTATTCTCAACTTAATTTATCACACACACACACACACACACACATATATATATATATATATCCACCAATCATCATCATCTCATTACCAATTCTCATTACCAACTCAACCAAGATTCATATTCATAATCAACAATACTCATGCATCTAATCCATCAAATTTCAACTTCATCATGTAATCACAACAATACATCAATACATTATACCTCACCAATACAAACAATCATCAACAACATACAATTTTCACACCTATCCTATAGGTCACTATCCTAAGTGTCCATGAATATTATATACTACATACAGAAAACCGAAACCATATCTTGGCTAATTCTCCTTTATGTACCAAAACTCAAATTGATCACAAATAGCTTTCAACCAAATTCCAAGCTTTCACATCCACTCCACTAAGCACAATTAAGTTCCAAGAGCTCCCAAAGCCACAATAATCAAACTATATACATATAAATCACCTCAAATCAATCTAGGGTTCCAATTAAACATAATTTCACAAGGGTTTCGTGGCCCTTACCTTCTCCAACAGATTTACTAGCAATAATCCAAGGTTAAGCAAGGATTAGAGCAAATCTAAACATCCAAAATCACAAAAATTTATTTAACCCCAAAGCCCTAGGAACCGAAACTTTTGAGAGAAGAATGGAAGGGATTTCGTGGTTACTTCCCCAATTTCTTGTGTGGGTTTTGTAGAGCTTTTCACAAGAAACGCGTAGCCGCAAATGGTGCGGTGATCGGAGCTCTCTAGCTCAAGATATGAGCTTGGCAAGTTTGAAGTGAATAGTAACAATGGTGGAAAGCTCTCACCTCTCTCCTCAATTCAGTTGCTGTTATGTTTAAATTATGAGGGTGAATGTGGCTGAAATGGGTTCATTTAAGTGTATTTATATGTTGGGCTTGGGCCCAACTTGGGCCCGGTCCAAACCATTAGCATTTTTAGCCTGTTTGGCCCAACTTCAGGCCAAACCATTAAAATTAACGCCCGATTTTCGACTTCTAATAATTTCTAAGGTTTTTAACTGTTTAAAATTTTTCTCGTACAGTACCAGGCAGACTTAAACCAATCGGTTCAACTTCCGGTTCGCGGTTTTTCACGGTTTTTCGCAGAAAGCACATTTTCTGACGCAGAAAAACCCACTGAGTCCAAAAATTACCTTTAAATCCCCTAATTCTCACTCTAATTATTCGGAACCTAATTTGGGCAAGTAAATTATCTAATTAGGCGGTTAATTAAGCGCGGTTCTTACACTCTTCCCACCAAATAAGAAATTTTGCCCTCAAAATTTGGATCACCCTATCATCATCCTTAAACGTTTCCTCGACTTAAACCTACCGCTCACCATTCATCGTTTCGTACCTCCACGTCAGCCCAATTTCCTATTTACATCTTTTATTCTTATGTATAACTCCATATTCTAATTGAATTCAAGCCTGTATCTTACTTGTCCTGCTCACTCTTAGTTCCCTTCGATCGACTTCAATACAACATTAGTACTTCAATTCGATGCTCTCCAAATCTATCCTTCAAATAAATCAGCTCCTATTTCCATCTAAGCCCAAAGTTATCATGAACAAATATCGCAATGCTTGTCTTTCAAACTCGACACTTGCACTCGCATGCCCTCCAATATCAAATTTAGTCATCTACCCTCATGTTCACAACCTATCCTAATTCCTTCTACCCTCACTACTGCAATCAAACTTAGTTCTTAAAAACTTTTACTTACATTAACCGACTAAAGTCTTCAAGTATTCAAGCCTAAGATACGCTTAATCTTCGTCCTACGACCTTTACTCACAACTATCATGAGCTATTGCATTCCGCAAGCTTCTCTGCTGCGCCACTCCGATTTTTCAACCACTAATTGACTAACTAATCCAAATGCTCAATCAAGTCATACATCATTTATCGTGTTATAAAACCAGGCTTATGTCTAAAATTCCTCAACTTGACCCAAATAGGGTTCACGCTCATCATAAGACTAATTTCTAACTTAGGGCCTCCTAGCATCTCTATGCCTAATTCAAAATCTCCTAAATTCTCAATCGTAAGTAATTTTTCATAGCTCCAATTACAATACCCATCAATTTCCAACCATTCAACACCTTCAAGCCTAGCAACAGTTCTTATACTAACTACAATTTCAATACCATCTGCTCCATCATACTCCTAACACATTCTATCATCTCAAACACCTAAAATATTCTATTCTTCCTTTCCTCTATTCATTTGATAAAATTCCAAGATCCATAATACTACCATACCATTTGTCTCGTATCTAATCATTCAATTCATTTACAATTTTGTCCATATGTGCAATTCAACCTCCCTTAGTCATACTAAACAATTGGTAAATCTCTATTTATTTTAACTAACATCAATTGTTAAACTCAGCAAAAAATTCAAGCCTAAATTCCTCCTCACTTATTTTTCTCCTTCTCTACTTACCTCTGCACTCAATGGTTCACAATGTGCCAACATCATATTAACTATCTTATGATCTACACGTGAGAACCAAAATCAAACGTGATTATCCCTAAGTAGTATCTTAACTCTCAATTGTAGTCCTTGAGTAATTTTCACCATCTTCAGGGAGGTAGTTCCCCTTGCTCCACATCTTTAACACAAATATAAACGTAACAGGCTCCAGATCGTGAGTCAGAGATTCCACTTCGTATGGCCTCAACTGCCGCGATGCACCAACCATTACCTCCTAATGCTACGTCAATGCGCACTCCAAGACTTTCAACGAAGCATTATCGTAGATCCTAACTGGTCCCTAAGGTTCACATAACAAGTGTACCGGTGATGTAGCTAATCGTTCTTTCAAGCTTTGGAAGAATTTCAATTCAGCGTTTGAGCCGATGGAGCATCCTTGTGTATCAATTCTGTCATAGGTAATGCCATTCATAAAAGTAAGGCTTCACAACTCCTTGCGATATTGCACCCTCGCGAGTCTCATCCTTCGAGTTTATAATTCATGTCCTAGGGAACTAACATATCGACAATTGCGTCTAAGGATGGCATATGATGCCGAATTAAGCCCAAGTTATTTGAAGGGATACCGAGTTCAAAAGAAAGCAAACAACTTTGAATGGTATCCATAAGAAATTGATAGAGTACATTAGGTTGTGTTTAGACAAGGTTGTAGAGAATAAGAAAATGCACCAAAAAGAGAATTAGAGTGCGCCTTAAGAAAAGAATTCCAAATTATGAATCCTTTGAAGAACCAATAAGGCACATTGAACCAAAGTATATCTCTACTGAGGGTTTATTTTAATAGAAATCTTCCTCACACTCGATTGGGTCAAAACAGATTTAGGCTCAGATCAAGGAGTACGAGTTGTGTGAAAGGACACATGCAAATGGGAATTTGATTTAGGAAACGTTCAATTTGACTATCAAGAAGGATCGAGAAATAAAGTATTTCAATGTGAATTACGAAAGAAAGATAGATAGAGTTACAAGCATTTGTTGGTAATCTCTCTCGTATTAAGTCTCCCATTACTATCCTCCTTCACTCCGGTTCCTCGCAATTGATCCATTAAGTTATCTATCCTCGGCAATGGATACTGGTCCTTCACAGTCACTTTGTTAAATCGTCGGTAATTTCGGCATAGTCGCATTTAGCACCGAGCGCGTATATAACCCTTAACTACAACTGTCCCTCCTTCCACAAAGTGTTCGGCTACTTAATATCGCCAACTTAACTTAAGTCGTGAAAGTACGTCATCTTTCATAATCCTATCGTGTCAATGCTTCCTCACGCCTTCCGTAGTGTCACGCTAATTGGTTGTCACTAAGAACCCAAATCGCTTGGTTGTACCCACCAAACTTATCTTCTCCCTTTTGTTTCTTCCGATGCTAAGTTTGGCCAGCCTTAACGGCAACATCCCATAAAATGAAACTAAGCTAAACTCTGGTCCCAAGCTTGATGTTTAATCTAATCTTCCTAGTTCCAAATCTTTGTCTCCATCATAAGCTAATAAGAAGAGTCAAGTTACAGTCCCCCACAACGTGATTAAAACTAGGTTATCAATTTCATTGTTACCTCGAGTTGGAGATCCTTAACCCCATTACTGGGACCGATCTGCACCTTGGTCCTTTTTGTAAGGACAGCGTCTAGAGATATGCCCTGACAATCCGCAGCTGTAACATCCACTGAACCCAGCCATGCATGACTTTTTCGGATGGTATCTTCCACATCTCTGGCACCTTAACTCTTCTTGTTGAGCCCACGCCTGCTTACCTGCTCCTCTTGCCCGGTGATACTGGTCATGGTCAATGCCTCTGATATGTCTTTGAACTTGGGATTGCTGAGGGGCATGCCAACCCTTCTTGGAGTTCTGGCCTCTTGATGGAACATACTTCCCACGACCTCTGCTACTAGTACCGCCACGAACATCTCTCTCCAAAGTCACCTCCTTGGCATAATCTTCTACAATTGTTGCCTTGTCCACCAATTCGGAGAATCTCTTAATCTCCAATGGAGCCACAACACACATGATATCTTCCCTCAGCCCTACTTCATATTTGACACATTTCCATCCCTCATAGGACTCAGGAGTACCCTGACTTATTCTCGAGGACCTACAGAGTTTTTCGAACTTGCTGGTGTATTCAGCTATAGTCATGGACCCTTGCTTCAACTGTAAGAGCTCCAACTCTCTGGCCTCCCTTAATGATTCATGCCAGTACTTTTTGTAGAAAGCTTCTTGAAATAATGTCCATGTAATGTCCACCTTCTGTAGGCGTAGCAGTCGGTGCTCTCTTTGCCACCATTGCTGAGCTTCTCTCACTAGTTGATAAGCCGCATATTCCACGAACTGATTACTCGATACTTGTTGAGTCTGTAATGCACTCTCCACAGCTTCGAACCAGTTGTCTGCTTCAGTAGGATTTATCGTTCCATTAAAAACTGGCGGGTCAGCTTTCAGAAAAGCAGCTAGAGTTCTCGGAACACCAACTAAGTTGTCCTCAGCACCTTCTTCATTTTCACTTCCGGCTGATTGCCTTGTTTGCCGCAAAGCATGAGTAGCCATAACAGTGCCCGCTTGAATCGTGTTAGCTAAATTAGTCATTGTTGCCATAAGTTCAGCGTGATCATTCGTCGACGGGTTACCCTCATAATCTCTCCGTATACGTGACCGACCTTGTCCGCGAGTAGCCATTAGGGTTTCTGTCTACACCAAACAATCGATATCAAGGTGATCAGTCTCAATATCAAAAGTCTAATGCTTCAATTATCCCAAACAAGTACTCACAAACAAGCATACTATGCATATATCAAGTGGATAACCTAATAGCATCAAAGAAAAGACACACAGAGTATGCAATGAAGCACAATCGGTCCATCTCTCAGGTCACGAGGACGAACCGCTCTGATACCACTAAATGTAACACCCTAATTAGCTTAAGCCTTACCTCGTGTCGTAAAGCAAAGGTTAATCAGAAGTTACGACAGTTCTAAGCTCATACGTATAATATATAGAAGGAATATAGTAATCTAGAAGCCTGATGAAAAATATAGCTCAAAGACAGGATTTGAAAAGCGCAGAACGTACTAATGAAGCTACTAGCTTAAGGCACAAGAAATAGATAAGATACAACAAAATATAAGTATATAATATCATAGGAACTAGCCTTAACTCGCAGAGTTTAAGCCGACTAGCCATATACAAGTATACAGAACCATATTGAAAACTGACAGTTTAAAAATAGCTTATACAAGTTGTTCCCTCAAATACAAGCCTCTAGGCTAAACAAGATACAAAAGTGAAAGACATAAAAACAAAATAAACCAAAAAGACTCCAAAGGAAACCAAGATCCTTCGCTCCTGTCACCATCCAAAACAACTCACCGAGGTGGGTTGCGACCTGCATCTGAAAAATACAACAAAGATATGGTATGAGAACCAGAGGTTCTCAGTATGGTAACAGTGCCCAGTGATGTAGGATATAAGACCCCTGGACGCCAAAGGCAATCCTAAGCTCCATATCCATCACAAGATTCAAGCTTAAAGCATTCTAAAACAAAACAAGCATAATATAAACCTTATCATAATTAAACCGGGTAATCTATCTTAAGGGATTTCTACTCTAACCAAACACCACTATCCCACAGCCTTCACCAACCTATCCTCCATGCGATCCCATCGCCACCGCCTTCTGAACCTCCTTAATTCCAGTAGAAAGCACAATTAATAAACAATGCAAGTAAGACACAAGTAGAAGCATATGAGACAAATAATTCAGATAGCAAGTAAGCATGTTATTCAATTAGGCAAGCCATTACAAGTAAACAAAGCATACAAATAGATAGAAAATACATATGATGAATGCCTGCCCTACTGGCTGTGATATCACATTGTCGGTTCAACTGCCAACCCGACACATCTCTATGGAGACGTCGCCCTTTGGATTTCTCATATGGAAACCCCGAGATATAGTTCCCAGATCACTGTCCAGGTACCGGCGCCTGCTCGCCTATGGTCCGAAGGGATGTGAGCGGGATACTCTTGCCACAGACCTCACATCTCAACGCAAGCGGGACGAACCACCGCCCATACGCCGCCGCTGCTACCTCGACAGGCGGGATCCAACCTTGTCCCTACCGGGTGCATAACGTCTCATATTCTCAGTAAAAATAATATTTTAGTGGTTTTCAGAATACATTTTCAGTATACATGGATCTATCGTCTCAATCCGAGTCCTCGACTCATCTCAACCACTGTCCATTCATAACTCAGTTTCCAATGTAAAAAGTTCATCATTCCTTATCTCATATATCACTCATCCTCCACCCAACGTCAAATCATTCTCAGCACGCCAGAAACCTAGGCCTTCGTTTTCTAATTTATCATAAAATCGTGTTCTAGAAACCTTAAGTTACATCCCATGTTCCAATACTCAAAATTAAGCCCATAAGTTTTAAAATGGTGTTTTAGAAGCTTATAACCTTGTTGGCGTACGCACAGGTGTTAATTTTATAAGGATCTGTGCACTCGCACAACCTGTGCCAACGCTCCCAATAGACTGACCTTTCCGACGTGTACGTCCGCACAGGTTGAAGTTTTTCCTTGGATATGTGCGTGCACAAGCTGTACCAGCGCTGCGAACAGAATGCACTTCCTTGCCTATGCGTGCACACAGGTGCGTGCATCCGCACAGATCAAAATATTTGCAGGGTGTGCGTCCGCACGAGTGTATGCGCCCGCACATATCAGAAATCATGAAATTCTGCAACTTTGTAGAATTTCAGATTTTTAACACCAACTTTGAAGGATTATAACTTCCTCTACAAAATTCCAATTTTTATAAATTTTATATCGAGGCAAAAACCGAGGCAAAAGTTATGATCGAGCAAAGTTTACCAAAAACTCAATTTTACCAAACTTCAACATTTACACAATTTCTTACCATACACATTTCAAACCATACCATACCATTCCAAACCCCATTATTTCATCAGAATTTACCTTTTGTATCATATGACACCAATCATACCATAATTTCTTTCACCTTTCATTATTCTTAACTTCATTTATCACACATATATATATAACATATCCACCAATCATCATCATCTCATTACCAATTCTCATTACCAACTCAACCAAGATTCATATTCATAATCAACAATACTCATGCATCTAATCCATCATATTTCAACTTCATCATCTAATCACAATAACACATCAATACATTTATACCTCATCAACACAAACAATCATCAACAACATACAATTTCCACACCTATCCTATAGGTCACTAGCCTAAGTGTCCATGAATATTATATACTACATAGAGGAAACTGAAACCATACCTTGGCTGATTTTTCTTTATACACCAAAACTCAAATTGATCACCAAATAGCTTTTAACCAAATTCCAAGCTTTCACATCCACTCCACTAAGCACAATTAAGTTCCAAGAGCTCCCAAAGCCACAATAATCAAACTATATACATATAAATCACCTCAAATCAACCTAGGGTTCCAATTAAACATAATTTCACAAGGGTTTAGTGGCCCTTACCTTCTCCAACAGATTTACTAGCAAGAATCCAAGGCTAAGCAAGGATTAGAGCAAACCTAAACATCCAAAATCACAAAAATTTATTTAACCCCAGAGCCCTAGAAACCGAAACTTTTGAGAGAAGAATGGAAGGGATTTCGTGGTTACCTCCCCAATTTCTTGTGTGGGTTTTGTAGAGCTTTTCACAAGAAACGCGTAACCGTAAACGGTGCGGCGATCGGAGCTCTCTAGCTCAAGATATGAGCTTGGCAAGTTTGAAGTGAATAGTAACAATGGTGGAAAGCTCTCACCTCTCTCCTCAATTCAGTTGCTGTTGTGTTTAAGTTATGAGGGTGAATGTGGCTGAAATGGGTTCATTTAAGTGTATTTATATATTGGGCTTGGGCCCAACTTGAGCCCGGTCCAACCCGTTAGCGTTTTTAGCCCGTTTGGCCCAACTTCAGGCCAAACCGTTAAAATTAACGCCCGGTTTTTGACTTCTAATATTTTTCTAAGATTTTTGACTGTTTAAAATTTTTCTCGTACAGTACCAGTCAGACTTGAACCGATTCAACCGGTTCAATTGCCGATTCGTAGTTTTTCACGGTTTTTCGCAGAAAGCACATTTTATGACTCAGAAAAATCCACTGAGTCCAAAATTACCTTTAAATCCCCTAATTCTCACTCTAATTATTCGGAACCTAATTTGGACAAGTAAATTATCTAATTAGGCAGTTAATTAAGCTCGGTTCTTACAGTGAGTGCCATGTACATATCTCGTCAGGAGAGCGCCTTGTCACACCTTGTAGGGTGAGTGTCCTGTACACTTCGTAGGATAAATATCCTGTACATATCTCGCAGGGAGAGTGCCATGTACCCCTTGCAACCAGAGAGAGAGAGAGAGAGAGAGAGAGAGTGTGTGTGTGTGTGTGTAGGCGGGATGAGACCATTGTCCCTACATCTTACCAAATACGCAAGCGGGACGAACCCATGACCTTGCTTCACAAGCAGGACGAACCTCCGACCTTGCCAAATCGGTCATTTAGACCACAATCAGTTAACATTAATGTCTTTAATCAATTTCATAAGTTACCAAACTCGTTAACCCCCCAAATTACTGTTAATTTACCAATTCTATCTACTCGTGAGTGGGATAATACCACTGTCCTCACCGCGTGCGGGACGAACCACCATTCCCACAACCATATCATTCGGTTTAACCAAGTGTTTATTCGAGAATAATTCAATTTAACTCATTATAATGCTCCCAGTATATTCAAAGCTTATAAATTAGTGATTCAACTTCAGACGGGGGGTAAACAGGGTTATAAACATGTTGAGAAAGTTAAATAGTTCGAAAACAATATTTTCAAAAAATCAGCACGGTCGTGCGTACGCATTCGTCGTGCGTACGCACGATTTCAATTCGGGTTGCACATCATGCGTATACATGCCTCGTGGGTACGCGCGATTTCAATTCTGTTTCACATTCATGCGTACACATAACCCATGCATTCATGCAAGATTCAGTTTTTCACCCCCATTTTCAAATATCAATAACTTTTTTTACAAAATTTCATTCCTTCATTCTTAGACTGTTTTAAATATCTTTTCACTAGCTTTAATTAAAGACAAATTTCATCAAATTCTGAACTCCAAGCGCCAAGTTATGCCCCGTCAAAGTTAGTCTAAAATTTTATTTTTACCAAATTCACCCAATTGTCAATTCTTACCAAAACTCAATTCAGTTCTGTTTCAAACTATTCCGAAACCATTTCTCAACATTCTCAACACTCATTCATCAATCTCTATCCATTTAACCCCAATTAAACAAGTTTCAATCCAACCAATCCAACTTCCTAAATCAATATCCAATCAAATTCTCAACATATAGCACTTAAACTTCACAAATAAAAATCAAACCAACAAATCCATCATTCAACTCATTCTCATTAATTTAATTACTTATCACACGTGGCAATGCCACCACTTACCTCAACTTACTATGTAGGAAAATACCTCACTCTATCACGGCCTTAGGCCCAAACTCTCACATCAATATCATTCAACTCAATTTCATAACTCATCACAAGGTAATCAAAATTATAATATTCATTTACTAATCAAACATACATTCTCAACCATCATCAAGCACAACATCAATCACACATATCAATTCATGAGACTCACATAATCACTAAAAGTATAATTTTTTATATCGATTTATATCAATCTTTAGTAATAAAATGATTTCAAGAAAAATCCCTACCTCATTGACAGCAGTCTCCAACCTTTGAATTCTCTCTTTTTGACCAAATCAACTTGCTCAATGCCAACCAAGCCTCAACAATTGCTCCACAACCACACCAAACACCAAAAACAAGCAAGCAACTCTAATATCACCAAAATGACACATATATCAACCTAGGACACATAAAAAATAGAGGTTTGAAGGAGAAAAAGGTCACCTTACCTTATTCCATTCAAATTTAGGATGAAACTCACTTGGAATCCATACTAGAGTACCCCTAAAGAACCAACATCACAATATTTCAACTCACATATGCCGAAAATACGAATTCAATGAGAAATTCAAAAATGGAGCAGGAATTTTAGACTTACTCACCATACAGTTCGATAGAATTGAAGAGGATGAAGAGAGCGACGTGTGACTACAAACGAATTGTCAATTGAAGCTACGGTTAGGAAGTTATGAGCAATGTTGTGAAGTGGTGATAGTGCACTTAGGGTTCCTCTTCTCCTCTCTTTTCTCTTCTTTGTGCTGAATGTGTGTGAATGAAGGGAAAGTGTTCTAAATTGTGAAGGGTGGAAGGCTTATAAGCCTTGGACTTGGGCCCAATATGGGTCCATTTGTGATCTTTGGGTCTGTTAGCCCTATCTTAGGCCAAAACGTTTAAGATAAGTGCTCGAGTTTATGTTCTAAATATTTTTCCTTGTCATTCATAAAACAATTTTCAAAATATCAACTAACTCATATTTTAATTTTTAAAAAAATCTAGAGTCTTACAGCCTAAACCTACTAAAGAACGAAGTCTTTGTTGTATGATGTGGACAGATGTATTACGTTCATCATGTTGTGGATCAAATTGTATAAGAATTACAAAACTGCTCAAACTGTGTTGTAGAATGAAAATACTATGGATTTGTGGAACAATTTGAAGCACAAGTTTTATCAAAGTGATGTATTTAGAAATGTTGAGCTTTTTTTTGTTAAACACAGGGAGACATAAGCATTATCATATTTCACTAAGCTGAAGGTGATTCGGGAGGAGTTAGAGAATTTGTGGCCACTGCCACTTTTTATGTGTGCAAGTGAATGCATATGTGGTCTTGGAGAATTCCAAATGCCATTATCTAAGTCTATTTTCATGTATTGTGATGATAGTTCTAAACTCCATATTATAGCCAACCCCGTGTTTGATGAGGCAAAATTGATACACTCGAATATTGGCAAGTGCACCAAATCGTATTAAGTAATACCATGGTGAGTAGATATTATTTCCACGAGGATTAACGGATTGAATCAAGTAACATCTAATTGAATCTCTTATTAGATCAATCAAACCTTGGCAAGAGGATTGTGAATATTGAAGTAGAGTAAAAAATAGTGAAGAAAAAATCGTGGTGACTGAAGGGAGGTTTAGAGAATTAGGAAAGCAATCAAGAAATGAGAATGTTAAAGGCTTCAAAGATGTTAAATTTTTAGAAAAAGCAATACTTGTGTTTTCCTAATTTGACTCATGCAAAAATCTTTTCACAGCAAATTATTTATAATCAAATTTCAACTCCTTGACAATTTAATTTCTCTTAACTTAATTAATCTCCAATTCCTTGGTCAACTAATTAAGAGAAGGGGTGAAGAATGATTTCGATTTTAAACCACACAATATTCAAAGATTATCCTTAGCTGAATTAAATGTCAAGTATTCAAAGACTAGTTTTAAATAATTGAAGATTATGAGATGAATTTCAAGCTAATTCCGATATTAAATTTTCCAAAGTAGTAATAGAATCCAAAATAGAATTAGAATATTTTCCAATACTTCTAACCATTAATGATGAAGAATGCAACTCAATCTTTAAAAAGTAGGAAATCAAGAATCAAAATAAAGAAAACACTTGCATTACTAATCCATAAAATAAAACAGAGCTCCTAACCTTTAACATAGAGATTTAGTTACTCATGATAGAAAGAAAATAACCTAAAACTAATGAGGTGTTAGATGGCTCCAGTGATTATTCGATGATCATCGATGTGAACCTTGTTCACTTATTTATAATCTAACTAGGCACCACTTTTTTCAGCTGGGCATCAGCCACCTTGCCTCCTCCCAGGCACAAAGGTGTTAGGCTTAGAATGGAGGAATTGGGTGCCCAAATTGGGCGCTAGACTTGGAGGATAAGGCGTTGGGCGCCAGTCCTTGGAGCTGGGCTCCAGATTTTGGGTGCACAACTTGGAGTCTAAGCACTAGGCTTGGCCTCCTTGAGCTTGGTGCCAGCTTCTCTTGAAGTACACTTGTGTTTTCTTCTAAAATTTATCCTGATTTGCTTAATTATATCCTAAAAACACTATCATTCTAATACAACTCCAAACATATGATTAGTTATCAAAATTTCACTAAAAAAATAAGAATTTTGATTTAAATATAAGAAACTAATTAAAATAAAACCTAAAAATAACTAAAGATGTCTAGGTATCAGTGTTCCACAAGTACACAAAGCATATAGAAGTAGATTCTCATGTGGCAGGAAAAAAGTCTCTAAATAAATTAGTGAAACTGTTGGCGGTTCATACTAAGGAGCAAGTAATAAATGTGTTCACAAAGCTCCTTGCTCCTTGCTCCTGTTTGATTCAGGACCTACATCTCCAAGCTTCGGCTATATGATTTCGATACCCTTAAGTTGGAGGGTGTTGAAGTTGTAGTTGGAAGTTTCCACACCATAATTAAAGTGAATGAGTTGTATAGTATGGAATTAGTTGCTAGTTCTTAATTGAATGAACTCTGATTTAGTTATAGTTAAGTTAGCAGAATTAGTTAGTGAGTTCTTACTAAGCAAGTTTGTTAGGCTGGTGTTAAGATATATATCATGTAGTTAAAATTAGTGATAGTATAAGTAGTTATCTTTAGAATTAAGTAACTCTTGTACGTAGCTTATCATTTTGTGAATCATAGCAAATTCTCTCAAAATCTTCATTACTTTCTCTTAGGGGGTATACATAATTTGATCTGGCCTTAAAGATCTGGTCTTGGTCCGAAGCAATTTTACACATTTTGGCCCCGTTTCAAAGTGACCTGGGGCTGACTCGAGGAAAAAATAAGTCACTTGGGAGCCCAACTCAATCGAGCCCAGGCTAGAGCTCGGGTCACCCAGCCTGGCCGGTGAGAGTTCCTAATTTCAATAATTTTTTATACTTAGTGTCACTGGTTTCACATTGCAAACCACACAGACAATCTCTCTCTCTCTCTCTCTCTCTCTATATATATATATATATATATATATTAGGGCATGCATATAGGCTTAAAGCTCCCATTCTTGGAAACTCTCTCAACCCTCGTCTATACACCCACCAGCTACCCTCACTAGCCTTAAGGTGTTCTTCTTCGAAACTGGTGCTGCCCTTATTCTGCTCGACTGCTTCACAGCTTGCTCTAGTCAAAGCTGCTTTTTCACGCTGCACAACATTTCCACACCGCACTACTCGCTAATAAACCTCAGTCACGATGCCACCAATAGCGGCTGTGAAGTACAATGGTCACTACTTTGCTCCTGATCCTCTTCTTTTCATATTCTTTTTCTTCTTTGTGCTGCTGGTCTGCTTGTGAGGAAGGTCAATGACGAAGCTCAGTCCCGCAAAGGTCAGACCTGCCACGGCCAACCCTGGTGAAGGTTAGTCTTGCCAACACATTTAGCCCCTACTTAGCTGCCCCCTTTCCCTGTTCAAGCTCATTCTAGGTAATGCTTCTAAAAATATGATTATGGTTTGACCTTCCAAATTTTAGGTCAGTGATTATAAAACTTGATTTCTTTGGAACATGTTATTATAATTTAAGGTTGATTTGTTGCTTTGAACTTCTGAGTTCTGATTATTGTTGATTTGTCTCCTTGTTTGGTTCTGATTTGTTCTGATTTTAATTAAACATGTTTTGATTATTGTTGATTTGTGTTATATGTTTGGTTTTAATTTGTTCTAAACTTAATTAAAATATATTCTGATTATTGTTGATTTGTTTTCCTTCTTTAGTTATGATTTATTCTGATTTTAATTAAAACCTATTATGATTTATTGTTGATTTGTTTTAAAGATTGTTTTAATTTTAAACGATGTTGGCTAATGATGAGCGGATAATTTATACGCTTTTTGACATTGTTTTTAGTATGTTTTTAGTATATTTTAGTTAGTTTTTATTATATTTTTATTAGTTTTAAAATAAAATTCACTTTTCTGGACTTTACTATGAGTTTGTGTATTTTTCTGTGATTTCAGGTATTTTCTGGCTGAAATTGAGGGACTTGAGCAAAACTCTGATTCAGAGGCTGAAAAAGGACTGCAGATGCTGTTGGATTCTGACCTCCCTGCACTTGAAGTGGATTTTCTGGAGCTACAGAAGCCCAATTGGCGCGCTCCCAATTGCGTTGGAAAGTAGACATCCTGGGCTTTTCATCAATATATAATAGTCCATACTTTGCCCGAGATTTGATGGCCCAAACAGGCGTTTCAAGTCAGCTCAAGAATTCTGGCGTTTAACGCCGGAACTGGCACAAAAGCTGGAGTTAAACGCCCAAACTGGCACAAAAGCTGGCGTTTAACTCCAAGAAAAGTCTCTACATATGGAAGCTTCAATGCTCAGTCCAAGCACACACCAAGTGGGCCCGGAAGAAGATTTCTGCATTAATTACTGATTTCTGTAAATCCTAGGCTACTAGTTTTCTATAAATAGGACCTTTTGCTATTGTATTTTGAATCTTCGGACGTTTAGTCCCTAGACCTTGGAGGCTGGCCATTCTGCCATGCTTACACGATTATCACTTTGGTATTTTCAACGGTGGAGTTTCTACACACCATAGATTAAGATGTGGAGCTCTGCTGTTCTTCATGAATTAATACAAAGTACTATTGTTTTTCTATTCAACTCAAGTCTATTTCTTCTCCAAGATATTCATTCGCACCCAAGAACATGATGAATGTGATGATTATGTGACACTCATCACCATTCTAACCTATGAACGCGTGACTGACAACCACTTCCGTTCTACATGCAAACAAGCTTGAATGTGTATCTCTTGGGTTTTTAATCTAAGATTAGAACCTTTGTGCTATAGGCTAGAATTATTGGCAGCCATTCCTGAGATCCAGAACATCTAAACCTTGTCTGTGGTATTCTGAGTAGGATCTGGGAAGGGATGACTATGACGAGCTTCAAACTCGCGATTGTTGGGCGTGTGACAGACGCAAAAGGATCAATGGATCCTATTCCAACATGATCGAGAACCGACAGATGATTAGCCGTGGGGTGACAGCGCATTTGGAACATTTTCACTGAGAGGACGAGAAGTAGCCATTGACAACGGTGATGCCCAACATAAAGCTTGCCATGGAAAGGAGTATGAATGATTGGAAGAAGGCAATAGGAAAGCAGAGGTTCAGGAGGAACAAAGCATCTTCATACGCTTATCTGAAATTCCAACCAAAGAATTACATAAGTATCTCTATCTTTAGTTTATGTTTTATTTATCTTTTAATTATCAATTCTCCATCATCATCTGAATTCACCTTACTGAGATTTACAAGGTGACCATAGCTTGCTTCAAGCCGACAGTCTCCATGGGATCGACCCTTACTCACGTAAGGTATTACTTGGATGACCAAATCTCTATCGTCAAATAACATATCTAAGGTAGAAGCCGCTCTGACGATGTTCTCTTGTTTTTTAGGTTATGCAATAGACGGGAGGCTTAGCTCTGGATCCCCCCTCCCTGCTTGCAGAAATGAATGGATCAGAAGGGGGCTGCTCTAATCGGATATAGGCATAAAAAAAACTAAGAATTCGACGTCGACGGAGACAGACAGTAAGGGAAAGAAGCCGAGTCTGTAGCCTTAAATGAAACCATGTGTGCATCTGGACCTACTATTGGTTCAAGAGTTTCAAGGTCATCTGCTCGAACTGCTGCTTTCATTCTTGCCTCTGCGTGGTACCCAGTGCACTTGCTGGTTAGTTGTGCGGATTTGTGACAAAGTGTGAATCACGTTTGAGAGCTCCAAGTCCTTTGGCGCCATTGTTGATGATCACAATTTCGTGCACCAAGTTTTTGGCGCCGTTGCCGCAAAATTGTGCCTTTTCAAGCTAATAATACAGAAAATTGAAGATTCAGAATATTCAGCAGAGGAATCAAACAGAAAAAGCTTGGCGTTCAAAACGCCCAGTGAAGAAGGAAAACTGGCGTTTAAACGCCAGCCAGGGTACCTGGCTGGGCGTTTAACGCCCAAAAAGGTAGGATTTTGGGTGTTAAACGCCAGAATGGATGCCATTCTGGGCGTTTAACGCCAGGATGACACAAGAGGGAAGATTTTGTTTTTAATTCAAATCTTTTTCAAATTTTCATAATTTTTCAAAATCAAATCTTTTTCAAATCATATCTTTTCAATCATATCTCTTCAAAATTAATTTCTTTCCATTTTTTTTATTATTTTCGAAAATCCTTGCTACTATTAATGATTTACTTCAAAATTTTCAAGTTGTTACTTGCCTATTAAGAAAGGATCAAATTTTAAACTTTAAGAATCATATCTTTTAATTTCTTGTTAGTCAAGTAATCAACTTTAATTTTAAAACTTTCTTTTTTTAAAATTGATTTTCAATCATATCTTCTCCATCATATCTTTTCAATCACATCTTTTTTAAAATTAACTCTCAATCATATCTTTCTAATTTCTAATTTCAAAATCTTTTCGAAAATCACTTAATTTCTTTCCTAATCTTAATTTTCGAAAATCTCAATCAAATTTTCAAATTTCTTTTTAATTATTTCAAAATCTTTTTAATTTATTTTCGAAAATTCTTCCCCTCTTCTCACATCCTTCTATTTAAGGGACTAACACTCCTCCTCAAGGTGCAATTCGAACTCTATCCCTCTTGATAAGTTCGAATTCTCCTCTCTCTACCTCCTCCTTCTATTCTTCTTTTCCTCTGACACCTCAAGGAATCTCTATACTATGACATAGAGGATTCCCTACTTTCTTGTTCTCTTCTCTTTCATATGAGCAGGAGCAAAGATAAAGACATACTTATTCAAGCTGATCCTGAACCTGAAAGGACCTTGAAGAGAAAGCTAAGAGAAGCTAAAGCACAACTCTCTCTAGAGGGCCTAACAGAGCTCTTCAAGGAGGAAGAAGCCATGGCAGCCAAAAACAACAATGCCAACAATGCAAAGAAGGTGCTGGGTGACTTTACTGCACCTACTCCCAACTTCTATGGGAGAAGCATCTCAATCCCTGCCATTGGAGCAAACAACTTTGAGCTTAAGCCTCAATTAGTTTCTCTGATGCAACAGAATTGCAAGTTTCATGGACTTCCATTGGAAGATCCTCATCAGTTCTTAGCTGAATTCTCGCAAATCTGTGACACTGTCAAGACCAATGGGGTTGACCCTGAAGTCTACAGATTTATGCTCTTCCCTTTTGCTGTAAGAGACAGAGCTAGGACATGGTTGGATTCACAACCTAAAGAAAGCCTGAACTCTTTGGAAAAGCTATTTAATGCCTTCTTGGCAAAGTTCTTTCCACCTCAAAAATTGAGTAAGCTTAGAGTGGAAGTCCAAACCTTCAGACAGAAGGAAGGTGAATCCCTCTATGAAGCTCGGGAAAGATACAAGCAATTGATCAGAAGGTGCCCTTCTGACATGATTTCAGAATGGAGTATCATAGGAATCTTCTATGATGGTCTGTCTGAACTGTCCAAGATGTCATTGGACAGCTCTGCTGGAGGATCTCTTCATCTGAAGAAGACGCCTACAGAAGCTCAGGAACTCATTGAAATGGTTGCAAATAACCAATTCATGTACACTTCTGAAAGGAACCCTGTGAATAATGGGACAACTCAGAAGAAAGGAGTTCTTGAGATTGATACTCTGAATGCCATATTGGCTCAGAACAAAATATTGACTCAGCAAGTCAATATGATTTCCCAGAGTCTGTTTGGAATGCAAGCTACACCAGGCAGTACTAAGGAAGCTTCCCCTGAAGAAGAAGCTTATGATCCTGAGAACCCTGCAATGAAAGAGGTGAATTACATGGGAGAACCCTATGGAAACACCTATAATCCTTCATGGAGAAATCATCCAATTCTCTCATGGAAGGATCAATAGAGGCCTTAACAAGGCTTCAACAACAATAATGGTAGAAGAAATAGGTTTAGCAATGGCAAACCTTTTCCATCATCTTCTCAGCAACAGACAGAGAATTTCAAGCAGAGCCATTCTGAATTAGCAACCATAGTCTCTGATCTAATTAAAACCATTCAAAGTTTCATGACTGAAACAAGGTCCTCCATTAGAAATTTGGAGGCACAAGTGGGTCAGCTGAGTAAGAAAGTTACTGAACTCCCTCCTAGTACTCTCCCAAGCAATACAGAAGAGAATCCAAAGAGAGAGTGCAAGGCCATAAACACGTCCCACATGGCCGAACCTGGAGAGGAGGAAGAGGCAGTGATTTCTACTGAGGAAGACCTCAATGGACATCCACTGGCCTCCAAGGAGTTCCCTAATGAGGAACCGTGGGAATCTGAGGCTCACACTGAAACCATAGAGATTCCATTGAATTTACTTCTGCCATTCATGAGCTCTGATGAGTATTCTTCCTCTGAAGAGGATGAAGATGTTACTGAAGAGCAAGTTGCTAAGTACCTTGGAGCAATCATGAAGCTAAATGCCAGGTTGTTTGCTAATGAGACTTGGGAGGATGAACCTTCATTGCTCATCAAAGAACTGGATGACTTGACTAGGCAGAGATTACCTCTGAAGAGACAAGACCCTGGAAAATTCTTAATCCCTTGTAACATAGGCACCATGACCTTTGAGAAGGCTCTGTGTGACCTGGGGTCAAGTATAAACCTTATGCCTCTCTCTGTAATGGAGAAGCTAGGGATCATTGAGGTACAAGCTGCTAGAATCTCACTAGACATGGCAGACAATTCAAAGAAACAAGCTTATGGACTTGTAGAGGATGTCTTGGTAAAGGTTGAAGACCATTATATCCCTGCTGATTTCATAATCCTAGAGACTGGGAAGTGTATAGATGAATCCATCATCCTTGGCAGACCCTTCCTAGCCACAGCAAAAGCTGTAATTGATGTTGACAGAGGAGAATTGATCATTCAAGTGAATGAAGATTTCCTTGTGTTTAAAGCTCAAGGATATCCCTCTATAACCATGGAGAGGAAGCATGAAGAGCTTCTCTCAATACAGAGACAAACAGAGCCCCCACAGTCAAACTCTAAGTTTGGTGTTGGGAGGTTCCAACATTGCTCTAAACATCTGTGAGGCTCCATGAGAGCCACTGTCAAGCTATTGACATTAAAGAAGCGCTTGTTGGGAGGCAACCCAATCTTTAACTATCTATATTGAATTTCTATTTTCGTTTGTTATTTTATGTTTTCTGTAGGTTGATGATCATGTGAAGTCACAAAAATAATTGAAAAAGAAAAAACAGAAGGAAAAACAGAATTAAAAACAGAACACCCTGGAGGAGAAACTTACTAGCATTTAAACGCCAGTAAGGGTAGTAGAATGGGCGTTAAACGCCCAGTCTGGCACCATTCTGGGCGTTTAACGCCAGAAATGGGCACCAGACTGGCGTTTAATGCCAGGAATGGGCAAGAAGCTGGCATTAAACGCTAGAAATGGGCAGCAGCTTGGCGTTTAACGCCAGGATTGGCAGCAAGGGGCGTTTTGCATGCCACATGGTACAGGGATGAGAAATCCTTGACACCTCAGGATCTGTGGATCCCACAGGATCCCTACTTACCCTACCTCTCTCTCTTCTTCTTCACCCATTCACCTCAATACCTCTTCCCCAAAAACCCCTCACCTATCAAATCCCACCATTCTCTTCACCACTCACATCCATCCTTCATAAAATCCCACCTACCTCACCATTCAAATTCAAACCACTTTCCCACCCAAACCCACCCATAATGGCCGAACCATACCCCCCCTCTCCACTCCTATATAAACCCATCTTCACTCCTTCATTTTTACACAACCTAAACACTACTTCTCCCCCATGGCCGAAACACAAAGCCCCCTCCATCTCCTTTATTTCTTCTTCTTCTACTCTCTTCTTTCTTCTTTTACTCGAGGATGAGCAACCTTCTAAGTTTGGTGTGGTAAAAGCTAAAGCTTTTTTATTTTTCCATAACCATTAATGGCACCAAAGGCCGGAG
This sequence comes from Arachis ipaensis, assembly GCF_000816755.2. Taxonomy (NCBI): domain Eukaryota; kingdom Viridiplantae; phylum Streptophyta; class Magnoliopsida; order Fabales; family Fabaceae; genus Arachis; species Arachis ipaensis. Next base: position 29,294,137 of record NC_029794.2, on the reverse strand, counting down.
AAACCTCTAGAAAGAGGAAAGGGAAGGCAAAAGCTTCCACCTCCGAGTCATGGGAGATGGAGAGATTCCTCTCAAGGGTGCATCAAGACCACTTCTATGAAGTTGTGGCCAAGAAGAAGGTGATCCCCGAGGTCCCTTTTAAGCTCAAAAAGGGCGAATATCCGAAGATCTGACATGAGATCCGAAGAAGAGGTTGGGAAGTTCTCACCAACCCCATTCAACAAGTCAGAATCTTAATGGTTCAAGAGTTCTATGCCAATGCATGGATCACCAAGAACCATGATCAAAGTGTGAACCCGGACCCTAAGAATTGGCTTACAATGGTCCGGGGGAAATACTTAGATTTTCGTCCGGAAAATGTAAGGTTGGCATTCAACTTGCCCATGATGCAAGGAGATGCACACCCATACACTAGAAGGGTCAACTTTGATCAAAGGTTGGACCAAGTCCTCATGGACATCTGTGAAGAGGGCGCTCAATGGAAGAGAGATTCAAGAGGGAAGCCGGTTCAACTAAGAAGGCATGGAGAACCTCACCAAGAGCATGAGGAAATTCCTCATCATGAAATCCCTAAGATGCCTCAAGGGATGCATTTTCCTCCATAAAACTATTGGGAGCAAATCAACACCTCTCTAGGAGAATTAAGTTCCAACATGGGACAACTAAGGGTGGAGCACCAAGAGCATTCCATCCTTCTCCATGAAATTAGAGAAGACCAAAGAACCATGAGAGAGGAGCAACAAAGGCAAGGAAGAGACATTGAGGAGCTCAAGCACTCCATAAGATCTTAAAGAGGAAGAACAAGCCGCCATCACTAAGGTGGACCCGTTCTTTAATTTCCTTGTTCTTTATTTTCTGTTTTTCGAAAATTAGGCTTTATGTTTATGTCTTTATTACATGATCATTAGTGTCTATGCCTTAAAGCTATGAAAATGAATCCATCACCTTTCTTAAATGAAAAATGTTTTTAATTGAAAAAGAAAAAGAAGTGCATGAATTTCAAATTTTAAAACAGTTTAGTTATTTTGATGTGGTGGCAATACTATTGTTTTTCTGAATGAATGCTTGAACAGTGCATATTTTTTTTGAATTTGTTGATTCATGAATGTTAAAATTGTTGGCTCTTGAAAGAATGATGGAAAAGGAGAAATGTTATTTGATAATCTGAAAAATCATAAAATTGATTCTTGAAGCAAGAAAAAGCAGTGAAAATCTTGCAGAAAAAAAATATATATGCGAAAAAAATGCGAAAAAAAAGAAAAAAAAGAGAAAGAAAGAAAAAGAAAAAGCAAGCAGAAAAAGCCAATAGCCCTTTAAACCAAAAGGCAAGGGTAAAATAAAAAGGATCCAAGGCTTTGAGCATCAGTGGATAGGAGGGCCCACAGGAATAAAATCCTGGCCTAAGCGGCTAAACCGAGCTGTCCCTAACCATGTGCTTGTGGTGTGAAGGTGTCAAGTGAAAACTTGAGACTGAGCGGTTAAAGTCGTGGTCCAAAGCAAAAAGAGTGTGCTTAAGAGCCCTGGACACCTCTCACTGGGGACTTTAGCAAAGCTGAGTCACAATCTGAAAAAGGTTCACCCAGACATGTGTCTGTGGCATTTATGTATCCGGTGGTAATACTGGAAAATAAAATGCTTTGGGTCACGACCAAGACTCATAAAGTAGCTGTGTTCAAGAATCAACATACTTAACTAGGGAATCAATAACACTATCTGGATTCTGAGTTCCTATAGAAGCCAATCATTCTGAACTTCAAAGGATAAAGTGAGATGCCAAAACTATTCAGAAGCAAAAAGCTAAAAGCCCCGCTCATCTAATTAATACTGATCTTCATAGATGTTTTTGGAATTTATTGTATATTCTCTCCTTTTTATCCTATTTGATTTTCAGTTGCTTGGGGACAAGCAACAATTTAAGTTTGGTGTTGTGATGAGCGGATAATTTATACGCTTTTTGGCATTGTTTTTAGTATGTTTTTAGTATATTTTAGTTAGTTTTTATTATATTTTTATTAGTTTTTAAATAAAATTCACTTTTCTGGACTTTACTATAAGTTTGTGTATTTTTCTGTGATTTCAGGTATTTTCTGGCTGAAATTGAGGGACCTGAGCAAAACTCTGATTCAGAGGCTGAAAAAGGACTGCAGATGCTGTTGGATTCTGACCTCCCTGCACTCAAAGTGGATTTTCTGGAGCTACAGAAGCCCAATTGGCGCGCTCCCAATTGCGTTAGAAAGTAGACATCCTGGGCTTTTCATCAATATATAATAGTCCATACTTTGCCCGAGATTTGATGGCCCAAACAGGCTTTTCAAGTCAGCTCAAGAATTCTGGCGTTTAACGCCGGAACTGGCACAAAAGTTGGGGTTAAACGCCCAAACTGGCACAAAAGCTGGCGTTTAACTCCAAGAAAAGTCTCTACACATGGAAGCTTCAATGCTCAGCCCAAGCACACACCAAGTGGACCCGGAAGAAGATTTCTGCATTAATTACTGATTTCTGTAAACCCTAGGCTACTAGTTTTCTATAAATAGGACCTTTTGCTATTGTATTTTGGATCTTCGGACGTTTAGTCCCTAGACCTTGGAGGCTGGCCATTCGGCCATGCTTACACCATTATCACTTTGGTATTTTCAACGGTGGCGTTTCTACACACCATAGATAAAGGTGTGGAGCTCTGTTGTTCTTCATGAATTAATACAAAGTACTATTATTTTTCTATTCAACTCAAGTCTGTTTCTTCTCCAAGATATTCATTCGCACCTAAGAACATGATGAATGTGATGATTATGTGACACTCATCACCATTCTAACCTATGAACGCGTGACTGACAACCACTTCCATTCTACATGCAAACAAGCTTGAATGTGTATCTCTTGGGTTTCTAATCTAAGATTAGAACCTTCGTGGTATAGGCTAGAATTATTGGCAGCCATTCCTGAGATCCGGAACGTCTAAACCTTATCTGTGGTATTCTGAGTAGGATCTGGGAAGGGATGACTGTGACGAGCTTCAAACTTGCGATTGTTGGGCATGTGACAGACGCAAAAGGATCAATGGATCCTATTCCATCATGATCGAAAACCGACAGATGATTAGCCGTGCGGTGACAGCGCATTTGGAACATTTTCACTGAGAGGACGGGAAGTAGCCATTGACAACGGAGATGCCCAACATAAAGCTTGCCATGGAAAGGAGTATGAATGATTGGAAGAAGGCAATAGGAAAGCAGAGGTTCAAGAGGAACAAAGCATCTTCATACGCTTATCTGAAATTCCAACCAAAGAATTACATAAGTATCTCTATCTTTAGTTTATGTTTTATTTATCTTTTAATTATCAATTCTCCATCATCATCTGAATTCGCCTGACTGAGATTTATAAGGTGACCATAGCTTGCTTCAAGCCGACAGTCTCCGTGGGATCGACCCTTACTCGCGTAAGGTATTACTTGGACGACCCATTGCACTTGCTGGTTAGTTGTGCGGAATTGTGACAAAGTGTGAATCACGTTTGAGAACTCCAAATCTTTTGGCGCCATTGTTGATGATCACATTTTCGTACACCAGCTACCAACTTATTTGTAACAGCTAACAAGTAAGCTTTTATCTCTTTTTACAAATTATTATTAAAAGCTCAAATTTTACTTGATATAATTGTGTTCTAAAAATATTTAAGTTTCATCAGGTCTAACACTGAATTAGATCTAAAAAATAAATCTAATATATACTTAGGACCAAATCTAAATTTGTATAAATTTATTTTTAACCGACCCATGTACACTGTATTTTCTGTGTATTCTCTATGCAAATAAATCACCACATTTTCAGCAAATACAAAATTTTTATTCCATATTATTTAACAACAACAATAATTATTATTATTATAATATTTTTCTTTAACTATTTTGCGGTGATAAATTAATGTGGAATGTGAAAGAAGAATTACTCTTTCTCCATGGTATATGAAATTACATTTTCTAAAGAATAACAAAAAGAAAAATAAATTAAAAAATTTGAAGCGGAAACTTTGTATGATTGATTTTTGAACTTATTTTAAGTGTACGTGTGTGTGTTCATGTCGTCCGTGGTTTCTTTTTATTTTTTTATTAAGATTTTGTGAAATGGGATTAGAGCGAAAAAAATATTTTTGGGTTACATGATGACAACATGAGATTTGAGCCTGAGAGCATAGTATTTAAACCCTAAAAATTATTATTTTAACTCCGTTCACCTTTTCTCTATACAATCTTAAAAATAAAATATATTTGAAATAAAAATAAAGTTATATAGAAATTAATCAGACCATTTTAATCCACGCTTCAATTTTTTATTTTTCTTTTCAAAATAAAAAAAATTAACATAAAAGTGCTTTGCATAAAGTCATAATCTTGCTCACGGGATGATGTAGTCCTCCCCCTACACAAGCATATCTATAGATTTGGTTAAAAAAAAACAAAAGAAAAAGAAGTATTTGTTTAATTATTATTACTACTAATTATCAAAATGAAGATTAAAAAGGCAAAAATATGTAATTTATTATATTAAGTGATGCATGAAGCGTTAAAAGACAAAAACATGCAAGCTATTATATTCGAGACTATTTATATTGGAGGGTGATAGAGTAGGATACTGGTTTCTTTATGTGTATGCTTCAAATCTAGGCGACAATATTCCTCACAAACGGAACCCACCATGCTATAGTATCCCATATTTGCTCTATAATTAAACGTCACATGCTACTTGTTAGCTTAATTAGTAGGCATCAAACCATTATAGTCCCTCTCAGTCTCTATCTACTTTGTTTCTTTACTTTTTATTTCGAGTGAGTTCTAAATATGATTAGTAATTCATATTAGTTAGTAGTTATCACTTAATAATGTTTCTAAGAAATTCATATATTGATACTTTTCATGTGTTTACTAGCATGCTTCTCTTTATTTTAGTTAGTCTTTAGCTTTTAATTCCAAATCGAGTACTACATAGGAAGATAGACCTAATTAACTGAGTTATTCCATTCACAATGACAGGATTTCATTTTTGAACGATGTTGAAGAGTTTTGTCCCTTATATAAAATAATAAATACTTAAATTGGTCTCGAAAAAATTTGAAATAAAATATTTTATTTATTAAAAATTCTCAAAAATTATTTTTATTGAACTGTTTTTTTTTTATCGTTTTTATTTAAATTTTTTCCAAATTAATCCTTAAAAAATTTTTAGTCAAATAATTTAATCCTCAACAAATTTTAATTATCAATTATACCCTAATTTTTTATTTTTTTTTAGACAAATCAATCCTCACGTTAAATTTTGTTAAAAAGTTAGATGAATCAATTTCTATAGTTATTTAATAAAAGACATAAAAGTTTCTATGAATTTCTTAATTTTAAGATCAATCCCGCTACGTAACCAAGAAGTATTCTACCAACTCCTGCCAACTTTTGTTGAGTTGGACTTTAAAGCCCATAAAAAAAAATACACCTTAATTACTCAAATTTACCATAATTCAGAATTATATTTTACCACTTTCTAACGGAAGTGTTTTTTTTATTAGACCTGTGTCTTTTTTATTGGAAGTGTCTATGTGGATGTGTCTCTATATGCATGTATCTTTTAGTGGAAGTGTATTTGATCGAATTGAGAAGGTGAAAACGAGATAGAGGGAGCGCACTGCAGAGGACGGTGGCGATGCCGATCACGAAGGAGAGGGTGTGACGTGGCGAAAATTGGCGATTAAGAAATTATTATAAGAGATACGTTGCAAGTACAGTTCTTAACCAATCGAAAATTCGTTTATCAATTTAGAAGGGTTGTCACAAAATTAGAATTAAAATACTGGGAGTATGAGTCCCAAGTCGTCTCCCAACGAGTTGCAGAAAGATGTGCTATTTTATTAATCAGATGTTTTTAAAAATGGTTTGAGTTGATAAACAGGAAATTAAATTAGAGAATTTATGTAATTTTAAATAAAAATCTTGACCGGGAGTAGATTAGTCGGAAGCCCTATTCTTGTTGGAGCACTCTCAAGATTAATTGATAATTGAAGGTTGTCTGCTTAGTTAGCCTTTACTATGTAAAGGAATGTCAAGCAAGTTGGAAGGCAATTCCTATTCATAAATCCTAATCTTCTCCTTTGGGAAGGATTAGTGTCAATGACTAGAGGGCAATCCAACAATAAACCCAATTACAATTTTTCTCTTGAGCGTTCCAACTCAAGGTTCTCCTTTCAATCAACTGCCAATCAAGTTATGGAACTACTCGCTCATTATGAATGTAAACTTCACAATATAAGAAAGGGAAATAAAGAAAGACATGATAAATGATAATCAAAAAGATCAATTAAAAATAAAAATAGTTCTTGTATTAATAAATTCTAAAAATAATCCAATAGTAATCTGAATAAATTGAGGACATGGAAGAGTAAGAGACAAGTAAGGAAACAAACTAGAATAATGAAGTCTTGGTGGAGGTAATAACTCTTCTCAATATCCCAATACAAAAAGTAATAAAAACGAAATCCTAGGAACTATCAATGTGTGGAGAGAAAACCTAGAGGAGAGGTGAAATCAGATCTGAAAACTAAAATTATTACTGAATGAATGTTGTGTTCTGTCTCCTCATGTTCCCTGGCTCTAATCTGCTTTTCTGGACTGAAAACTGGGTCAAAACATGGCCCAAAATCGCCCCCAGCGAATTCTGCAGATTCTGCAGATCGCGCACGTCACGCGATCGCGTCGTCCACGCGTTCGCGTTATCCAGCGTCTTGCCTTGCCACGCGTGCGCGTCGTCCTCGCCTTCGCGTCGCTTGTGCGGTTTTCAGTTCGCGCGTTCGCGTCAGGCACGCGAGCGCGTCACTGCAATTCCCTCTAATTCACGCGGTCGCGTGAGCCATGCGTCCGCGTCGCTTCTCGCTGGTCATCTCCTTAATTTCTTGTGTTCCTTCCATTTTTGCAAGCCTCCTTTCCAATCTCCAAGTCATTCATGCCCTATAAAGCCTGAAACACTTAACACACAGATCACGGCATCGAATGGAATAAAGGAGAATTAAAATATATAATAAAAAGTCTCTAGGAAGCAAGTTTTTCAACCATGGAGTAATTTTGGGAAGGAATTGTAAATACATACTAATTTAATGAATAAGTGGGTAAAGATATGATAAAACCACACAATTAAACACAATATAAACCATAAAATAATGGTTTATCAACCTCCCCACACTTAGATATTAGCATGTCCTCCTGCTTAGCTGAAGGAGACAAAATAAATGAGTAGGAACATGTAGAACTCATGCAATGCAATGCAATGCAACCTATATATATGAATGCAACTATATGATTCTTGTCTACCTGGTTAAAAGTAAATAAGCTCTTCAAGACAATCACAAATCAAATTCCACTAATTCAATTCTTATACAGTAATAACAGATAAAAATGCAAGAAGATAGCTTATGAAAGCAGGGAATATAGAATTTCAAGCATTGAACCCTCACTGATGATGTATGTACACTCTAATCTCTCTAGTGTATAGGGTAATCACTCTGTCCTTCTCTAATCATGCTTTCTAGTTTTTGTTCTTCACCTAACCAATCAACAATATTTAATATACCAATGCAAACATCATGAGGTCTTTTCAAGGTTGTAATGGGACCAAGGTAAGGGTAAGGATACATATATGGCTAAGTAAGCTTATAAATTGAATATTTAATTAACCTAATCTTTAACCCACACATATATACATTCTATATAACTTAAATTTCATACCTAACTACCCAAAATTTCTCTTTCACATTCCATACTCATGTATCAACTTTTATTTTAAGGTTATCATATATGCATTGATCCTTGAATTTATTTTTTTAACTTAGCATTGGGGTAATTTTGTCCCCTTATTTAATTATTGACTCTTTTTGGATTTTTTTTAAACATAAACATAAAAATAAACATAGCTTATCAATGCACATAGACTTTTAATTCTTATAGTTTCACATGAGTAGGTACCCAAATTCCCATTATATCATCATGACACATTCCCTCATTATCTTTTGTTCCCACAATTTTCCCATACTTAATTAACACACAATTCTATCTTAAGCTAACCAAAGATTCAATTGGTATATATAATTGTTTTTCCGCTTAAGGCTAGTAATGTGGTAAAATACAGAACATGGGATTTAAAGGCTCAAAGTGGCTAACAAAGGTAATTGAAAGGGTAGGCTTAATTTGGATAAGTGAGCTAAACAAATAATGGCCTCAATCATATGCAGGCATATAAATATATTAAACATTGGACATATAGGATGAAACAAAATATAGATTACAATCATAGAGAAGTAAACACACAAGAATAAAATAATTATGGTTAAATAATGTAACCATGTATTTAGGCTCGAAGTCTCACTGGTTGTGTGTTCTTTAGCTCAAAAACCATGTTCCAAATATAACTTCAAGCAAATTTAACAAAAAAAAGGTTTTTGATTAAAATTAGTGAAATTTCGTTCTAAAAATAGGGTCTTAGAAGAAACTTATTATCTTTTCAATCAAGTAGAACATGCATGCAACTAATCTATTACTATGCAATTTATTCTATTCTACAAAAGAAAAACTAACTAAATATCCTAATTTATTGGTGTTAGGGAAGAGAAATTACCTCCGGAAGTCAGGTACTGACCGACCTCCCCACACTTAAGGCTTTGCACCGTCCACGGTGCCATCTGTCAGGAACAAAGGTGGGCTGGTAGCAGTATCTCCACAGTCGGGACCGTCATGGCTCCCTGTGCTGGTAAAGGAAGTGGAGTCCGGGGTGTCTGAGTCCTTGAATTTTCCCATAATCAGCTCCTTGAGGTATGTGAATCGGCGCTTGTTATGGCGCTCTCTTAGCTTCGCTTTCTGTTCTTGCCGATCCAACCTTTCAAGTATCTGATGGAGCAGTTGATTTGTTGTAGGTGCTTGTGGTGTTGAAGGAGGAATGTCCTCAGCCGGTTCAGTAGGCTGGCTTGTAGTGGCTGCTGGAGGTCTGATATATTTTCCCTTAGGGACGTATTGATCATCCCGTAGAAGCATGGCTTTGGTGTCACCCGCTCTGTAGGCGACTCCGGCTACTGAGACAAGATCTGAAATCAGGGCGGAAAAAGGTAAGTTGCCCGCACTATACGTGTCTCATGGCAGTCCGGATGTGTCTTGGTAGGTTTAGAGGCTGGTCGGTGAGGATGCACCATAGTAACACAGCTATGTCTGCAGTGAAGGAGGACTCGTGGGTACTCGGAAAGACGTAATGGGACATAATCTATACCCACACGCGAGCCTCCAGGGTAAGTGCTGAAGCTGATATTCCCTTAGGGCGGGAACGGTGGTATCCGTAGATCCATCTACTGCCAGGTAGTGTGATAGCTCTGAGAACGGCGTCCCAGTCAAATTGGTACGTCTGGCACTTGAGTGAGGCTTCTTGAAAGGTGTCCAGTCCTTCTGGAGCAGGGGAAAGACCTAGAGCTCGTTGAATGGCCTCTTCTGTAATGGGGATTCGCTTCTGATGGACATAGACAGACTGCAGGGTTGGCAAGTGGAAATTAGAGTAGAACTCAACTACCCAGGAAAGATTAACCTGCTGTGGCTGTCTTTGTAGGAATCCCATTGTCGCCGTTCAATTTGCGGCTCAACAAAGGTAGCAATATTGGGCGGGAGGATAAGAAGGTATTCATTGTTGTAACTCCTTTCTGCCAGGATGGGGAACATCTACTCACAGTAGCGATTGGAAAATCGCGCAGTGTCCTTTGCTGGGAAGGCTTTTTCTTTGTCATCGACCTTTATAATCCTCTTAATTCTTTTTGTTGAGGGCTTAACTGCAGTTGAAGAGGGCTCTGCCACTAATGCTCTTTTTGTTCCTCTTCTCGCTGGTGGTTTGGGAGTAGCTTTCTCTTTTCCTTTCTTGGTGGCCATCCTGAAAAAGGAAAAAAGAAAGTAACTTGAATTCAAAGGGATAGAGCAAGGAAGAGGATGATATAGGTGATAAACAATGCACGGTAAAAAGGATGTCGTTAACACATGGTCATGACTACATGTGAAAAGTTCATCAAAGGGAATAAAGCAAGTGCATTTGTGGTAATTAGATGCAAGATGTTTATTGGCATGCTGGCAAAGGCATGAGTAGCATAGATCAAGCATTAATTACTTAAATATGTTATCACTCGTAACAAACTGGCCATCACGTTTGTATTGACAATTATCTTCAATGAATAAAATATGAAAGGGGTTTTGTGAAAAACAGGCATTAGAATAGTAGAATGGAATAATCTGGAAAAATGCATAATGCCATATGGGCTTTTCACAAACACATAGCATGCATGATGAATAAGCTATTGAAATTATTAAATTGAACATGCAAGCAACCCTTAAAAATTAATATATAATTGTCAAATAATTTTGCAACAATCCACAAGCATATAATAAGAAACAATGACCCAAATAAATTTCTAACACCAATTAAAAGAAAAAGAAAGAAAAAGAAAACATGGATAATGAAAGTAAAAAGAAAAGAAAAGAAGAAAACATAAAAATAAGAAGGATAATAGAAAAGTAAGGAAGGAAGAAGAAAAGAAAAAACCTTGATAATGGTGGTGAGAGAGAAAAAGTAGAAAGTGAGAAAGAAGGAAGAAGGAAGGAAAGGGAGGGGGAAGAAGAAGGGAAAAGGAAAATTAGGATTTGGGAAAGAAAAAGATAAGATATTTTGGCAGATTAGGATGAGCTTTGCGGCGCAAACGACGCGGACGTGTGGGGTACGCGTTTGCGCGGATGGCGCTTATATGAAACGACGCGGACGCGTCGGTCACGCGGACGCGTGACAAGAACCGTGCGAGTGGCGCGAGAGCAGCCTCGCGCTCGCACAACTCTCTGTTCGAAACTCTTTTTGCCAAAATATTGGGTGACGCGGTCGCGTGGTGGACGCGATCACGTGGATGGCCAAGATCGGAGGGCGACGCGGACGCGTGGGCACGTGGTCGCGTCGTAGGGCTTGTGCGTCCAGCACCATTCCAGCTCTACTCCAGCCTAACTTGCTGCCAAACACCATTTTTTACGTCGATTTTCAGGTCACGCGTCCACGTGGGAGGCCAATTTTCCACATGACGCGGATGCGTCAGCGATGCGGTCGTGTGGGTCAAATTGTGCCAAAGGCACGCCTCCAGCCACGCTCTCACGTGACTTTCTGTTCGATTTATTTTTCTTTCTTACTCACCTGTGATGCGGACGCGTCGGTGATGCGGTCGCGTCGCGTGTGATTTTTTTTATGCAATATGCAAATACAGATGCAAACTATAGGCACTGGTACTGAGAAGAGTTATTGCTAAAGAAAACTAAGAAATAAAAAGAAAGGAACGATCATACCATGGTGGGTTGTCTCCCACCTAGCATTTTGCTTTAACGTCCGTAAGTTGGACGCTCCACTCGCTCAGTCTTCGGCTATGGGTGGATCCTCCAAGAGGAAGATCTCGAGCTCCTTGTTTTTCTTCATCTTCTCTCCATGATATAGCTTTAAACGATGTCCATTAACTTTGATGAATTCAGAGCTTGAAGGATGACTTAGGTGAAAAACTCCGTACGGCTCAGCCTTCTCTACTCTATATGGACCTTCCCATCTTGATCTCAACTTACCTGGCATGAGCCTCAGTCTAGATTTGTAAAGGAGGACTAAGTCCCCAGGTTGGAACTCTCTCCTCTTGATGTGCTTATCATGTACAGCCTTCATCTTTTCCTTGTACAGCCTTGACTTCTCATAAGCTTCTAGGCGAAGGCTTTCTAATTCTTGCAGTTGCAACTTCCTTTCAGCTCCAACTGTCTCAAATCCCATGTTGCACTCCTTTACTGCCCAAAAGGCTTTGTGCTCGACTTCAACTGGGAGATGACAGGCTTTTCCATAAACTAAGCGGAAGGGACTTATCCCAATGGGTGTCTTGTACGCTGTTCTGTATGCCCAGAGTGCATCTTGTAGCCTCGTGCTCCAGTCTCTTCTATGAGATTTGACTATCTTCTGTAATATGCGCTTTATCTCTCTGTTAGACACCTCAGCTTGCCCATTAGTCTGAGGATGGTAGGCTGTTGCTACTTTATGAATTATCCCATGCTTCTTCAGTAATCCTGTTAGTCTCCTGTTACAAAAATGGGTGCCTTGATCGCTCACGATTGCTCGTGGTGATCCAAAGCGACAAATGATATGGTTTCTAACAAAGGAAACAACAGTGTTAGCATCATCAGTGCGGGTAGAAATTGCTTCCACCCATTTAGAAACTTAATCCGCTACTAACAATATATAAAAATAACCATTAGAATTTGGAAATGGACCTATGAGGTCAATGCCCCAAACATCAAAAATTTCACAGAAAAGCATAATTTGTTAAGGCATCTCATCCCTCTTGGATATATTACCAAAATTTTGGCATGGGAAACAATATTTACAAAATTCAGCAGCGTCTCTAAAAAGAGTAGGCCACCAGAATCTACAGTCTAAGATTTTTCTAGCTGTTCTTTGAGGGCCAAAATGTCCTCCACTCTCAGATGAGTGGCAGGCCTCTAAAATGGACTGGAATTCTGATTGAGGCACACACCGTCTAATTACCTGGTCAGTGCCACATCTCCATAAATACGGGTCATCCCATATATAATATTTAGACTTGCTTTTCAGCTTGTCTCTTTGATTATTAGTAAAGTTTGGAGGAAAAGTGCAGCTAACTAGATAGTTAGCTTCAGGTGCATACCAAGGGACTACCTCAGATACTGCTTGCAGGTTATCAAATGGGAAATTATCAGCTATAGGAGTGGAGTCATCCCTGATGTGCTCAAGGCGACTCAAGTGGTCCGCCACTAAATTCTGGTTACCACTCCTATCCTTTATTTCTAAATCAAATTCTTGTAGTAGCAGTATCCAACGTATAAGCCATGGTTTGGATTCCTTTTTAGCTAATAAATACTTTAGAGCTGTGTGGTCCGAGTACACTACTACTCTCGTACCAAGTAAATAGGCTCGAAATTTATCTAGAGCAAAAACAATAGCAAGAAGCTCTTTCTCAGTAGTAGTGTAATTAGACTGAGCGGCATCTAAAGTCTTAAATGCATAAGCAATTACAAAGGGGTCCTTACCTTCACGCTGAGCCAGTGCTGCTCCTACTGCATGGTTAGAGGCATCACACATTATTTCAAATGGCTGGCTCCAGTCTGGTCCTCTCACAATTGGAGCTTGAGTCAGGGCGGTCTTCAGCTTATCAAAAGCTTGTTTGCAATCCTCATGGAACTCGAACTCAATATCTTTTTGCAGTAGTCTGGATAAGGGTAGTGCTACCTTACTGAAGTCCTTAATGAATCTCCGGTAAAAACCTGCATGGCCAAGGAACGAACGGACTTCCCTCACAGAGGAGGGGTAAGGTAAACTAGAAATAACATCCACCTTTGCTGGATCTACAGAAATGCCAGTATTAGACACAACATGTCCTAGGACAATACCTTGTTTTACCATAAAGTGACATTTTTCAAAATTCAATACAAGGTTTGTACTGACACATCTATCTAATACTCTAGATAAACTATCCAAGAAAAGATTAAAGGAATCACCATAAACGCTAAAATCATCCATAAAAACCTCCATACAGTCCTCAATAAGATTAGAGAAAAGACTCATCATGCACCTTTAGAAAGTAGCTGGTGCATTGCACAAGCCAAAGGGCATTCTCTTATAAGCATAAGTTTCAAAAGGACATGTGAGAGTGGTATTTTCCTGATCTTCAGGAGCTATATGAATCTGGAAATAGCCTATGTAACGATCTAAAAAGCAATAATGTGATTTACCTGACAGGCGATCTAGCATTTGATCAATGAATGGAAGAGGATAGTGGTCCTTACGAGTGGCCTGGTTTATGCGCCTGTAATCAATGCTGACCCTCCAGGCGTTCTGGACTCTGGTTGCCATGAGCTCTCCATGCTCATTCTTCACTGTAGTGACTCCAGACTTTTTGGGCACCACTTGTACTGGGCTTACCCATTCACTGTCTGAGATGGGGTAGATGATATCTGCCTCCAATAGTCTGGTCACTTCCTTCTTGACAACCTCTAAGATAGTGGGGTTCAGTCTTCTCTGGGTTAACGAACAGGCCTTGCTCCCTCTTCTAAAAATATCCTGCGCTCACAAACTTGAGGGTTGATGCCTATTATGTCTGCCAAACTCCACCCAATTGCCTTCTTGTGCCTCCTCAGCACACTAAGTAACTGCTCTTCTTGTTGAGAAGTGAGTTTCCTTGCAATGATAACTGGAAACTTCTGCTTGTCCTCAAGGTAAGCATATTTGAGGTGTGGAGGGAGGGGTTTCAATTCTAACTTCTGCTCATGGCCAGGCTCTGGATTGTCTGGAGTTGGTGACAATGGTAAAGTACTTTCATTGTCCTCAGAAAGTGTCCCCACACTCGGACCTTGTCCTATGTACTTCTCTTCTAACTCCTCCTGGTGAACTTCAGCCACGGTTTCATCTATGATGTCACACTGGAAGATAGAATGATCTTCTGGAGGGTGCTTCATAACTCCATTCAGATTAAAGCTTACTACTCGGCCGTCTATTTCAAAAGAGTATGTTCCTGAAAAAGCATCCAATTTGAACTTTGAGGTCTTCAGGAATGGTCTTCCGAGTAGGATTGATGATGGCTTCTCTGAGTCATTTTGGGGCATCTCCAGGATATAAAAGTCAATGGAAAATGTGAGCCCTTTAATGCCCACTAATACATCTTCAGCAACTCCAACCACTGTAATAATGCTTTTATCTGCTAACACAAAACGAGCTGCCGACCTTTTTAAGGGAGGGAGCCTCAAAATATCATATATAGACAAAGGCATTATACTCACACATGCTCCTAAATCACACATGCAGTCAGAAAATACCACACCACCAATAGTACAATTAACCATACATGGACCTGGATCACTACACTTTTCAGGTATACCTCCCGTTAAAGCAGATATAGAACTACCTAAAGGAATAGTTTCTAATTCATTAATTTTGTCTTTATGTATACATAAGTCTTTTAGAAACTTTGCGTATTTAGGTACCTGCTGAATAATATCAAAAAGGGGAACAGTTACCTCAACCTTTTTGAATATTTCTACCATTTTGGGATCAGGTTCTAACTGCTTCCTGGGCTTCCTTGCAAGTTGTGGAAATGGAATAGGAATGGCGTTTTCTATAGTGTCTGCGCCCTTTGGTGCTTCTTCCTGTGATTGAGCTTCTTCTTCTTCAGCCATGTCCTGTATGTCCGCTTCCTCCTCAACATCTTCTATTTCCACTACCTCTTCAGCTGAGGCGTGTTCTGGTGGGTTTGGCTCCTCCTGATTCCTCTCTTGCAATGTGGTTCCGGACCTTAGGGTGATGGCATTAATGCCACCCTATGGATTGGGTAATGGTTGAGAGGGGATTCTATTGGAGCTCAAAGGCTGGTTATTAGAGTTATTCAGTGATCCAATCTATGAGACAAGAGCTTGCAAGGTAGAGTTCAGAGCATTTAGAGTAGAAGTAAGGTTGTTTTCCATGGCCTGCTGTCTCCGATCAATAGATTGTAGTAACTCATCATTAGAAGATGAAGAGGGATAAGTGATCTGACAGGTCTGCTGTTGGTTATTCTGTGGTCCTTGGGATTGCCTCAAGTGAGGTGTTTTGTAAGGCTGGTTCTGGTTCTGCTGCCTGTTGTTGTTATTATTCCACCTCTGATTTCCCTGATTGTCTCTGCCTCCTCTGTTATAGTTGTCCCTCCAACTCTGATTAGAATTATCTCTCCAACCTTGGTTGGAATTGTCCTGCCATCCATGGTTGTAACTTCCACCTTGATTGTATCCTTGATTGGGGCGGTCATAGAAGTTATGAGTGACTGCCACAGTGTTGTCTTCCTACTGAAGTTGCGGACATTCATCAGTATAATGGCTATAATCAGCACAGATCCCACATACTCTTTGTGGAACCAACTGTTGGCTTTGCTGTGGTAGAGAAGGTTGAGCTTGCTGAGCTTGTTGTTGATTCAACTACATCTGCCTCAGTAAGTTGGTCATCTCGCATATACTCTGATTCAGAGCAGTAGTCTCTTTGTTAGAAGATACCTCTGCAACAGCTTTTGACCGGCTTTGTTTCTGCCTGTGATTCCGAGTAGATTCAGCTAAGTCACTGATCAATTGCCATGCCTCATCAGTGGTCTTGTACTTTTTCATAAACCCATTGCTAGCACTTTCCAATGTGGTCTTATCTTGAGGCCTCATGTCCTGTGTGACGTAGCTGAGCAACACTATCTTGTCAATCATATGGTGGGGGCATGCTTCCAAAAGGTTGTTGAAGCCCTCCCAGTATTCGTAGAGAGTCTCGGACTCGTCCTGAACAATCATGAAAATGTCTTTCCTCAGTTTATCAGTAACTTCAGCTGGAAAGAATTTTTTCAAAAATTCTCTTCTAAGCGTATCCCAGTCAGAAACAGTTGCTGTGGGTTGAGTGTAGTACCACTCTCTCGCCTTTCCCTCAAGAGATAATGAGAAAGCTTTTAACAAAATAGAAGTTTCATCTGCACCATCACGCCTGACAGTAGAACAGGCTGCTTGGAAATCTCTAAGGTGCTTGATAGGCTCTTGAGCAGGTAAGCCATGAAACTTAGGCATCAAGGTGAGCAGTGTAGTCTTTATTTCAAAATCTGTAGCCACTGCTGGGTGATGCGCTTGAAATGGTTGCATTGTAAAATCGGGGGCTCCGGCCACCTGGATAGTAATTCTCCTAGGTGCTGCCATGTCACCTGCACATAAATCAACCAAATCAGCAGAAAGGGAGCTTGTTTCTTCCTCAAGTGACGCTTCAGATTCGCCCTCGGAGAGGACTAACCGACGCCGAACTTACCTTATTCGTGAGATAGTTCTTTCAATCTCAGGATCAAATACTGGCAAGCTTGGATCAGAAAGTGAACGCGTCATTTAACGAAAGAAACATGCAGCTCATAGTAGCAAAATAAAATAAAATGCAAAAAAATAAATTCCAATCAATAACTTAGCACTCTATTGCAACTCCCCAGCAACGGCGCCAAAAATTGACGTCGCGGAAATTGGCGAGTTAAGAAATTATTATAAGAGATACGTTGCAAGTACAGTTCTAAACCAACCGAAAATCCGTTTATCAATTTAGAAGGGTTGTCACAAAATTAGAATTAAAATACTGGGAGTATGAGTCCCAGGTCGTCTCCCAACGAGTTGCAGAAAGATGTGCTATTTTATTAATCAGATGTTTTCAAAAATGGTTTGAGTTGATAAACAGGAAATTAAATTAGAGAATTTATGTAATTTTAAATAAAAATCTTGACCGGGAGTAGATTAGTCAGAAGCCCTATTCTTGTTGGAGCACTCTCAAGATTAATTGATAATTGAAGGTTGTCTGCTTAGTTAGGCTTTACTATGTAAAGGAATGTCAAGCAAGTTGGAAGGTAATTCCTATTCATAAGTCCTAATCTTCTCCCTTGGGAAGGATTAGTGTCAATGACTAGAGGGAAATCCAACAATAAACCCAATTGCAATTTTTCTCTTGAGCGTTCCAACTCAAGGTTTTCCTTTCAATCAACTCCCAATCAAGTTATGGAACTACTCGCTCATTATGAATGTAAACTTCACAACATAAGAAAGGGAAATAAAGAAAGACATGATAAATGATAATCAAAAAGATCAATTAAAATAAAAATAGTTCTTGTATTAATAAATTCTAAAAATAATCCAATAGTAATCTGAATAAATTGAGGACATGGAAGAGTAAGAGACAAGTAAGGAAACAAACTAGAATAATGAAGTCTTGGCGGAGGTAATAACTCTTCTCAATATCCTAATACAAAAAGCAATAAAAACGAAATCCTAAAAACTATCAATGTGTGGAGAGAAAACCTAGAGGAGAGGTGAAATCAGATCTGAAAACTAAAATTATTGCTGAATGAATGCTGTGTTCTATCTCCTCATATTCCCTAGCTCTATTCTACTATTCTGGGCCAAAAATGGGTCAAAACAGGGCCCAAAATTGCCCTCAGCGAATTCTGCAGATTCTGCAGATCGCGCACCTGACGCGATCACGTCGTCCACGCGTTTGCGTCATCCAGCGTCTTGCCTTGCCACGCGTGCGCGTCGTCCTCGCCTTCGCGTCGCTTGTGCGGTATTCAGTTCGCGCGTTCGCGTCAGGCACGCGAGCGCGTCTCTGCAATTCCCTCTAATTCACGCAGTCGTGTGAGCCATGCGTCCGCATCGCTTCTCGCTGGTCATCTCCTTAATTTCTTGTGTTCCTTCCATTTTTGCAAGCCTCCTTTCCAATTTCCAAGTCATTCATGCCCTATAAAGCCTGAAACACTTAACACACAGATCACGGTATCAAATGGAATAAAGAAAAATTAAAATACATAATAAAAAGTCTCTAGGAAGCAAGTTTTTCAACCATGGTGTAATTTTGGGAAGGAATTATAAATACATGCTAATTTAATGAATAAGTGGGTAAAGATATGATAAAACCACATAATTAAACACAATATAAACCATAAAATAATAGTTTATCAAGGTGCCGTGGTTGTCCTGTAGAGGAGAAAATTGTGCTTATAAAGCGCGCGTTGCGGCGACGGGGATTGGTTGCAGAGGGCACCGGCACTGCCCAGAGGATCGTCGGGGTGGAGGCCACGGCGGCGGCACAGACGCGAACCACCGCACGCATTTTGAGCAGTACAACTAACAGCGCGACGCAGTAGCGGCAGCTCCACGGGGAGGAGGTTCTGCGTGGCGGTGAAGACGACGGTGATGAAGGAGGAACGACGTGACAACAAAGACGATAGTGCGTCGAACGGTGTCCACGGCGTTTGATAAACCCATATTTTATGATATATTTTGTGCCTAATTTAAATGATTTATTTAATTCTTTCACTCACTTATTCATGTTAATTGCATGGTTTTACTTTCCCTTCCTTATTATGTGATGTATGTGAAAAACATGTTTCCTATGCTTTAAAAGTAATTATTTTAATTTTCCTTTATTACCATTCGATGCCGTGATTCGTGTGTTGAGTAATTTCAGATCTTCTAAGGCAGGAATGACTTAAAGGATGGAAAAGAAACATACAAAATTGGAAGGAAAGCATAAAACGTAGTTTTTGAAGAAACTGGCAGCGACGCGATCGCATGGGTGACGCGATCGCATGCCAGCGCGAAATGGCAGTGACGCGACCGCGTGATTGACGCGACTGCGCGCCATAAGCGAAACGTATATGACGCGGACGCATGAATGAAGCAACCGCGTGACAAGGAAAACTCCAAATGACGCGACCGCGTGACCTATGCGGACACGTGACAGAGGCCACGCACCAGAAATTACAGAAAACGCTCCCAGCGATTTCTGAAGCCCTTTTTGGCCCAAATCCAAGTCCAGAAGGCATAGATCAGAGGTTATGAAGTGGGAGAATGCATCCATTCAGAGGAGAGTCTCCAATTAGTTAGTATTCATGAATTAGATGTAATTTTGAGGGAGAGGTTCTCTCCTCTCTCTTTTAGGATTTAGAATTAGGATTTCTTTTGCTTTCAGGATTATCTCTTTTTATCAGGTTCAATATTCCTTTTTATTTATCTTCTCGATTTAGTTTATGAATTCTTCTATGTTACAGATTATTCTTTTGAATTAATGTTATTTGAGGTATTTCAATTTATTATTGCTTTCTTTTATTTATATTATTGTTGCTTCCAATCTGAAGACATTTTTATTCCAGTAGATTTATTTTTCCCCTTTTGGTCTTGGTTAAGAAATCAGTAACTCAGGAGTTATCAAACTCAACGTGATCGATAATCGTTATCTTTGCTAATTGAATTGAACTTCAATAATCCCAATCTTTCCTTAGGGATTAACTAGGATTTGAGGATCAAACTAATTAGTCACTTGACCTTCCCTTGCTCTAGCAAAGGTTAACTGAGTGGAATTAAGATTCAATTTTCATCATCATTGATAAGGGTAACTATGATAGGACTTCCAATTTCTCATACCTTGCCAAAAGTGTGTTTTACAGTTATTTACTCATTTTACATTCTTTTACTTATTTTAATTGCAATTTAAATTACTTTTTCCTCATCTTCACAACCCCAATTTACAATCTTCATAACCAATAATAAGAACATACTTCCCTGCAGTTCCTTGAGAAGACGATCCGAGGTTTAAATACTCGGTTATCAATTTATTTAGGGGTTGTTTACTTGTGACAACCAAAACTTTTGTAAGAAAGGTTAATTGCTTGGTTTAGTAACTATACTTGCAACGAGAGTTTACTATAACTTCTAAACCATCAATCTTCAGTTCTCTTTCAAAATGGCGCCGTTGTCGGGGAACTGCAATTGTGTGCCTTATTATTGGTTATTGTAAATACTTTTCTTTTACTTGTTTATTTATCTTTATTTTTCTCTTTTTATTTCCATTAGCTACTATGAATCCTCACCCCTCTCGCTTTGAGTTTGGTTCTAATATTGTTGAAAGGAGTGAAAGTTATAACAGGAACATGCATCAAGGTCAGAGCAATCAAAGATGGATGGAGCCAAGAGGATCTGATCAACCCTTTAGGCAACAACACCCTCCAAGATATCATCGACAAAGACCATTCTACAATATGTACCAAGCTGATAGATATGGTGGACAACCTTGTAACTACCAACAAGTCCCACCCCATGCCTATAGACCATCCTCTCAACACAACTTCGAACCACCACACTCACAAGCTCCTTTTCACCATTCGCCACCATATGATCCTCATTTACCCCGATTCCAATCCAATTACTCCCAAACACCACCACTTCCCAATGTACCACGTCCAAATCCATCACCCCGAGAATCAGAGGTTCGCCTCAAGAAAACAGTAGATCAACTTTAAACAACCCTTTATCAACTGGAGCAAGCAATAAGTCAATTATCTTCTAGACGTTCGAACATTCAAGGACCTCCCACAACTCCGTGTGGACAATCTAATGATGAGCGTAGCATGAAGGAGATACTAGAAACTCCAGTGGACAGAACAGGGCATGACTTTGTACTGGAACAAGTAGAGGAAGCTGTCATTATACAAGAAGAAGAGTTAGTTGAAGACCTAGGAGACGCTGAGCCTCCATGGGAATCCAGAGTTGTAGAGAATTCTGTCAAGGACATTACAATTGATGCTAAGGAGGATAGTACACAACCCCCAAGGCTAGTCTTTTATGAGGAACTAGACGGAATACTCCAAGAAGCAAGTTTCCTTGATGATGATAATCTCAAGTCAAGTTCTCCCAGTAGTGAACTTGCATCAGCAAGTGAATTCTCTGAGATCGAAGAATCCTCCCCAAGTGAATACGAAGATGATGCGGAGGTAGATTTCTCTCAACCTCCCGTTTATGACTTAAGTGACGAGGAAGACATAGAAGGCTTTGATAAGGACATGGATGCAATTGAAAAAGTCTACAAGGAAGTGAAGAAATTCACAGAAGAGCACAAGGGAGTAGAAATTACAGAACCACTAGAAACACCTATCCCAAGGCCATTACCACCTAATACAAGCTTCAAATGGGTACAATCCTTAACCTTTAACTTTATTTTCCCACTTGAATATGGTTTGCTTGAAACAGATGGCCAGCTTAGAGCTCTTTGCGGCTTTAAGAGTAAGAGGGAAATGGCTCGCACTCAGAGCTGGTGCACAAGGTTCAATAAGGTTCCACGCTTCAATTCGAAGTGCACGGATTAGCATCATGATCAATCAAACGGATCTCGGAAAACGTTTGGTCATCTTGGTGAAAATATACTTTCTAAACTGCCCGGATGGAAAAATATAGATCAAGACGAAGGCGGATTTAAAAGCAAGGTTTGGGATCCTGGAATCTGTTCTAACATTCGTCACCCTGGGAGCCTGAGAATTTGTTTGAAGCTGCTCAGAAACTTTACATGCCTAGTTTGGGACCCCGGAGGCTGTTGGCATTCCAAGCGTTGGTGGAGATTTCTGGATGAATTTAAGCATAAGCCGCCATAACAGGAAGCTCATCCAATGTCCAACTTAAGGACTTTAACTAAAAGTGCTAGGTGGGAGACAACCCACCATGGTATGGTCGTTCCTTTTTTTTCAGTTTTATTTCGTGTTATTTATTTTTATTATCCTTTTCAATTGAACCTGAATATTATTCATTCGCATTGCATACTGCATAATTGCATACCTGCATAAAAAAAAGGGGTGCGCGACGCGACCGCATCACTCATGCGATCGCATCACCTGCGAAAAACACTCCCCACGCGTCCGCATCATTCACGCGGCCGCGTGATCTGGAGATCGGCGTAAATCCCCAACGTCCAGAGAGTTAGGCTGGAATCGTGCGGCCATTGTGTGTTTTGCACAAAACGACCCACGTGATCGCGCCATCTGATGCCAAGGCATCTTAGGCTAGTTTCACTAGCATTTTTTTGTTAGTTTTAGTTGTTTTATGCATTTTCTTGAGCTTAAAGTAACCAAGAATGGTTAAATGAATAACAAAGCAATGAACCATCCAAACAGTATGATTTTGATGCAAATTCCATGAGTTTTTAGTTATATTACTTGAATGCTATGAATGGAAGATTTCTCATGAAATTTTGCAAGACTTTGATGCAATTGTTTGGATGATTTCAGGGAAGAAGAGGCTAGGCAAGGAAGCAACAAAATAAATAAAGGAAGCTTGAATATCACATGTGGAGTTTAAGTTCCAGTTTAAGCCTAAACTGGAGCTTAAACGCCAGAATCATGAAGGCTAAGAATTGCTGGAACTGGCGTTTAACCTCCAGTTTAACCTTAAACTGGAAGTTAAACGCCAGAATGAGAATTTCACCAAGGGAGCATTTCCACGTTTAAGCTCCAGTTTAACCTTAAACTGGAGCTTAAACGTGTTCGACACAATCTCTCACCAGGAAGCATTTCTACGTTTAACCTCCAGTTTAACCTTAAACTGGAGGTTAAACGCCAGAAGTAAGAAAGGCACCAGGAGCATTCCACGTTTAAGCTCCAGTTTAACCTTAAACTAAAACTTAAACTTCAACTTAAACGCCACTTTTTGAAAGGATTTCTGGGCCAAATATATTGAAGTTTAAGTTAGCATTTGAGCACAAACATTAACTTAAACGTATTATGGTATGAAACCCAATTGAATATCATGGTTTATGGGATTGGGCCTGAAGAATTGATGAGTCTGGAATTTCAAATTGTTGAGTCATGTGTCATTACTTGATTATCACTAAGTTGGCTCAATGAATGTTACAGAATTGGATCAGCAGCCTCATCAGGATTATGGATCATAAACCCAAAGCAAAAGGAAATCAGGGAAAGGCCTCAAAGCCCAAGAAACACAACAGAAGCTCAATTTAGAAAGTGTATAAATAGGATAGAATTTAAGTTGGTTGGCACTCGCACTCGGGGGGACACGGAGAGAACTTTGGATCATTTTCTTTTAGTTTTGTAATTGAATTCAGAGCTATGACTCACTAAACCTTTTTCATTGGGTTAGGGAGCTCTATTGTAATTCAATGAATCAATAATAGTTTTATCTTCTTCTTCAATCTTTTCTCTTGAATTTTGTTAGAAAGCTTCTCGATCTAATTCCATTGGGTAGTTGTCTTGGGAAAGAAACTACCCATAATTGGAATCCTTCGGAACCTTCGGAAAGGAATGGAGGATTCATGCTAGAGAAACTTTCTCACAGTGAATTGGATTGGGGTTTGGATGGATATTGTGACATGTAATCCTACCAAATTGTGGTTCATGAAACTGTGTGGTATAATCAGTGATCGAGCATCATCTCTTCTTATGAACATTTAAACCAAGGGATTGGGAATTTGTTTGTTTTTAGAGAGAATTGGTGAGCCAAGGGATTGGGATCCAATCATATAAGATTGCCAAGCAAAATTCAATGAATGCATTGGTTGAGGAAGGGATAAAAGTTGTTTTGATTCGGAGATCTCAATATCCCCTAACACCCAATGAACTCCCCATTTCTGATTTACCACTTTCTCTTTACATTCTGCAATTAAATTCATGCAATCACCCCCATCCCTTTTAATTTCAGCAATTTAGCTTCTCGCTCTTTAATTCATGCAATTTTACATTCCGCAATTCTCATCTAAATCTTGATTCCGCTCAACTAGAACACACTTCTAATCCGAATTTCTCACTCAACCAATCCTTGTGGGATTCGACCTCACTCTATTGTGAGTTTTTACTTGACGATAACCGGTGCACTTGCCGGAAGGAATTTTTGCCGATCGTGCAATTTCCTAAATCGTAGCATATCAAGTTTATGCACATCAAGTTTATGGCGCCGTTGCCGGGGATTGGTTTTCGATTGACAATTCTCAAATTGGAAGTTAACTAGATTGAGCATTTTTGACATTTAAGTCTCTCTATATCAATATTCCCTTCCTTGAGATTCTCCAGCAGATGCCTACACATATCAAGTATTTAAAGGAATTGCTGAGCAAGAAAAGAGTTTTGAATGGAGGACAAACTATAATAATGAACAAAGAATGCAGTGCCCTCATCAAGAAGGACATAGTCTCTAAGAAAACAGACCCAGGAAGTTTTCATATCCCCTGCATCATAGGGGAAACAAAAATTGACAAAGGATTCTGTGATCTAGGAGCTAGCATAAATGTGATGCCTCTGACTCTTATGAAGAGGCTACAACTGAATGAGGTGAGATCCACTGATGTAATCATACAACTGGCTGACAAAACTCAGAAGCAAGCTGAAAGGGTAGTTGAGAATGTGCTGGTGAAAGTGGGAAATTATTTCTTCCCCACAGACTGTCATTTTGGACATGGAGGAAAGCTACCTACACCCTATCATTCTAGGAAGGCCATTTCTAGTCACTGCTAGAGCGCTCATAGATGTAGAACAAGGAGAGCTAATTCTGAGAATACATGATGAACATCTCATTTTCAATGTTTTCAAACCTGCATCTGAGCCTGAACCAGAACCTGAAAAGCCTAAGGATGATAGTAGCCATCTGTGTTTGGAGGAAAGCAATCCAGCAGCTGAAATTCTGAAACAGTCCTTGGAAAGCAAACAAGAATTGCAAGAGTTAAAGCCACGAATTGCTCACTCAACCAATCCTTGTGGGATTCGACCTCACTCTATTGTGAGTTTTTACTTGACGATAACCGGTGCACTTGCCGGACGGAATTTTTGCCGATCGTGCAATTTCCTAAATCGTAGCATATCAAGTTTATGCACATCACCATCCACGCGATCGCGTCACTTGCACAACACCAATCCCACGCGACAGCGTGAGTGACGCGATTGCGTCGCATGGATTGCACACCATCCCAAAGGAGACAGAGAGTTGCGCTGAAACGACGCTGAAATTGTGCGTTTAGCACAATTTCCAGCGACGCGGTCGCATGCCTCACGCAACTGCGCCATTCACCCCTTTACCCATTCCATGCAATTGCATCACTCACGCGATCGCGTCAACCCTTAATCCACCCCAGCCACGCGACCGCGTGCCCCACGCGATCGCGTGGATTTAAATCTACTAACCCCCCAGTCACGCGAACCCTACCCATTCGCGCCCCCCCCAGCCCTCCTCCTTCCTCTCTCTCTCCAACCAACCTCCACCAAC
>NC_029794.2:29218855-29267976 GCF_000816755.2 Arachis ipaensis | reverse complement strand
TCCCCCTATTACCTTTCCCCTTTCCCAGCTACCCACCCTTCCAGTGATGACACCCCTTCACACCCTGCTTGAGTGAGCATCAGGGACGATGCTTCATTTTAAGTGTGGGGAGGTCGCCATCTCTGGCGTATTTTTTGGTGAACCACTACAAACCCTTTTATTTTGACTATTTCTCTGTATTTTTCTCTTTATTTTTATTTTTATTTTCTCAGTACTTATACATTGCTATTTTCATGTATTTTTACTCTATTTCTGCATTTTGCACCTTAGTTCATATTTTAGCTAGTTAGTTTAGTTGCAATTCTAACTTATTAGTTATAGAAAATGTGGATTAATTAGTATAATTTACCCTTTTTAGCATAAGATAACTTTGTTTAAATTGAAAAAAATAAAAAAGAAGTAAACTAGAGACTTGAACAGAATAAAAACAACCCACACCTTGTATATATAGCATTGCATGTTAGTTAGTTAACAACATTTCATCAAGGAGAAACACTAAAACTTTAAAGCCACCTTAAGAATTACATTGAGAATAATGGGAACTCTTAATTTTTACTTGCATGACATATATAACTGATATATGATTTCACATTACTAGCCTTAAGCAGAAAAACAAAATAAAAATCCCAAGTTGAATCCTTGGTTAGTTTAAGATAGAAAGTGTATTGTTTAAAGTGTGGGAAACCTATTGGGAACATGGATGATAAAAACAAAAGGTAGAAAAGTTGAAAGGAATAAAATAATTCAAAATAAAAATTTTGGGAAGCATGCTCATGTGAAATCAAAATAATTAAATTACCATGTGCATCAAAAAAAAAATTTTCAGTATTTGAATAAAGGGGATACAAAAGAACTCCCCAAATGCAAGATAAAGAAAATGCACATAGGTCAAAATTAAAACTAATGCATGAGCATGTAACATAAAAAGTGGGAAAAATATGGGAAAATAGGTAAAGAAGCTTTGCTTTACAAAATATGTATGTTAGGTGAGATCTTAGACTAAACAAGGATTCACTTATTAGCTCACTTAGCCTTATACATATACCCTTACCTTTACCTTGGCCCCATTACAACCTTGATTAAAGACCTCATGATTTTTGTATGCCTATATTCTGTAATTGTTGATTGGTTAGATGAAGAACAAAGTTATAGAAAGTAAGAATAAAAAGAAGAATAGAGTGATTAACCCAATAAACACTGAGTGACTAGAGAGTAAACACAAAATCCAGTAAGGGTTCAATTGCTCATCAACATATATCTATGCTTAAATTATTAATTGTCTTGCAAGTTTGTAAAATATTTTTCTTTCCCATCTCAATTGTAAAAGTGCTTTATCATTATCTAAGGTTTGGCTATGCATATATGATTCCTTGAGAATGTGAATTAATTTGACTACATGTAAGTTTTATATACAAGTGAATAAAAATTAGAATTGCATGATTCATTTAGATAGTTGCATTTAGGATAAATTGTATTGCATGAGATTCCACCACTTCAACCTTACCTTACTCTTTATCTTGGATTTAGCATGATGACATGCTATTGTTTAAGTGTGGGGAGGTTGATAAACCCATATTTTATGATATATTTTGTGCCTAATTTAAACGATTTATTCAATCCTTCACTCACTTATTCATGTTAATTGCATGGTTTTACTTTCCCTTCCTTATTATGTGATGTATGTGAAAAACATGTTTCCTATGCTTTAAAAGTAATTATTTTAATTTCCCTTTATTACCATTCGATGCCATGATTCGTGTGTTGAGTAATTTCAGATCTTCTAAGGCAGGAATGACTTAAAAGATGGAAAGGAAACATACAAAATTGGAAGAAAAGCATAAAACGGAGTTTTTGAAGAAACTGGCAGCGACGCGATCGCATGCCAGCGCAAAATGGCAGTGACGCGACCGCGTGATTGACGCGGACGCATGAATGAAGCGACCGCATGACAAGGAAAACTCCAAATGACGCGACCGCGTGACCCACGCGGACACGTGACAGAGGCCACGCACCAGAAATTACAGAAAATGCTCCCAGCGATTTTTGAAGCCCTTTTTGGCCCAAATCCAAGTCCAGAAGGCACAGATCAGAGGTTATGAAGTGGAAGAATGCATCCATTCAGAGGAGAGTCTCCAATTAGTTAGTATTCATGAATTAGATGTAGTTTTGAGGGAGAGGTTCTCTCCTCTCTCTTTTAGGATTTAGAATTAGGATTTCTTTTGCTTTCAGGATTATCTTTTTTTATCAGGTTCAATATTCCTTTTTATTTATCTTCTCGATTTAGTTTATGAATTCTTCTATGTTACAGATTATTCTTTTGAATTAATGTTATTTGAGGTATTTCAGTTTATTATTGCTTTCTTTTATTTATATTACTGTTGCTTCCAATCTGAAGACATTTTTATTCCAGTAGATTTATTTTTCTCCTTTTGGTCTTGGTTAAGAAATCAGTAACTCAGGAGTTATCAAACTCAACACGATCGATAATCGTTATCTTTGCTAATTGAATTGAACTTCAATAATCCCAATCTTCCTTAGGGATTAACTAGGATTTGAGGATCAAACTAATTAGTCACTTGACCTTCCCTTGCTCTAGCAAAGGTTAACTGAGTGGATTTAAGATTCAATTTTCATCATCATTGATAAGGGTAACTAGGATAGGACTTCCAATTTCTCATACCTTGCCAAAAGTGTGTTTTACAGTTATTTACTCATTTTACAGTCTTTTACTTATTTTAATTGCAATTTAAATTACTTGTTCCTCATCTTCACAACCCCAATTAACAATCTTCATAACCAATAATAAGAACATACTTCCCTGCAGTTCCTTGAGAAGACGACCCGAGGTTTAAATACTCGGTTATCAATTTATTTAGGGGTTTGTTACTTGTGACAACCAAAACTTTTGTAAGAAAGGTTGATTGCTTGGTTTAGTAACTATACTTGCAACGAGAGTTTACTATAACTTCTAAACCATCAATCTTCAGTTCTCTTTCAGCGTTCTAGTGAGGGCGCAAGTTCGAGGACGCTGTTGATGACCGGAGAAGGTAATAGAGGATTGGAGGTAGCGTGACTGTTGTTGCTTCACGTTGCAAACACTCCTAGCGGTCCGCGTGGTGGTGAAGACGACAGTGGTGAAGGAGGAACAATGTGATGTGTCGAACGGTGTGCGCGGCGTTCCAATGAGAGAAGTTCGAGGATGCTGTTGATGACCGGAGAAGGTAATAGAGGATTGGAGGTAGTGTAACTCTTGTTACTTCACGTTGCAAACACTCCCAGCAGTTACAATCCTAATTTTCAAATATCTAATTAATTGATATCAATACCTTCCTAATTTTAGTTTAAAAGTAATAAATAATTATTGTTGTCAATAGTTGTCAGATTCATTTTTGATTTCCTATACTTTTTCTTTTAAGATTAGTCTCTCTATAAAGACAATCAATATCATGTAGGGCCTTATTTGTCTAATGAAATAGAAGTTTGAGACTAATTTCGTGATTAAGATTTATTGAGAACTAAATTGTCCGACTAAAATTTTTTTAGAGACTGTTTTGGGATATTACTCAATTTTTAATACGTGTTAGACAACTAAGTCCCTAACAAATTTTATTATAAGAAAATTGAGTCCTAAAAAAGATTATTATAAAATAAATTAATCCTCCTTCAAAATGACGAAGATACCAATCTATTTAATGAGAATAATTCTCGATGACTTATATATTGATTAAATATTTATCGAGGACCAAAGCATCAAATTTAGAACATTTTGAGAACCAATTTGAATATTTATTCATAAAAATATAAAAAATTTGATAGCATAAAATAAGTTTTATAAGTTTCAGATAAACCAAATTACATATAATTGACATAAATAAAAACAAGTTCTACTCATCAATCATAATAAGTCACAACTCACAACACAAGTTTATAATTCATAAGTTTATACAATAATATTAAATTAAATTAAGGTGAAAACTTATATACAGTTGTCTTCATATGAAGTTGATAGTTGAAAAATATTAAATGATAACATAGTCAAAACATATCAAATCATCTAATGATTCTCAACTATCAACTTCACATAAAGATAACTATATGTGAATATCTACCTTAAATTAATGTCGCAAACTAAACAATCAAAAGTGGAGACTGTAAATATAATAAGCACAAGGTACAAAATGTAAAGGAGTCTTCGCGTCCCGAGAGAGTCCGGCACGCTCAACAAAGTGTGTCATGTCCTGAATCTGGAAACAAAATCCGACAACGGGTGAGAATCTGAAAGTTCCCACTAGGGTAATAATTCCAAAAAGAGACTATGTAAAAAGATCTGAACCCGATAGGCAACCCTAAACTCCAAAATACACCAGATTCAAGCCTAGGGTCCTTTCTAAATTCAAACAGGAAAAATCAAACTAAGTCTGAATCATACTAGTGATTTCAAAATCTCAGTTCTTCCCGATACAAGTCATCATCTCTCTCTATATCATAATTGCCCAAATTCAGTAATTATATGTCAATACTCAATTCCAATGGTATAGATTTATTCTTAATATTTAGTCTCTACCTGGAGCAAGTGCGGCGAACCACAACCCTTGCATCTACCCAGGGAGCTCAAATATCAATCCGGAGCAAATGAGACAAGGCCACAACCCTTGCATCTATTCAGACAACTCAATATCAATCAAATTCATCATCATCAATCCTTATTAACACATTGCATCAAGAACAACCCTCAGCATCACCACCACCAGCATAAGGGATCTCTTAGTTGTTCAAACACATACAAAATAATTCAAAGCATACACAAGTAGAGAGAACATATAAAGCAAT
This sequence comes from Arachis ipaensis, assembly GCF_000816755.2. Taxonomy (NCBI): domain Eukaryota; kingdom Viridiplantae; phylum Streptophyta; class Magnoliopsida; order Fabales; family Fabaceae; genus Arachis; species Arachis ipaensis. The sequence goes on along the minus strand of NC_029794.2, from coordinate 29,263,146 downwards.
TAGGTCAAATAGCATATAGATACAACTATTCAACAAGGCAAGCCAAATACAAGATGCACACCCAAGCAACACACCCAAATACAAATAATGCATGCCTGTCCTACTGGCCATGAGCTCACGCATTGATTATGTTGCCAGACCCAACTTGGGTAAGCGGGATTCACCAATCGTCCTTACCCATAGGTTTCACAAGTAAGCGGGATTCGCCAACCATCCTTGCCTGAAACACGTAAGCGGGATTAACCACAGTCCTTGCCTATCGCATTGGACCACGAGTAAGCAAGATTAACAAACTGCCCTTACCGTGTACTTCGAACAAGCAGGATTAACCAACCGTCCTTGTCCGGAACAAATGTTAGTCAATGTGCAAGCGAGATTAACTACTATCCTTGCCTATCACATTAAACCCTGAGTAAACGGGATTAACTAACATCTTTACCAGGTACCTTAAACAAGCGGGATTAACTAACCAACCTTGTCCGGAACAAATGTCAGTCAATGCACAAGTGGGATTAACCAGCGTCCTTGCCATTGTAGTAAAATCTCAAGCAAGCAGGATTAACCATCGTCCTTACCCGAAAAATCACGAACAAGCGAAATTAACCACCATCCTTGCCATGACATAACTCAGCTCAGTGTGCAAGCAGGATTCACCACCGTCCTTGCCACGAGCAAACATCAGTTCACAATAAAGTTTTTAATCAGTTTTTGAAATCATTAAGTTCATTAACCACATTCTCGATCAGTTTATCAATTCCTTCGTCTCGTGAGTAAGATAATACCACCATCTTCACAGTCAACGGGATAAACCTCTCTCCCCACATCTACACCACAACCATGGAACAAGTGGGATGAGACCTTTGTCCTTACCTAGTGTAGGTGCCAAAGTAAAATTGAATTAGTACACAAGCGGGATAACACCCGTACCTTGCCAATCTAGCCATTCAGGCCATAATCAATCATTGTTAATGTCTTTTAGTAATCTCATAAGTGATTTAACACATTAACCCTAATTCTCTATCAATTTACCCATTTTATTCTCTCGTGAGTGGGATAATACCATCGTCCTCACCGCGAGCGGGACGAATCACCATCTCCGCAACCATGACATCCGGTTTAACCAAGCGTTTATCCAGGAATAATTTAATTTAATCCATTCCATATATTCACACTCATTCCAAATTCCAAAAATTAGGCATCGGACCTTAATTGGGGGTCACGAAAGGTTACAAGCTTTCCGGAAGGCCAAACAGTAAAGAATAGAGTTTAATTGAGAAAACAGGACTTGTGCGCATGCATCACCCTTGTGCGTACACACAAATCAGAAGGGCTTCCTAGCTTGTACGTACGAATGACCCCTGTGCGTATGCACAACTTAAAAAAATTCCTGGGCGTGCATGGACACATCCCTCGTGCGTATGCATGAGTCTCTTTACTCACTCTGCCCGGTGCGAGTGCACAACCATGTGTGTGCGCACACATACCAAGATTTTTAGTTTTTCTACAAACTCTCATATTTCAGATTTTTATACTTAATTTCAAACTCTCATAACTTTCTCTACGAATTTTTATTTTCTTCCATTCTTAAACCATTTTAAAGCTCTTCTCATTAGCTTCAATTTAACATAAATTTTACACAAATCCAAGCTTCAAGCACCAAGTTATGGCATATCAAAGTTGGTCAAAATTATATTTTTACCAATTTCACCAAATAGCCAATTTTTCACCAAAACTTAATTTAATTCATTTTCAACCCATTCCAAAACCACTTCTATACATCTCAACACTCATTCACCATCTTATATCCATTCAACACCTAATCAAGTAAGTTCTAACATAATAATTCCAATTTCACAAGTTTTCTATCAATAATCAAGTTAACAATCCACTCATATAACTAAATCTTTTCTTTTGAAACCAAAAACCCTTTTTCTCCATTTCAATCCTTCCTCACCCCTTTCATTCATTACTCATCAATCTCAATAATTATTCAAGTCAAACACCTTTCACATATTAAATACCAAATTCAATATCATAATCACAATCACAAATCACACCAAATTTACTTATTCCACTCCATCAAACTTACCCGAACTTACCATATAGGGGATATCTCACCCTATCTCAGCATCCAGTCCAATATAGGCAATCATACCACACCAAGTCAATTATACACATCAAATTTTTATTCATACCATTATATCGAACTCATTAAACATCTAATTCACATAATCACACTCCATCATCAACATACATTATTCAATGCTATTCTAAGGCAATTAACCTAGATTTTCACATAGTGTTACATGGTGCTTATCCGAAATTAAGACCTGTACTTTCGTTGACGGCTGTCTCAACCTCTAGAAAACTCTTTTTCGGCAATAGCAACCTCCATCAAATTCTCACCACTTCGATTCGCAACTCAACTCTACACCAAATCAATGCCAAAGCCAATTCCAAACTAGCCAAGATAATTCACACAATCTAATCACAATAGTAACTCAACATTCATACTAGAACTTGACTTAAAATCATGGATAATGAAGGGTTTGAGCTTCCTTATCGTATCTCACGCAACCTTGGACTGAAATCCATCAAAACTCAAGGTTGAACCTTCCCTAAACATTGAAAAACTGAAATTTCTCAATAACTCAATCCAAAAATGCAAATTGAAAGAGAACAAAGAAATGGGCAAGAAGTTCAAGATTTCTTACCACAATACTTAGATAAAATTAAAGAGGGATCCAAGACGAATGCGTGGCTACAAACAGCTTGTCAATCGGAGCTCTGGAGCAAAAGTTATGGTGATTTGAAGTTGATGAAGGTTAGGGTTTGCTCTCCCTTCTCTCTATCAATCCGCCCCTCCCTCTCTCAAATGGTGATGTTACTGAAATAGCTGAGTTTGAGGCTTTTAAGCCTTGGAGTTGGGCCTAACATGGGTCTGGTTCAATTATTTTAGCCGGTTCGCTTAATTTTGGACTAAAACCTTTAAGATTAGTGTTTTAATTCGTATCCTAATTATTTTTATTTTTTCAAACTATAAATTTTTTATTTTCTAATCCTTTTTGCTCTCAGATAATTCATTACTTAATTATTTACCATTTCCCTGGGGTTTACAATAGCAAATCAAATTCAAAATAAATTTAACAAAGAAAATTGTAAAAAATTAATAGAGCAGACTCAAATAAAGAGTAGAAGTCTAACAACGTGGACAATAACATCTAAGAGAGGAGAAAATAGTAGTGTGACCAAATCACCCACGCTGCTCTAATGACGGCAAGGATAGCCAACTTGCTGCTCTGGCAACGATAAGAGAAAAAGAGAAGGTCAAACTAAAGGAGAGAGTAAGAGATATAAAGAATCGTCGAACCACCAACACTTAGACTATGATTTCAGACTTAAGAGACAAAAAAAGTAAAAGGCTAATTGAAAGACAAACATGGAGGGGGGACCTAAGGTTCCATCCTTCTTCAATGTGAATTGAGCTTTGGGTTCACGTCGGGTTTGCACTAGGCCACATGAAATCGACGTTCTGGGCTATTTTTTCTTCATAAGATGTGATTTGTTGGCAAACTCTCAATTTTGGCAAGTTTGTAATTTTTTGGAATATTTGTGCAATTGCTACTCCACCTACCCCAACAGCAGAAGTGTGATGAAATGAGGGAATAGAAATATAAAATCGTGTATTTTTACAAGCAAAAGAACGATTCAAAATATATGAATAAATACTCAAATTGGTCCCTAAAAAATTTTAAATTGGACGTTTTAGTCCCCAATAAATTTTTATTTTTTATAAATCCCCGAAAATTACTTCGGTCAAACAGATTGGTTCCTCCGTCATTTTAAAGAAGGACTAATTTGTTTTGTCGTAATATTTTTTGGAACCCAATTATTTTATATCAAAATTTATTAGGGACTTATTTGTCTAATATGAATATTAAATTTTGATGGAGAATGATAGAAGGACTAATTATCTTACGAAAAAAACTCTCAAAAATTTCTAATGAATAAAATATTAGAGACTAAAGTATCTGATCTGAAATTCTTTGAGAACTAATTTGGATAATCACTTTAAATGTTTATTGGAATATGGAATGACCACACACTCATACTTACAAGAGTAAAGTATGCTATTTGTCTCTAACGTTTCGAAATTTTTCAAAATTTCCCATAATCTTTAATTTGATTCAATTTTTTTCCTAATGTTTTAAATAGTTTTAATTTTATCCTTATCGTCAAATTTTTTTCAGTCAACATTTAATCAAATTTTTTTCCAATTTCGCCTTTAATAAATGCCTAATCCTAATCTCTAAGCCGCCAACAACCCCAAATGCCCCACCACCTCCATCACTCCAACCCCCACTCCCGCTCTCTCACCATCACTCTCATCACTACTACCTCTCTTCCTGCAGATTCCTGCCACCTATGTGCCGTACCACCCACCCCCTTTGTCCTCCCTTCCTCTTCTGGTTCGCCCATGTCCTACCCTCCACCTCTGCCTGTGGTTCGCCTTTTCTTGGATTTGTCTTTATCTTCCCCTTTACCTCGGATTTTTGCTCGTCAATCCCATCTGCCCCCACCTGTGGTTCACCCTCCCCTCTGTCTCTGATTCACCCTCGTCCCCCTCTCCACCTCCGCCTCTGGTTTGCCATCCCCCCACCTTTATTTTGCTTTCGTCCACCTTTTTCATTCCGCCTCTAGTTGTGCCTATCTTTCTCCTTTTTCTGTTCTCTATTTCTCTTTGTCATGCTTGTTTATTTATTTTTTTGAAAATAAAAAAAAATAGAGGTTGTTATTGTGTGTGAGAGTGGAAATTTGGGTGAGGTGTGATGGGAATGACTCTAGTGGTGATTTGGTAGTTGTTACTATAATGAGAGTGAGTTTGGTGGTGAGTAAAAAATGTTGTTGTGATGGCAAGGGTGAGTTGAAGGGGTATAGGAGTGCATGTGGCAGTGGTGGATGTGATAATAGTGGTGAGGTGAAAGATTTGGAGGGGTTGAAATTGATTAGGATTAGACGATAGAAGGTTAAAATTGGAAAAAAAAATTACTAGCTATTGATCGGCAAAAAATTGACGATAAAGATAAAATTAAAAGTTATTTCAAATGTTAGGAACAAAATTGATTATTCAATTGTGTAAAATTTAATTATTTTAATGGTTGATCACTTAAAAAAATGTGTAAAACATGCATGTAAATAAATATATGAAAAATGTTAGAGGGTCATTAGAATTTAAAAGTGTAGGCTAAAATACGTTGCTAGATTACTAAACTAAAAAAATTGAGTTGATGACTAAAAACAATAAATTATGGTGGTCCTCTGATATTTCTCTAAATATAACAACTAAGTTTTATTTTTTTTGACAAATTTTAATTTTTTTTTACACATTATAACCCTAAAAAATAATCTATATTGTTGTAGTGAAAATAATTAACGATTTTGTTAGAGAATTAATTTTTCCTTAACTCAGATTCAGTCAATAAATAATACTTGTTATTTTAAAATAACTATCACTTCCATTTTTTAGATTTATTGAAAAATTAATGTATCTAAATAATAGGGTACATAGGAAAATAAAGATTAATACCCATGTCATCCCTGGGTAGATATTTTGCTCACTTCGAATAAAGTTGAGATATGATCGATATCTTTCCCCGAAATATTCATCTTAAAGTTGGTGTGTACCATGCATCTTCAAACCATTTGCATATTGTTGTAGTTTATGTAAAAGATATATGCACCGCATCTTATGGTGACATGTTACTACTAAAGATTTTGCTTTGCAACATTTTATATTGCGATTTTATAGTATATGATATTTGAGGAATTATTATTAGTTATCTCTCATAAAATATAATGGAATATTTGTGAACCTTAGTTAATTAAGAGGAAAAGCTTAGGAATGTATATGGATCAAATTAGATATGGCCGAAATTTCAATTCGATTCACGTTAAATTTATCGAATATAATATTTGTATTTCTTTTGTTCGGATCTGATCTACACTTTTGTGTATAGGATCGGATAGAATATCGGATATATCTGCAAAAATAAAAAAATTCTTATTTCTATAAAAAAATTCAATAAAACATCTTCTTTCAACCTTTTTTTAACCTGTTTAGCAACCATTCATTTCTCAAACAGTAGACAGCAGTATCTCAGAAACTGAACAAGTAAAATTATTGAATTTGTTTTTAAAAATTAAACCTCTACAGACAAGAATTAAAGAACATATAACATTTAGAACTAACGTTTTTTATATCGAATCAACTTGAACCAGTAATAAGTTTTCCAGTATAACACCTTTTTATCTAAATTTAAAGAAAAAAAACAAATACATGAAGCACTGCAGGCAAGAACAGAAGACCAGAATATAGCCACCACGTAGAACTAGAGGAGGAGAACGGAAGACACCAAGCAGCTCTGGAGATCCAACAATAGCAGCAACAGCCATGTAGCGATTCCAAATGCGTGATATGGCGAGATCACAGATGCGATGCGGCGAGATCATAGGAGGGATGGCGCTACGATGGACGAGAGAAGAACCACAGTCAATGGTGAACCACAATAATAGATGAGGCAGTGAAAAACGCGAGGAATGCGAGGAAGGGATGAAGAAGAAGTGTTGTCGAAGACAAGAAGAACGTCAATGAAAAGGAACGTCAGTGAGGTGAAGGCAGCAGCTGTAACACTCTACCACATAAAGTTTTACACTTAAGTTCGTAAAATAGAGGTGGTGAGGTATTATGACCTCTAAAAATAAAATATATGTATAGATATAGTTGAAGAAAGTTGTATCTAGGAGCCTCGAAGAAAAAGTTTAAGCAAAAATTGCAAAAGAAAAACACGTCACACTCGAAAACGTAAACCAGCAAACAGCTAAGGATCAGACATGAAATATATAAAGGATAGAGCCAAAATAACAAAATATCAAGCTTCAGACTCGACTTGCAACATCGAGACGGGCCAAAAAATATTTACATACATAGGTATAGATATACAACCCAAAGTATGCCAAAACAGAAAACAGAAAACCTGTTTCTCCACGTCGACCTCTAAAAGGGACACTTCGCTTGCTCAGAACTCCAAACGCTCAACAAGGTGCCTCTCAACCTACATCTGTAAACAACATTTGTATGGAATGAGAACAGGAGATTCTCAGCATGGTAATGGTGCCTACATAAAATAAGGTCCCGGAAAAGCTAGAAGCAATCCTAGAACTCTGACACTCAGAATTAAACTTAAAGAATAAACTAAATCACAAATAAGGTAAAACGTCTAAGGTTCTCAGGTTCTAAACCAAATACTACTTAATACTTCAATCTCACTCTCCTCCAGCCCTCCGAATCACCGGTGGAACCACCCTCGTCCGCCTCCGCCATACGAGGCGTCTCTCAGTTGTACAGACATACAATACAGACATAGAAATTACAGGTAGAATGCAACTATAGCAATTAGAACAAATAGCAGGTAAATTGGGGTAATCAGTTAGGCAAACCAAAGCAATCACACAAAAACAAAACACACAAATGCATATGATGTATGCATGCCCTATGGCTGATGATATCATCTGTCAGTTACATAGCCAGCCTGACATGTCTTGGTAGCTAACTGTGGACAATCCCTCTGTACACGCATCCCCAAGCTTAAAATTAACCATGAGAAGAATCTGAAGCTGACATGGGGAAACAACACCCCAAGCTCAAAAATATCCCTGGGAAGAATCCCAAGCTGACATGGGAGAGACAACACCCCAAGCTCAATTTATATATAAGTGCATGCCAATGGAAAAACCCGAGAAGTTAAAGTGCCCGGTCACATCTTTCGTACAGGGGGTCAACAAATGTCTTAGAAATCTCAAAACACATATATCATGTAATCAGTCAATCATAAATCATCAACGTCAATATCAATATCAATCTCATTCATATCTTATTCATCATTCGTATATTCATAACATTTTCGCACCTCCTCAAATATTTCATATTAAATCATTCATCATTCATACCATATATCACCTTTTTCACCCTTCTCAAGTCAATTTCTCTACTTCACAAACCTCTTCTATAGGTTCACTCTCCTTCCCAGGCTTAAAAACTAGGTAACAAACCTTATAGGATAGTTACAGAAGTTTGGAAAGCAAGAAGATTGGCTAATCTTTAAAAATCACATTTTTGCCAAACAGGAGTTCCACGTACGTGAGACCGTGCTCGCATACGCAGGAGTGTGAAAACGGGTATCTCGCATACGTGACCCCTGGTCCGCGTACGCGAGTCAGGAAAACAGCATTACTTCCTTGCGTCGCGTGCAGGTGCTCGCGTACGCAAGCCTTCAAAATTGGGACCTCCGCATACACAGGCCTTGCTCCATGTACGCGGGACACCTGGGCAGTGCCCAATCCACGCGTCGCGTTTGCGTACCTGCGTACGTGCCTCCTCCTTTTTCTCAAAAAGCTGCTAAGTCATTAAAAATTAGTTTTATACACCTAACTTCCAACGTTCATAGCTTTCTCTACAAAACTCTGATTTTCACAAACTTTAAATCATTTTGAAGCTCTTGAAATTATCTTTAATTTGAAATAATTTTCATTCAACTCCAAAATTCGAAACTCAAGTTATGATCCACCAAAGTTGGTTAAAAATCAAGTTTTTATAAAAAATCAGCAATCCTCAATTTTACCAAAACCTCAATACATAACCCAATATTTCACAGCTATCACAATCCTAATGCTCACAAACATTATTCATTATCAATACCTAAGTCTCATTAATGCCTCTAAGCATTCTCAACCAAAACCACACATAATCATTATTCATTTCAAATCTCATCATCATAACTCAATATCATCATCATTCATCCCACAATTTTATCAACATCATTATTCAACACGATTCATCATCGATCATTCATCATAAATTTTGATCACTCACTCAACTAATTCTAACAATAATTCACTAATCCTCAATCTTTCTATATCATACAACTTATCCTATAGTCATTCAGCCTAAGTTTTCACGAAACATTATAAATTATTTACGAGAAACCAAAACTATACCTTGGCCAATTCCTCCCTAAGCTTGGAACGCCAAAAATGTTACCATTCTACCAACACTCAAGGCATGAATCGCTCACAAAAACAGAAGACCCAGCCTCCAAAGTCCCAAAATCAAGCTTTCAACACCACCAACTTAGTTTCAACACATATAATCCAATCTAATACCAAATACTATCACTCGAAATCAACTTAGGGTTCATAGTTATTATGGATTCACAAGAGTTAGAGGTTTCTCACCTTACCAATGAAAACTTGGGACAAGACCTAGCAAGCTCAAGGTTAATTTGATCCTAAACACCAAAATCACATAATCTCTCAAAAATCAAAATCTCAATTTGCAAAATTAGGAGAGTGGCTGAGCAAGAAATAGTGAGATACTTACCAAATTTTTCTATGGGTTTTGTAGAGGGTTTCAAGACGAACGCGTGGCCGCTGACAGCTCGTCAATCGGAGGTCTAGATTAGAAGATATGGCAAATTGAATGAAGAACAAGGGTTTGGAATCAATGTTCTTCTTCTCCCAAAGTTCCCAGCGTGTTTTATTAAGGGAGGGGAGGAAATGCTGAAGTTCATTTAAGTGTGGGAGAAATGGGTTGGGCCCGGTTTGGGCCCGATTTAACCGGTTCGGCCCAATTTTAGGCCAAAACCTTTAAAATTAATGTCAAAATTCGTACTTTAATTATTTCTTCCATTCTAAACTATAAAATTTAATTTTTTAATTTTTTTAAATAATAATTAATTTATTGACTAATTATTTACTAGTTTTACGGGTTTTACATCTTATCCACCTAATTAGGGATTTTGTCCCCAAAATTCAAGTTCAATTATCTGAAGATAGGTGCAGTAGTCGTTTCTCCTCTCAGGTTCAAGTTCTCAGGTATGTTCTTTCATTCCAGCCCCTAATCCATCTTAATACTACAAATAGTTCAATACATCCCGGTCTTATTCCCTTAGTCTCGATTGCTCACCGACCTTAATTTGTTGAAGTAACTTTTAAGTACCCATAACTTCCTTCTTCAAACAATTTAGGTCTTTTCATCTCTTATCCACACAACTCTTCAGTTGGCTCTGGGCAGTTAGAATCTCAACTCGAATTCTTTTAATCTTCTCTCCATTGTCTCACCTAATCCTTCGAGGTCATTTCAATGCAAGGGTGATTAACATACTGTGCAATCTTACTATTTTCTTGATGTATAGTCTCGTCAATTCCTTCGATGTATAGTTTTCTTTGATAGGCAAAAAGTAAGTAGACTTGCCATTCGATTCACGATTACCTAGCGGTATTAAATCCTTCGATTACTTCTCAAAGTCTTTCTACTAAGGCGTCGTCACGGCATCATGATGTTGCATCTACTCACATCCTAAATCTTATGATAATGCATTGTAGAAACTCCGAATAATTCCTCAGGTTCAGGTACCATGAATTTTGGCACAGAGGTCACTCTTTTCTCTCAAGGTTTGAAAACTTTTTCGCACTTAGGCATCCAAACAATAGTGCATCCTAACGCGTGGAAAGATATTAAGGAACTAGCATTTTGATGGTTATGTTTAGGAATTATACATGATGCTAATCTAAGCTAGAGTTAATTTTTGAAAAGATATTAAGCCCCCGTGATTGAACTACACAAACGGTATTCGCTGGAAGATAAAAGGGATGTCTTATATGGTGATTGTAGCAAGTCTTAGAGATTAGCAAAAATGTACAAGAAATGAATTAAGGTGCCCACCGAGGAAGGAATTGAAATCAAACTTGGATAGAGAGAGAACAAAACATATCGAATTGAATAAATCTCAGCTGATGTCCAAGGAACACAAGTTTGCGAAGGAGAGCCACTTCACTCGCAGTAAGCCCTTAAGATTCAAGAATTTACATGATTACACCAGGACAAGTTTAGACTCATTCCAGCAGAAACGAGATTCACGCAAGTAAGAAATAGGATTGGGAAGTTGATCAATTCATTGTTCAAGAAGAAATTTAGGATAGAATTTTCAACATAAATCCCAAAGAGAAGCTGGGTCGACTCGTGAAGATTCGTTGACGCACTCCCTCTCGTATAAATCCTCCTGTTGTTATCTTCCTTTTCCTCCGACATAAATGATGCTTCATACCGGAAACACTTGATTGAACGGATTTCGTCTTCTATTACTCACTCCATCTAGCTCCAAAGTTCTACAATTCTAATCGTGTCCTTGCACATAAGTGAATCGAGAATGATCCGGTCCTCGACATTTATTCTATCACTACTTACTCCCTCTCTCAACACCCAACTGATTAGCAGTTAATGGTTAAATTCGTGTCATGCCTCATCCTCGTAGTTCACCATCACTGGGTTCTAAGTAATAGTCTTGCACAATTCTCAACACTCCTGATCTCTAATATATGACTCAGATTGTATGCTCAAATTGTTCAATCCGCTTCTACTGCATCACTCTTATTATTATTCTCCAAGAACCTAGTCATTCCATCTAGGCTAACCACACGTCATTCTATCTCACCAGTTTGAAGTTATCAATCGATTGTTCACTTGGAAATCACAATCCTCACAACTCGATAACATATTACGAGGAATACTACATATCATTATCATGCAAGGCAGTCAAAAATTTAATTAATAGTTCGCAATTACCTTTAATTGGAGCATTTGTGCCCTCAGTACCATCTGTCGCCATGGGGTACACGCGTCCCACCTGCTGAGCTCTTCTTGCTTCTTGACTCTTCTTTTTCGGAAAATTCTAGGACAAATGCCCCTCTTTCTCACAGTAATAACATACTCTCCAACCGGCTCTACACGGAGTGTTCGGGTGGTATCTTCCATACCTCCTACAAGTCAAGTCATTGGGCAGAAACTGAGCTTGTTTTCCTTTGCCTCTCCCCTGGTGGTTATTATTATTGAACCTCCAAAAGTTATTCTGACTCTGATGTTGTTGTGGAGTAATGTTGTCTCGCTTGAAATGTAAACCTCTAGGCGCGAAATTCCTCCCTTGATCTCCCCTAGCAAAGGCTGGGTCGCCTTTATTTGACGCCGCCTTCCTCATACAATTTTCAGTAATTCTACTTTTGTTTACCAGTTCCAAGAAGGTTCTGATCTCCATTGGGTCCATAGTACTTAGAATGTCGCTCTGAAGTCTACCTTTGTATTTAATTCAATTCCATTCTTCAAAGCCTTCTAGAGCACCCTAACAGATCTTAAAAAACCGATACAGCTGCTCAAATTTATTTGTGTACTCGGCTACTGACATTGAACCCTACTTCAATTGTAGTAATTCAAGCTCTTTTATCGTCTTGACAAAGTTAGAAAAATATTTCTTTAGAATTAAAGTCAGAAAGCATCCCACAGCATCGCAGCACTGCCATGCTATAGAAGACGTTGGGTCCCCTTCCACCAGAATTGTACTTCCCTCACTAACTGATAAGTGGCAAATTCAACATGTTGATCCTCGTCTCGCCTCCGCCATACGATGGGTCTCTCAGTTGCACAGACATACAATACAGAAATAGAAATCACAGGTAGAATATAACTACAGCAATAAGAACAAATAGCAGGTAAACAAGGATAATCAGTTAGGCAAACTAAAGTAATCACACACAAATAAAACACACAGATGCATATGATGTATACATACCCTATGGCTGATCATATCATCTGTCGGTTACATAGCCAGCCTGATATGTCTTGGTAGCTAACTGTTGACAGTCCTTCTGTACGTGCATCTCCAAGCTCAAAATTAACCATGGAAAGAATCCCAAGCTGACATGGGAGAGACAATACCCCAAGCTCAAAAATATCCATGAAAAGAATCTCAAGCTGACATGGGGGAGACAACACCCCAAGTTCAATTTATATATAAGTGCATGCCCATGGGAGAACACGGGAAATTAAAGTGTCCGGTCACATCTTACGTACAGAAGGTCAATGAATGTCTCAAAAATCCCAAAACACATATATCATGTAATCATTGAATCATAAATCATCAATGTTAGTATCAATATCAATCTCATTCATATCTTATTCATCATTCGTATATTCATAACATTTCCACAACTCCTCAAATATTTCACATTAAATCATTCGTCATTCATACCATATATCACCTTCTTCACCCTTCTCAAGTAAATTTCGCTACTTCACAACCCTTTTCTATAGGTTCACTCTCCTTCCTAGGCTTAAAAACTAGGTAACGGACCTTATAGGATAGTTACAGAGGTTTGGAATACGAGAAGATTGGCTAAACTTTCAAAATCATATTTTCACCAAATAGGGGTTCCGCGTACATGAGACTGTGCCCGTGTACGTGGGAGTGTGAAAACGGGCATCTAGCGTACGTGACCCCAGGTCTGCGTACTCGAGTCAGGAAAACAACATTATTTCCTCGCGTCAAATATCGGTGCTCGCGTACGCAAGCCTTCAAAATTGGGACCTCCGCGTACACAGGCCTTGCTCCGCATATGTGGGACACCTGCGCAGTGCCCAATCCTATGTCACGTGTGCATGCTCACGTACGTGACTCCTCCTTTTTCTCAAAAAGTTGCTAAGTCATTAAAAATTAATTTTATACACCTAACTTTCGACGTTCATAACTTTCTCTACAAAACTCTGATTTTCACAAACTTTAAACTGTTTTAAAGCTCTTGACATTATCTTAGATTTGAAATAGTTTTCATTGAAATCGAAAATCCAAAGCTCAAGTTATGGTCCACTGAAGTTGGTTAAAAAAATTAGGTTTTTATCAAAAATCACCCATCCTCAATTTTACCAAAACCTCAATACATAACCCAATATTTCACAGTTATCACAACCCCAATGCTCACAAACATTATGCATCATCATTACATAACTCTCATTAATGTTTCCAAGCATTCTCAACCAAGACGACACATAATCATTATTCACTTCAAATATCATCATCATAACTCAATGTCATCATCATTCATCACACATTTTCATCAACATCATTATTCAACACAATTCATCATCAATTATTCATCATACATTTCGGTCACTCACTCAACTAATTTTAACAACAAGTGACTAATCCTCAATCTTTTCAAATGATATAAGTCATATAACTTATCCTATAGTCATCTAGCCAAAATCAAAATCATACCTTGGCTTATTCCTCCCTAAGCTTGGAACGCCACAAATACCACCGTTCCACCAATGCCCAAGGCATGAACACCAAAACAGAAGACCCGGCCTCCAAAGTCCCAAAATCAAGCTTTCAACACGACCAACTTAGTTTCAACACATATAATCCAATCTAATACCAAATACTATCACTCGAAATCAAATTAGGGTTCATAATTATTACAGATTCACAAGACTTAGAGGTTTCTCACCTTACCAATGGAAACTTAGGACAAGACCTGGCAAGCCCTCAAGGTTAATTTAATCCTAAACACCAAATACACATAATTTCTAAAAATCAAAATCTCAATTTTCGAAATTAGGAGAGAGTGTATAAGCAAAAAATAGTAAGGTACTTACCAAATTGCTCTATGAATTTTGTAGAGGGTTTTAAGATGAACGCGTGGCCGCTGACGGTGATAAACCACTATTTTATGGTTTATCTTGTGCTAAATTGAGCGGTTTTTATCAATTCTTTGCACACTTATTCATATAATTTGCATGGTTTTACAAATCCTTCCTAATTCTGTGATATAGTTGAAAACATGTTTTCTAGGCCTTTAAACTGTCAATTTTAATTACCCTTTATTACCATTCGATGCCGTAATCTGTGTGTTAAGTGTTTTCAGGCTTTATAGGGCAGGAATGACTTAGAGGATGGAAAGGAAACATGCAAAAGTGGAAGGAACGCGAGAAAATGAAGTTTTGAGAAGCTGGCAGCGACGCGTACGCGTGGACATTATGGTTTATCTTGTGCTAAATTAAGAGATTTTTATCAATTCTTTGCACACTTATTCATATAATTTGCATGGTTTTACAAATCCTTCTTAATTCTGTGAAATAGTTGAAAACATGTTTCCTAGGCCTTTAAACTGTCAATTTTAATTACCCTTTATTACCATTCGATGTCGTAATCTGTGTGTTAAGTGTTTTCAGGCTTTATAGGGCAGGAATAGCTTAGAGGATGGAAAGGAAACATACAAAAGTGAAAGGAACGCAAGAAAATGAAGTTTTAAGAAGTTGGCAGCGACGTGTACGCGTGGATGACGCTTACGTGTGACTAGCGCAGAAGACAAGCGACGTGTATGCGTGACAAGGATTTTTCTCAAGCGACGCGTACGTGTGGACGACGCGTACGCGTGACATGCGCCACGTGCAGAAATTGCAGAAAGCGCTGGGGGCAATTTCTGGGCTCCTTTCTAGCCCAGTTCCAAGCCCGAGAACACAGAATAGAGGCTGCAGAGTGGGGGAATGATTGGGGAATTCATTCATACAACATTCATTCACATAATTTTAGGTTTAGATGTAGTTTTCTAGTGAGAGAGGCTCTCTCCTCTCTCTAGGTTTTAGGATTCTTAGGTTTAGCTCTTCTTAATTTCAGCATCCTATCTTAGTTTAATTTAGTTTCTCTTCTACTTTTATTTGTTCTAGAATTCTAGTTTATTTATTTCCTTTGTTGATTACTTTATGTTGCTATTTGGTTCATGAATTCTCATGTTAGATTTGATTTTATATTTAATGCAATTTGAGGTATTTTATGTTTATTACTTCTTCTATTATTTGTTATCATTGATGCTTACAATTGGTTGTTTGGATTTTATTATCTCTTATTGTTTTTCTATGCTTTTATGTTGTACCTTCCAAGTGTTTGATAAAATACTTGGGAGGGATTTAAATTAGATTTTTATGTTCTTGGCTTTGGTTGAGTAATTAGAGACTCTTGAGTTATCAAACTCCTCTGTTGATTGATAATTGAAAGTTGCTAGTTGATTTGGATCCCTCTAAAGCTAGTCTTTCCTTAGGAGTTGACTAGGACTTGAGGAATCAAATTGATTCATCCACTTGACTTTTCTTCATAGTTAGAGGTTAACTAAGTAGGAGCAATGGACAATTCTCATCACAATTGATAAGGATAACTAGGATAGGACTTCTAATTTTCACACCTTGCCAAGAGTTTTCTTAGTTATTAATTTAATTTCTTGCCATTTTATTTCCTTGTTCCTTATTTCAAAAACCCAAAAAGATACTTTTCCCATAACCAATAATAACTACATTTCCCTGCAATTCCTTTAGAGACGACCCGAGGTTTAAATACTTCGGTTTAATTTTATTGGCTTTGTTTTGGTGACAACCAAATTTTTGTATGAAAAGGATTATTGTTAGTTTATAAACTATACTTGCAACGGAAATTTATTGTGAATTCTTTACTAGCAAAAATCTGTTCGTCAAAATGGCGCCGTTGTCAGGGAGTTGCAAACGTATGCCTTATTATTGGTTATCATGAATATTGTGAATAATTTTGCTTTTTCGTTTCTTTGTTAGTATTTCTAGTTTTAGGAGTCTATTTTCATTAATTCTTATTAGTTTTTGCTTTTACTTGCTACTATGAATTCTCACCCCTTTGGCTATGAGTTTGGTTCAAATCATGTTGTAGGGAATGAAAGCTATAATGAGAACATGCATCAAGGTTGGAACAATCAAAGATGGGAGGGGCCACAAGGATTTGATCGACCCTTTCAGCAACAACCTCCTCCGGTCTCATATAGGTATAACTCCAATCCTAATGCATATCAATCTAATGGATGTGGTAGTCCTTATTGTACTTGTCAACAACCACCACCATATGCCTATGACCCCCCTCCTCAACATAGCTTTGAACCACCATACTCACAAGCCCCTTTCCACCATTCACCTCCATATGACCCTAACCCTTATCCATCACACCAACTACCATACGAACCATATGAACCATACCCAGAACCACCACCTCAATATTCACCATCTCTATATCCTTACCAAGAAGAACCACCTTCCCATTATGAGCCCTTTCTCTCAACAAATGAACCCCCCTATCCACTCCAAGCTCCCATAGATGATACCTTTAGTGTTATTCGCCAATGACAACAGGAGCTTCAAACCACACTTACCTCTGCTCTCACCGGTTTCACCTCTACTCTCCAAGCTCTTATATCTTGTGTGAAATCATCCTTTATTCCTAATACTCAATCCTCAAACTCTAGTGCACTTCATTTTCACCCATGTCCATCAATCCAAGAGCAACATAATCCAAATTATGCTATTGACATGGAACAAGAGAGAAGGGATTGTCTTAAGGACGTAATGGAGCGGGTTCACGCATACATACTTCAAGAAAAGTAAGAGGAGACCCAAAAGGTAGAGGTAGGAGAGACTCTTAAAGAAAGTTTTCAAGAGGTGGAGGTCATCAAGGAGGAGTTGGATTTTTTACTAGAGCAAGCAGAGAAAGCCGAAATTTTTGAAGGGGAGGAAGTGGTTGAAGACTTAGGAGATGCGAAACCTCCATGGGAACCTCCAGTCATAGAAACTCCCTCCAAGAAGCTTGAAATTGATGCTGAGGAGGGTGTACAACCTCCAAGGCATCTCATGGTTGAAGACTTTGAAGAGGTTGATCAAGAGATGGATTCAAGCATTGATGAAGCCTTATCTACAATTGAATCATCTCCCATTGGACTAGACATGGAGATTAAAGAAGAAGAAGCACAACCTCACATGCCCTTGGTAAGCAATAAAGAAGAGATTGAATTGGAAGAAAGCTACCAAGAGGAAGAGGTTGAAATTGAAGAAGCTTGCAAAGAGGTGGAAGTTGTCAAAGAAGAGCACAAGGGAGTAGAGCTTGAAATCACCTTGCCAAAGTTGTTGGAGACCTCTCCGCCTAAGTCACCATCATCCTTCACAACATTCAAGTGGGTAAAATTCATATCCCTTAGCTTTCTCATTCCACTTGAATATGGTTTACTTGAGACAGATGGTCAACTTAGAGCTCTTCGTGGCGTTAAGAGTAAGAGGAACATGGTTAGTGGTTGGAGTTGTCATGCAAGGTTCAATATGGTTGTATGCTCCAAGTTGAAGTACAAGGATTGGTATAGAGCTCGATTGAATGGGTCTAAGAAGTTGTTTGGATGCCTTAGTGAGAATTCAGATTGCTTGCCACCCGGTTGGAACAACGATGATCAACTCGAAGATGGGTGCAAAAGCAAGGTTTGGGACCCCGGAATTCATTCTAACAATCAACACTCTTGGGGTCTTGTCAATTGCTTTAATTTGCTTGAAGGCTTTATGCCACTAGTGTGAGATCCCGGAGGATATTGGAATTACAAACATTGGTGGAGATTCAAGGAAGAGTTCAAGCATAAGCCACCATGACAAGGAGCTCACCAAATGTCCAATTTAAGGACTTTAACTAAAAGTGCTAGGTGGAAGACAACCCACCATGGTATGATCTTTCATTTTTATTCTTAGTTTTATTTTATTTTATTTTTATCAGTATCCATTCATAATTTTTGCATCATCACCTGTATTCTGCATATAAAAAAAGGGGGCAACCCACGCGTGCGCGCAAGCCATGCATGGGCGTCGATAGCAATTTGGCTCTCCCATCCAACAAACAGAAAGTTGTGATGGAATCGTGCGGCTGGTGTGCAAAACGCATAATTTGACCCACGCGCACGCGTCCACGATGCGTCCACGTCATCTTCAATTCTAGTACACCACGCGTGGGCGTGCCTAACGCGTACGCATCGCACGCAAATGTTGCCCCATTCAACTTAAACAAAGAGTTGCGCGAAAACGACCCTGGAATTGTGCGTTTAGCACAATTTCGGTCGACGTGTACGCGTGCTTCACACGTACTCGTCATCTTCATTAAGCTCCCTTCACGCGTTCGCGTCTATGACGCTTACGCGTCAATGCACATTCAGCTTTTCCACGCTCAAGCGTGATCCACACGTATGCGTGGATTTGATTTCATTAACCCTTGACGTGAGAACCTTAGCCCATTCGCGTCGCCCAATCCCTTCTCCCTCAACGTTCCAATTTCTCCTCTTNCCATCAACGTCCCATCACCGCTCAAGTCCGGTGATTACCCCGAGCCGCCGCCTCCCTCCCTTCTTATTCTCCTTCTCTCTTCTCCTCCTTCCCACCTTCACCAAGCACCGCCGTAGACACCACTGCGCTGCTGTGCCGTTGCCACCTCTGAACTGGCATTACTTTGCTCCACCCCTCAACTCACTTCTTCTACCATTTTTGCCTGCCCCAAGTTCCCCTACTTCCATCTCTGCCTTTCAATTCCTCTTCTATTCAATTAAGTTAGATAGCTTAGTTTCAATTTTGTTAGAATTAGGATAGTTAGAGATGCATGTTCTTAGTTAATTTTAGGTGGTTAGGTAGTTAGGATGTGATTAGTAGATTTAGGTCTGATAATTGTCCTGTTCTTGCTGTTTGGGAATGGCTAATTCCTCTTGGTTGTGCTGATGATTTGACCCTTTGCTAAATTAATTTGCTTGATGCTGTTAATTAGGTTTAAATCGTTATTAATGTTATGTTAATGTTTCATTTATTTACTTTTGTGCTAAACTGGTTTATTGATGCTGCTGAGTATTATCTGAAATTGCTAAGTTCTTATCTGAGTTGATTTGGTTCATTGATATTGGATTCTTGATGTATGATTTTGATGGATTCCAAATCTGACTTGTTATCGCTGTTGAATTCTCGTTGCGATTTGATCTTCTTTATGGATTCAGTGGAGCCTAATACCTTGAATCTATATTCCTTATTAATGATTGGTTGCTGAATTTAATAAAGGAAGGCTGACTGCATATCCTCTTTTTGAGCAATTTTTGCTGAATTAGTGCCATGGTTCAGCCATTATTTTGTTCATTGCTCAAAGAAAGCATGCTGCATGTGCTTAATTGGTTATGGCATCATTGCTTATTGCTATTTTATTGGCTCATTTGCTTATTCCCTATGAATTTACATATGGTTTTGGTATTTTTAATTGTTAATGAATTCATAGAAAATCCAAATTGATTGATTGAGTTTGGGACATAGCCAGCTGTTCTATTCTGCTTGATGATGCCTGAGTCACATGAATTTCCTTGTTCTTCATGCTAATTGACATATATTGAAATTCATGAGTTTGAAATTGTTACTGCTGATTGAAATTGCTAGCTTATTGAATGGTTCATGTTGCTGTTTTTTCTGAAATTTACTTTGAATCATCAGTTGCTCCATTTCAATTCCCATTTCAATTCTGCACTTCAGTGTTTGAACTCAACCGTGCTTGCTGTTGATTAACTCAGTGTTTTGATGCTGCTTTGGTTTATAATTTGCCTTGAGTTTATATGGATTGAAATTTCTGCTCATATCTGAAAATACACCCTTTCATTTATATGACATTTTATTTGCTGGTTTTGCACAACTTGTTCTGAGATTCATATGAGTTGCTGATTCTGTTTGAAATCAAGCTTAATTTGTTGCTTTGCTGCTATTTATTTACTTCGAAAACGCTCACATTACTGCCAGAATGTTGCCCAAATTTTTCTGCAAACTAATTTACCCAACTTCCACTCATGAATTGACTTTAGTACTTTTAAATTGTGATTTATTTGGTTTCAACCAAAGCCAATTCATGGGGTGATGGGTTAGCATTTCCATTCCTTTTGGTTCCCTTTCTACTTGAAATGCATTATTGATGATTTTAATTCTTTGTTATGCTTCTTTCATTACATGTTTTATCATCAATGATTTGCATTGTATCCTTGAATGTGAGCTTGCTTGTTCTTCGATCTTTTGGAACTTCTTTTAGTTAGGAACTACATTACCATGCCACTAATTCTAACCTACTTTTCTAACTCTTGACTTCATTGACTTTCTAACTTTTCTTTTAGTTTTAAACTAACTCTTTTAGGTTCCTTTTAAGGCATGATAATTGTTGTTGCTTAACAAACAAGCTTCTCACTATTATTGCAGGAATTCTTGGTTTTTATTCTGATTATTGTCTAAATCTTGTTTTATTGCATTCCAAGAGTTTATTTCTTTAAGTCAACTCATGAGTGTGTCTCAATCTCCTTTTGTTTCTAGTTTCCTATCTGCTTGCTTCTTACCTGCTTTTCCTTCCTCTGCTTTATTTGATAATCTGTATCCTGGGATTTCTATTTTTCAGGATGTTGGTGCACGAAATTGTGATCATCAACAATGGTGCCAAAGGACTTGGAGCTCTCAAACGTGAATCACACTTTGTCACAATTCCGCACAACTAACCAGCAAGTGTACTGAGTCATCCAAGTAATACCTTACGTGAGTAAGGGTCGATCCCACGGAGACTGTCGGCTTGAAGCAAGCTATGGTTACCTTGTAAATCTCAGTCAGGCGAATTCAGATGGTAATGGAGAATAGATAATTAAAAGATAAATAAAACATAAAGTAAAGATAGAGATACTTATGTAATTCATTGGTAGGAATTTCAGATAAGCGTATGAAGATGCTTTGTTCCTCCTGAACCTCTGCTTTCCTATTGCCTTCTTCCAATCATTCATACTCCTTTCCATGGCAAGCTTTATGTTGGGCATCACCGTTGTCAATGGCTACTTCCCGTCCTCTCAGTGAAAATGTTCCAAATGCGCTGCCACCACACGGCTAATCATCTGTCGGTTCTCGATCATGTTGGAATAGGATCCATTGATCCTTTTGCGTCTGTCACACACCCAACAATTGCGAGTTTGAAGCTCGTCACAGTCATCCCTTTCCAGATCCTACTCAGAATACCACAGACAAGGTTTAGACGTTCCGGATCTCAGGAATGGCCACCAATAATTCTAGCCTATACCACGAAGGTTCCAATCTTAGATTAGAAACCCAAGAGATACACATTCAAGCTTGTTTGCATGTAGAACGGAAGTGGTTGTCAGTCACGCGTTCATAGGTGAGAATGGTGATGAGTGTCACATAATCATCACATTTGTCATGTTCTTGGGTGCAAATGAATATCTTGGAGAAGAAATAGACTTGAGTTGAATATAAAAACAATAGTACTTTGTATTAATTCATGAAGAACAGCAGAGCTCCACACCTTAATCTATGGTGTGTAGAAACTCCACCGTTGAAAATACAAAAGTGATAATGGTGTAAGCATGGCCGAATGGCCAGCCTCCAAGGTCTAGGGGCTAAACGTCCAAAGATCCCCTAATACAATAGCAAAATGTCCTATTTATAGAAAACTAGTAGCCTAGGGTTTACAGAAATCAGTAATTAATACAGAAATCTTCTTCCGGGCCCACTTGGTGTGTGCTTGGGCTGAGCATTGAAGCTTCCATGTGTAGAGACTTTTCTTGGAGTTAAACGCCAGCTTTTGTGCCAGTTTGGGCGTTTAACTCCAGCTTTTGTGCCAGTTCCGGCGTTAAACGCCAGAATTCTTGAGCTGAATTGGAACGCCTATTTGGGCCATCAAATCTCGAGCAAAGTATGAACTATTATATATTTCTGGAAAGCCCAGGATGTCTACTTTCCAACGCAATTGAGAGCGCGCCAATTGGGCTTTTGTAGCTCCAGAAAATACACTTCGAGTGTAGGGAGGTCAGAATCCAACAGCATCTACAGTCCTTTTTCAGCCTCTGAATCAGATTTTGGCTTAGGTCCCTCAATTTCATCCAGAAAATACCTAAAATCATAAAAAAATACTCAAACTCATAGTAAAGTCCAGAAAAGTAAATTTTAAATACAAACTAATAAAAATATAATAAAAACTAATTAAAATATACTAAAAACATACTAAAAATAATACCAAAAAGTGTATAAATTATCCGCTCATCAGATGACTGATCCGAAAGAAAAAGGCAAGGCTAAGGCCAGTTCCGGTAAGAGGAAGAGAGGACAGTCCTCCGTTGCTCTATCAGATATCCTATCAGATGAATCTTGGCGCGAAAAGAACTTTACTGATCAACTTGTGCCTGCTAATGACCCAGTCAAATTTGCCAATCTTTACTATGAACTCAAGTTTCCGATCTTTCGAGACACACGGCACCTCTACTTGGAAAGGACGCTCAAAATACCAACCGAATTAAGGAAGTACACTGAAGAGCAGATCAAACAGAGATGTTGGGTATTTTTTGAAAGAGATCTGGCAGAGGTAAACGCATCATGGGCCCATGAGTTCTATTCTAACTATTTTAGGACGACCCTTGATGCATTGCAACTTAGGAGAAAGCATATTTTAGTCACTGAGGAGGCGATAGAGGATAACCTCCACTTCCAGCCTAAAACAGATGATACAGATGGTTATCAAAAGGCCGAGGAGTCTATTAGATTCATGAATTTTGATTGGGATGCTGTACGGCGTATCATAGCCATTGATCCTGATATTCCGTGGGTTATAGGAAAGTCAAAGGTCACTCCAAGGGGTATCAAGATTATCTATCTCAATGATAAGGCTAGACTGTGGCAACAGATACTGAGTAATTATGTTATGCCTAGTACCCACGAGTCAGAAGTGCCAGCTGCCATGATCATCCTTATTTAGTGCGTCATGGAAGGAAAGGACCTATACCTTCCAAGATTCATCAGAAAGTACATGTCTAGAGTTCATGTCAGAGGCACCCTGCCTTTTCCTTATTTGATCACCCAAATGGCTCGTCAAGCTGAGGTGCCTTGGGAGCCAGAGGATGATAGACCACCGATTGCCGATTGCAAGAAGCTTATTCTGCACGGCAAGCAGTTCAGACCTCTAGGCCACAGACCACTTACTGTTATTACCTCTACTGATGTCCTCAGCAGCACCTTCAGCACCTACAACACCACCTGCTTCCGCAGCACCATCATCCGCTTCTCAGCCAGTCTACCATCTTGTGCACTGCCTTTTTGAGCGCCTTGATCAGATGGAACGCCGCAATCAGCGGCGTTATGAACAGTCTGAGCGTCGCAACAAGCGACGCTATGCCCATCTGAAACTAATTGTGACTATTGGGCGTACTGACATCCCCTCCGAGCCTGACACACTCTCGGAGCACTCTGAGGAGGAGGATGACCAGGAGGAGGACCAGCAGCAGGCACAGCACGAGGAGACTCAGCCTGAGCAGCCTGCAGAGCCTCAAGCACCAGCACAGCCACCGCCGACAGAGCCAGCGGCACACCCTTCAGTAGGCGATGACCCTTCACACCCAGCTTGACTAAGAGCATCGAGGACGATGCCGTGATTTAAGTGTGGGGAGGTCGCCGTCTCCGGTGGATTATATTTTGGTGAACCATTTCAGACTTTTATCCTATTTTGCTTTATTTTATTTTATTTTTCTTTTAGTACTTGCACATTTCTATTTTATTGTACTTCTGTTTATTTTTACCTTGTTACATTTTGTATATATCTTAGATATTTAGCTTGAATTGCACTTTTAGTTTATTAGTTGTGATATGGAACAATGTGAATTATTGAGCTTAGTTTATCCTTTTGCATATGAGCATTTGGTTTGATTGAAAATAGGGATAAACTAAAATATTTTAGCTTTTCATAATCACAACATCTCATTTAGTATATATATATATATATATAATAATAATAATAATAAATATTGGTCAATTGATGAAATTTTCAAGGAATGTATCTTTTTCTTAGAAACAGGCAATTAAAGATTCACATTGATTTGAGTTAAAACTTTTTGAAACATGCATGATACATATATAGTTGGAATATGGTCTTGAGCTAAGAACACACAACCCGTGAGTTTTTGAGCTTAATTATATGGTTACATTATTTAACCATAATATTTTATTTTTGTGTGTTTTCTTCCCTATAATTGCAATCTATAGTTTGTTCCATTCTATATGACCATTGTTTAGTGTATTTACATGCATACATATGATTGAGGCCATCATTTGTTATTATCTTACTTATCCCAAATAGCCTACCATTTCAATTATCTTTGTTTGCAACTTTGAGCCTTTTAATCCCCATTTGTTCTTTATATTACCACATCACTAGCCTTAAGCGAAAAAACAATTAATTACCTGATCTGAATCTTTGGTTAGCTTAAGATAGTGTGTTAACTAAGTGTGGGAAATTGTGGGAACCTGGGTTAATAGGAATGTGTTATGTCTCTACTTTATTTGAATATTGAGAATTTAGGTGCATACTCATGTGAGACCAGAAAAACCATATGCATTGAGCTTAGTATTGCATAAGTTCCACCATTTTTCCTTCACTCTTTTGGTTCTCTTGAGCTTAGCATGAGGACATGCAAATGTTTAAGTGTGGGGAGATTGATAAACCACTATTTTATGGTTTATCTTGTGCTAAATTAAGCAGTTTTTATCAATTCTTTGCACACTTATTCATATAATTTGCATGGTTTTACAAATCCTTCCTAATTCTGTGATATAGTTGAAAACATGTTTCTTAGGCCTTTAAACTGTCAATTTTAATTACCCTGTATTACCATTCGATGCCGTAATCTGTGTGTTAAGTGTTTTTAGGCTTTATAGGGCAGGAATGGCTTAGAAGATGGAAAGAAAACATGCAAAAGTGGAAGTTACACGAGAAAATGAAGTTTTGAGAAGCTGGCAGCGATGCGTACGCGTGGACGACGTGTACGCGTGACTAGCGCAGAAGACAAGCGACGCGTACTTGTGAC
This sequence comes from Arachis ipaensis, assembly GCF_000816755.2. Lineage (NCBI taxonomy): Eukaryota > Viridiplantae > Streptophyta > Magnoliopsida > Fabales > Fabaceae > Arachis > Arachis ipaensis. Next base: position 29,237,535 of record NC_029794.2, on the reverse strand, counting down.
AAGGATTTTTCTCAAGCAACGCATACGCGTGGACGACGCATACGCGTGACATGTGCCACGTCTAGAAATTGCAGAAAGTGCTGGGGGCGATTTCTTTCCAGTTCCAAGCCCGAGAACACAGAATAGAGGTTGCAGAGTGGTAGAATGATTTGGGAATTCATTCATACAACATTCATTCACATAATTTTAGGTTTAGATATAGTTTTCTAATGAGAGAGGCTCTCTCCTCTCTCTAGGTTTTAGGATTCTTAGGTTTAGCTCTTCTTAATATCAGCATCCTATCTTAGTTTAATTTAGTTTCTCTTCTACTTTTATTTGTTCTAGCATTCTAGTTTATTTATTTCCTTTGTTGATTACTTTATGTTGCTATTTGGTTCATGAATTCTCATGTTAGATTTGATTTTCTATTTAATGCAATTTGAGGTATTTCATGTTTATTACTTCTTCTATTATTTGTTATCATTGATGCTTACAATTGGTTGTTTGGATTTTATTATCTCTTATTATTTTTCTATGCTTTTATGTTGTGCCTTCCAAGTGTTTGATAAAAGTTCTTGGGAGGGTTTTAAATTAGATTTTTATATTCTTGGCTTTGGTTAAGTAATTAGAGACTCTTGAGTTATCAAACTCCTCTGTTGATTGATAATTGAAAGTTGCTAGTTGATTTGGATCCCTCTAAAGCTAGTTTTTCCTTAGGAGTTGACTAGGACTTGAGGAATCAAATTGATTCATCCACTTGACTTTTCTTCATAGTTAGAGGTTAACTAAATGGGAGCAATGGACAATTCTCATCACAATTGATAAGGATAACTAGGATAAAACTTCTAATTTTCACACCTTGCCAAGAGTTTTCTTAGTTATTAATTTAATTTCTTGCCATTTTATTTCCTTGTTCCTTATTTCAAAAACCCAAAAAGATACTTTTCCCATAACCAATAATAACTACACTTCCCTGCAAATCCTTGAGAGACGACCCGAGATTTAAATACTTCGATTTAATTTTATTGGGTTTGTTTTAGTGTCAACCAAATTTTTGTATGAAAAGGATTATTGTTGGTTTAGAAACTATACTTGCAATGGGAATTTATTGTGAATTCTTTACTAGCAAAAATTCGTTCGTCAGACGGCTCGTCAATCGGAGCCCCAGATTAGAAGATTTGGCAAATTGAATGAAGAACAAGGGTTTAGAATCAATGTTCTTTTTCCCCCAAAGTTTCCAACGTGTTTCATTAAGGAAGGGGAGGAAATGCTGAAGTTCATTTAAGCGTGGGCTGAAATGGATTGGGCCTTGGATCCGGTTTGGCCCGTTCAGCCTAATTTTGGGCCAAAATCTTTAAAATTAGTATCAAAATTTGTATTTTAATTATTTCTTCCATTCTAAACTTTAAAATTTAATTTTCTAATTTTTTTAAATCATAATTAATTTATTTGCTAATTATTTACTAATTTTACGGGTTTTACAGCAGCGACAAGTAATCTCCGATGTGGCTTAGGTCAAGTCTGAGAAGAGGGTAGGAGTGGGGTGACTGATCTCGGGTTATGGGTGAGACGTAGTCTGATAGAGGTGCCCTTGTTTTTGGGAGAGGTATTAGAGAAACTAGGGTTCGCAAGGTTAAACTAATGTATATACTAGAGTGCAGATCATTTTATGGATTGGTAATATCCGTAAATTCCAAAACGGATACAAATAAATACCACAGATCTGTGGATATTATCCGATCCATTAACACCCTAAAAAGACTGAGTCTAGTAAATATTTGATAATTTTAGCCAAGAAGGGATGAGTAAGATTTCTTATATACTCAAAAGTCTTCATAATAGTGTACAAAAGTTAAGAAAAATTTCTTGGAAAAACTAACAAAACATAGGATATATCTACTAGCGTAATTCATGAAAATTTTTTACATTTTTGGACATTTTAAATTGTAAACTATTTCAATATAAGAGTTTTAATATAAATTTTTAGAAATATAATTTTTTTTCCAACCATATCCCCTTAAGCAGTTATTAATTTTGGAGAGTCCTACGAAGAGCTAGACATTTAAGTTTAGTTTGGTAAAATTATTATTTTCAAAAATAGCTTATTAAAGTTTGGTTTTTGAAAGATAGTATTTTTAAAAAATTGTAGTATCTATATTTGATAAATTAGACTAAAATAAATTTTAATAAGTATAAGTAACAACAATTATGTTTAGTAAAATAACTTTTAAAATTTAAAAAAACTATAATAGACATAAAGATAAAAGTAAATTTGGATATGTATTAATATATAAAGTTATTGTTCAGAAGTGTATGTTTGTGGCTTTTCGAGTTGACGAGCTATCTAAATAAAATTGTAGATAGTAGGTTGGAGATACAAATTTGTCACAATTCTCCGATTCTGAATTTTCAATGTTCTAAATTTGTCATTCTCAATTGGAGGTATATTTGCAAGGACTCCTATGCTCAAGTTAACTAGCATAGGTTGCAAGAGGCATTAAGTTAGAAATCATACATAAATGCACGTATTTGGAATAATGCATATGTCATATAAGTTGATCTAGAAAAATGAGTTACTCTTCTCATGAATTACTTGATACTTTATTGTGGTATATGGTATATCTTCTTCATAAGATGTTCTTAAATCTAAATATAGTCAATATTGTAACTTTCTCTTTAAGAGAAAAATAATGGTTATAATGTTACTGTTCAACTCATAACATTGAGTGATTAAAAATTAAGTAGATTGATAAGAAATTATTATTGTGGTTTATATTTCTAAGGTGTAATGTCTTGAAATTCGAGACAACACATGATCAACAAACCGGTTCTTAGTAATAATGGGCTTAAAGAAATATTCTAAAACAGTTATACTGGACTTTTTAATTTTGATAAGTACAAACTAATTTTAAAAAAATTTTTCAAAGGTAATTCAAAAGCACTTCTAACTTCAAAAAAAATTGCAAGCGGAAGTATTTGAACTTTTTTATTTACCAAATATCTCTTTAAAAATTTATATCAAATTAAGTTTTAGCTTATTAAAAAATAGGAGTGTTAAAGTGAGCTATATGTCCCGCCAAGACCTACTTTATAGTGGGTTAGCGGGTTGGTGAGAAGGAGCAAAGTGAGAGACTATATGGAAAAAAAAAACCAAAATTTTTGAGAAAGAGACCAAAACGAGGACATTGAGAGGAGATGAAGCTGTAATGGCTCTTCCTCAGTTTGACAAACTAGGGATTTGTTTATCTTTTGTCTTATGCAAGCCCCCAAGGTAGTAAGTGCAGTTTTTCCTCGGACAATGGCCACCTTTTTGTTGCCCTTGTTTCTTGGAATCGTTTCTTTTAGAAAAAAAAAGAGTAAAATTAATCGAATAAAAAATAATAAGTGAAAATCTACTCATAATTCAAACATAGCTAAAAATAATCAAAATGTAACAACTTTTTTTTATAATTTTTTCTAAATTCTCATCATCAATAAGGTTGCCCATTATGTTATTCAAGGTAAACCACCTAAACAAATAGAATGACATTCAATATTACATGAATGTCCTAAAAGAAAACACCTTACATGCATGTTCAAATTCAATGCTCACTCTATGTAAATCGAAGCTACTAAACTCGATTTATCACACTCCATGTAAATTGAATGGAGTATATTTGATTTATCTGTAGTTATAGTAAATCGAATAAAATAGATTCGATTTACATGCATTGGTAGTAAATCGAATGAAACAGATTCGATTTATAAGAGAACGACACTTAATAAGTAATTCAAAACCAATTGGTTTGATTCACTACACTTAACCAAAAGCAAGTAAATCGAGTCTAATAGATTCGATTTACTTAACACGATGAGCTAACACAAATCAAATTAAATTAATTCAATTTATGGTACGAGTATAAGGTATATAAATATGAGCAGAACACTGAATCTTCATTAGAGTGTCATTCACAATGGCTAGTGAGGAGAGTTTTTTAGTTCTTGTGCACTACAGAGGTACGATTAAGAAAAAAATGCGAAAGGGAATAAAATTTGCTGATAAGGATCCGTTGAGTGTCTTTTTATCAAACCTTCTATGAGTTTTGTTGAGTTTCAGAATATTATAATCCAAATTTAGGGACTGCCTAGCATGAAACGGGTAGAAAAGTTATTTTATAGAATTTTGATTTCTGTTGTACGAGTTGGTGTGAAATATGACTCCTTTGTAATAGACAATGACAAAGATTTGCAAGTTTTGTTTTACTATCGTTGCCAGTCTTCCGAGGTAAAGACCTATGAGCTATTGACCAAGTTTAGAGATGTGGTCTATAGTTCAGAAGGATAGAATCAAAATCCTCAATCTATAGCAATGTTAGGAGCTTCTAGTTTAATGCATGTCGGTGGCTCTTCATTTGTGCCTATCTTGGCACCCGGGGTAGTTTTAGCAGCATCTTCATCCTTTGCAACTAATCTCAATCATGATAGCGATGGAGAAATAGGTGATAATCGATTTTTTGGTTAGCCTGCTATTATAATGGTGGATACTCTTGTTATGGTCCTGGTTTCAAGGGAGGGTGAAGAACCAGATGCATCAAAGATGTATTGTGGGATGACGATGATATGGAATCCGCCATGATTAATGAGGATAAAGATGATAATCTAGGGAGAAGTATTCCAGTTGGGGGTGGTGGAGCATCGAGTTCAGAAAGTCAATAATATCCCCTGCACTTTTCCACTCTAGCCTGGAGGCCATGGCACAGCAGGGGTTCCCGGATGTACAATCTGAATTTAGGGCCAGAGATACACAGGATACAGCATGTATAGCTGAGTTCCAAGTTAGTCAGCAGTTTTAAAATAACGAGAAAGTCGTCTTAAGTGTGAAGACTTATAGAATCCAGGGTTGAGTACAGAGTGTTGAAATTATATCATGTTAAGTACCATGGAAAGTATAAAGAGTTTGGAAATGATTGCCAATATTTAATTCGGATTATTGTTCGCCAGCGAAAGGGTATTTGGGAGGTAAGAAGGTATAATAGACCTCACACATGCTTGACCACGTCGATATCCAATGATCACAGGAAGCTTGATTATCATGTTATATTTCCTTTCATCCTTCCTATGATTAGAGCTGATACGACTGTGTCGATCAAGGTACTACAGCATGCGACTGAGGCACACTTTGGATTTAGACCGACTTACAGGAGGGTTTGGTTGGCTAAGCAAAAGGATGTTGTGCAAATTTATAGGGATTGGTAAGAGTCATACAATAAGGTGCCAAATTGGGTACTAAGTTTATCGGCTCTTTTGGACATTCCCACCATGTATCAAGGCCTTTAGGCATTATAAGTCGCTGGTTAGTATTGATGAGACCCACTTGTATGACAAATATGGGAGTACTTTGATGGTTGCAATTGATCAGGATGATAATTCTAATATCATTTTCATTGCTTTCGCACTTGTAGAGGGTGAGAATGCGGAGTTGTGGTCATTTTTTTATCTTACCTTCGGTAGCACATAACGCCTCAGCCGGGTATACTAGTCATATCGGATAGGTACAATGGAATCAAGGTTTCATTGGAGGCTCTTGATGGCGGATGGTTTCTGCCTAGTGCCCATCGTGCCTATTGTATTCAACACGTTGTCGTGAATTTCTCCCTCAGTTTTAAAGGCAAGGATGCAAGGTGGTTTTGTTAAATGCAGCTTACGCGAAGACTGAAGTCGAGTTTGACTACTAGTTTGACATTCTCCAAAGTGAAGATCCTAAAATGTGCAATTGGGCTAACAAGAATGAGTATGAAAAATGGACTTAGCACCGGGATGAAGGCCGTAGATTCGGGCATATAACAACTAATATCTCCGAGTCTGTTAACTCCATCCTAAAAGGTGTAAGGAACCTTCCACTTTGTTCATTAGTGAAGTCTACATATGTGAGATTGGCCTTGGCCGAACTCTTTGTTCGTAAGGAAAGAGAAGCAGAGGTTCAATTAGGAATAGGGTAGCAATTCAGTCAACGTCTTATGAAGACAACAGAAGCTAATTTAAAGGCATCAAGGTGTTTCACAGTGACCTTGTATAATAGAGATAATTCTGAGTTTAATATGGCAGAGACTACTCCGACTGGTAACTTCTCAATTGACTCTTACTGAATGTCACTGAAAGATCAAACATACGATTGTGGGTACTTCCAAGCACTTCATTATCCATGTCGACATGCAATGGATTTGCTGTGCATACTCACGTCTGAGTTGACAACCTATGTCCATGAGGTGTATCATGTTTAATGTATACAAAATGAGATTCAATCTTCCTATCCTAGAAGGTTTTTGGCCACCATATGATGGTCCCACAGTCATACCTAATCCAACCAAGAGACGTGCATCTGAAGGGTGTCCGAGGACTACTAGAATCCAAGCTAACATGGATAAGGTGGATCCAAATAGACGCAAGCGATGTGGAGTTTGCAGACAGTCTGTCCATACTCGGAGGAGGTGTCCACAGGTAGGGGTCGCAAATGGAGAAGCATGCCCTACTTTGCCCTGCCTAGTGAGGCGGTCTTGAATTTCTCCTCTGTCCAGCCTTACGGCAGGCTGGCGGGCCAAACCCACCAAATCTCTTTTTATATAAACCATTAAATATTAAACAATATATATAATTTCACAACTATTTCAATAAATTTATAATTTATAAACATAAAAAATTATAATTTTTAAATTCACAAACATTGAAGTCTTTATAATTATGAATATATAATAAACATAATCATAAACCAAGTTTTTTGACACAAAATAATAAAACCAACATTGTCCAAAGCAAAACAAACATTGTCCAAAATATATAATTAAACATCTTCAAGTTTATAATCAATTAGACATAAAACATAATCCAAAATATAACTTAGAACATCTTTAATTATCATCTTCATCCTCTTGTAGATCAATAACATTATAAACATTTATAGAAATGACCCTGACCAAAAAAATACCAGGCTCACTAGGGAAGCCCGCCCTATCCTATCAAAGCCCATGGATTAGGCGGTGCAGGTTAGGCAGACTTTTTAAATTTGGCGGTTTCAAATTTTCAGCCAGCCCGCCTATTTTGGCTGGTTACACTGGTTGGCTCAGCGGGTTTCGGCCCGTTTGCCCCCTATCAATAGGGAGGAGTCAACATGGGTTCTACTTCTGGGAGCAATGCGTAGATGTTTTTCATGTAATATGTATGTCTTCTTAATGTTTAATTTACTGTATATTGTCATCTCGTGTTATTCTTTAGTTCGATGTGCATGTAATTTTCAATTGGATTTTGTTCTGTTTAAGTTTGATGTGAGAATGTGAAATATTGTTTCTCTGCTACATTAGTCGCAAATTGTTCATTAAAACATAAGTCCCAAACAACATAAGTACCACATATTAAGAAGTCCATTCAAAAGCAAAGTACAAAATATACTAACAAAACACATCATACCAAATATTCAAACAAAATAAGTCATACTAAATGTGACACATAAGTACTCAGAACAGGTGGGACTTTGTAAAACAACACCTAGGGCACCTAATCCTTTACGCTCTCTGTACTAACGGTACCTTATCCTCATCTTCATCTGGGGTAGGAGGTGCTGGGGGATCTGCAGCAACCGCGGAGGAGGGCGTCTTACCTAATGCAAAAGGATCATATACTGGTTCAGTCAGCGGCTCATTCAGATCTACTGTAATGTATGGCTGGGACCCGGTGACATGAGATCTAACACGCTCCATATCATCTTCCAGTAGCATCACACGTAAATTATCAAAGAATTGTGAACATCCAAAGTACGTATCTAACCCCCAGGACTAACAATACCCCAAACAACAGAGTCGGGCTCATATATGTTTGGCTGCTCCCTCCTAGTGTATAAGCACTTAAGCCGCCAACAAAATACACATCCCCTCCTTCATCACCACCACCACCGCCGCCGCCATTAGCACCGTCTCTACCTCTATGATTACCTCTATCTCCATGCCCAAAATGACCCACACCTCGTCTAAGGGGTCGACCTCTCCCCTCCATAGCAATAATCTCATCCTCGATCCACCTCCACTTACGCTCACTTGCTCGTGTACTTACGCGGCTCAACACGATGCCTGTCTGGGACATCAGGGACTTGATCCATGGGAGGTGCCTGTCCTGGACCTCTTTGTGCAACCTCTGCTAGAATCGAAACAGCTCGGGGGCCTCCAAGAAAGAGCTCTGACAACAAGAACCTATGCCCGTGCACATACCACCACTCTAAGTATAACTGTGATGGACCAGGATTTTGGACGACATCAAACAGGAGAACATGTTGGGCTCTATTATTCTAGTGGAGGTGTCAAGACTGTAAGGTGCTAGGAAACCAACGGTCACCTCCTGCGATCCTTTGCCATCAAGAAATCTATGTCCAGAGCTGAACGAGGTCGATGTTGTACCCCCCAGCTGTGGTAGCACCCTATCCACCTGATGCTACTCTATCACCACAAAGTATATCAATACAGTCACCGCTCTCCATAACATTGTTTGTCGAGGTTCTAGTATCTTAGGATGCACAACTTGAATAACTTCGGGTGAGCTATAAGGCATCCATGTGAAATGTTAAAGAAAAATAGTGTCAAAGGTCATAAATTAACAACATAATCCTCAACGGTACAAACTCTTAATTGAAGTGGCATGAACATTTACATCCCCCACCTGCATTAAGTCTATCCTCAACCTCCAATACGCCACTCTAGGCCCTTTCTCACCCAATGTGGGCTGATATCCCGACCACCTGCCATCGAATACATTAGTGTAATAGTAGCAAAGTAATCGAATGATTATTAATCGACATAAGAAACATAAGTACCTCGAGGCCAACGGCCAACTTAACGAAACCTGAAAAATGCCAAAAGATCCATGACTGAAGTAGCTCTAACAGACTAGCCAACTTAACGACGTGCTTGTTTGTAACACAGCATATATATCGATATAGCCATGAAAGCGCGCAGACCCCCAACTATATCTGCCTAAGTCCTCTAGCCTAGCTACATAAGGCAGCCACCGGATGTGAAGACGTGTCCCAGACTTGTCCCCAAACAACTGAGTCAACAACAACATCATGATGTACACCCTCGCATACTGTCTCACAGTCTCCTCATTTGTACCATCAAGCAGCTCACTAAATATATCCTACATCCATGTGCACTGCATAGTGAACTTGTCAATACAATCTGGTGGAGGTAACCCACCCAAAGGTCCTCGAACTAAGTCCATGGAGGTCGACAGCCCTCAATGTACATCTTGAAGTATGTCAGACATCCATTAACGTACTCACCGTCAATAGGAAGACCTAGCTGGTATGCTACATCTTGTAACATAATGGTTCACTCCCCGAATGGTATATGAAAAGTATGCGTCTCCAGATATCATCTGTCCATGAAAGCAATAACTAACGGCTCATCCAGCCTAAACCAATAGTCGTTAAGCCTCGCAAGAGTATACAACCCGGCAATCTACATGTATGGTATGATCCGCTCTCAAGAAGCATACCATGCTACCTCCTCATGCTTGTAATACATCGGATCAGCTGCAATTATGGTAAAAATGTTAATAAAATTATGATCTTACATTATATTAAGAACTTTTTAACAAAATTGATGACAACATTATCCCAAAATGTTAAGGTCCAATCTAAAAACATACATCTTATTCTAATCTAATCTTATTAATAGAAACCAAATCCTCACTCAATCTATGTTCAACTAACACTAACATTTGTAATTCATAAAATAAACCTTAGGTTAGGTCACTACTATCACCAACATTTCTAATTTAAAATTTCTAACGAAATTTGTACTCACTAAGCGATCTAACATTTATAGTTAAATACTACTCAATAAATATTGGTAACATTTTTAATCTAACTAAAAAAATTCAATTACTTACATCTTCGTTGATGCTACCAGTAATATGGGTGACTCTGTCCAAGTGATAGATACGATCCGGGTCGTCCTCCATATTCGGAGTTTTCAAGATTTCCTCAGAGAATTCTATCTATAGTGTGGTTAGTGTTTAGGTTAAATGTGGTTGCAATTCGTATCTACACAATTCGAACTCTTTTATAGAGCTTGCCATTATTCAAAACAACTAGCTTCGATTTACCTAGGGCCGCACATTGTATAAATCAAATTTGATGGATTCAATTTACCATGGGCATGAAAACTATTAAATCGAAACTACTTCATTCGATTTACTAGTATCTCCCTTAAATCGAATCTATTTCATTCGATTTACTATAGTTGCAGCTAAATCGAATCTACTCCATTCGATTTACTATATGCATGTAAGGTGCTTTGTTTTGGAACATTCATATAATATTGAATGTCATTCTATTTGTTTAGGTACTTTATCCTAATATTTGCTTTAAAATTACTATAAATCATAAAAGATAACAGTTACAACATAATTTCAAATATCAAAATATTTTAAAACAACAATATTTGCAATAGAATTTTGGATTAAAATAAGAGTCATATTTGTTAGTACATAATAAAATAAATAATAAATAAATAAATAAAAAACAAATTAAATAAGAAAATTAAAAAAAAAGGAATAAAAACGTGAAAAAAGTGTGTTTAGACATTTTAATTTTTAACTTTTGTAATATACATTATTGTAGTATTCATTCTTTTTGTGTAAAAAATAAAAATAAATAAATAAACTGACTTGGCAGGCTGACCATTCCTAGCATCCCGATGTTTTGCAGATAACTAAGTCTCTGAAAGAAGCGCGCCCCTGAATACCTCATTCAACCGTGCACCAAGCTCCGGAAGGTCAAGGAAGTTGGTGACCTGATGACAGGGGAGCCGGCGACCGAAGCAGCTAAGCCACTACACTAGTACGAAGGAGCAAGCTCAATAGCCTCTTCCTCTGAATGCCTTATTGACCGAATGACCGGACGTGAAGGTCTCCCCTCATCCGACTCTCTGCAGGGGAATCCCCACTCACAGCTTCGAAATCTCATACCCAAGTGTTTAGGAATAGATTAACTGGGACTGGGGGATCACCACCTACCCCATCAAAATTGGCGAATTTGAAAACACAAATTTGACTATTAAAATGATAAGACACGATATATAACAACCATATATTTACATATGCAAAATTACTAATTTTCAATTAAATACAAAATAATTGATGACGATAACTTAATCCCTATGAATATAATAGGTTTAATTACTCTGCTGGTTCCTATAGTTTCGTAAAATTTTTAATTAGATCTTTATACTTTTTTTTCTTTTAATTAAATTCTTGTACCAATTTTTTTTTAATTGGATCTCTACACTTTTTTTTTCTTTTATTTAGGTCCATTGTACCAATTCTTTTTTTTTTAGTTAGGTCCCTATAAAATTAAGTCAATTACTACTAAGAGAGACTTAATTGAAAAAAAATTTTGGTGTAAGAATCAAATTAAAAAGAAAAAAAGTATAAAAACCTAATTAAAAATTTCACAAAATTATAGAGACCAACAGAATAATTAAACCAATATAATAGGAGCCAAAACACAAACCCAAAAATACACTATTAATAATAGCACAAAGAAGGTTATCACAAAAAGTGAATAATAACACAAGTAAGATATATACATCTTACGTGTTATATATGTATAAAGTAAATGCTTATTGTTATATATATATTGAGAACCATTGTTTTCTAACATATTGAAAACAAATTCGGACTTATGAACATCACATGTGTTCATATCCTGTCAAAAATATAGCCAGACCTAAAATGAATAAAAGTCCATCTAAGAGAGTTGGTTTCATCTATATTTACTTGTTACGGATTTGGCTCACGGATTCTATACCTGAAACGGTCTCGGAATTCGGTTACCTGGGTCCGACCCGCTCTGCCTATCTAGAAGGCCCAGAACCGGCTCATTAAAGCTCCTAATCAACTTTCGAATTTAAGCATCTCCCTTATCTTAGCCAAACAAGATAAGATAAGATAACTACCATCACATATAAATAGAGGACCTAGGTCCCTCCAGGTATTCATTCATTCCACACACATCTTACTCCTCTTAGATCCATTCCGACTTGAGCGTCGGAGTGTCTTTACAGGTACCACCCCCATCGTTCCAGTCAGAGAATCCGGCATCCGTCTCAACCCGCAAGTTTCCGGTCCATCTCTCAACCCGTACCGGAGGCATCCAGTACATTGGCGCCGTCTGTGGGGACTCGCAACGTTTAGACGGAATGGCGGACGGATTCGAGGAGCAATTCCCGAGCCACCACGATAACTCTCGAACAAGGAACCCGACTCCCGAACACCAAGAAACCACAACCCATGGAAGGATAGCAAGCACTATTCGCCAGACCCCAGTGCAAAACAAGGAGAATGGTCTCGAGATACCGATTAACGAAAACCTGGGAGAAAAAGCAGCTCAAATAATCCAAGACCTCTGTCTCCGAGTACAAGATCTCAAAATCCTGGCAGTTAGAGACCAAACACCGACCACCACCACCGGTAGAGCAATAACATTCTTTCCCGAAGACTGCCAACACGGCACCTCGGTGGAAGACGCCCCTTTTGTCATCTCGGCAAAGATCGGAACCGGACTAGTCAGAAGAATACTGGTGGATACAGGAGCAGACTCTAACATCCTCTTCAGAGGAGCCTTCGACAAACTCGGACTCCGCAACGACAATCTACAGACACACCGCAACGGAGTCACCGGACTCCAAGACAACTTCCTCAAACCAAATGGCTCCATCGTCCTCCCCCTCACGATAGGAACAGGAAACCAAAGGAAGACAATCCTATCCGAGTTCGTAGTACTCAAAGACTCCACCACCTACAACGTCATCCTCGAAAGAAAAACAATTAACGACCTCTCCGCCGTCATCTTCACCAAATACCTTCTCATGAAGTTCACAGTAGAGGATGGCTCCATCAGAACCATTCACGGTGACTGGGAGATCACAATAGAATGCGACAACGCCAGCTTAGCCCTACGAAAGAAATCCCACAACGCGGCCGGCATATTCTTAGTTGACCTGGACGCCCGACAAGACGGACAACCTAGGCCGGAACTAGAAGGAGACATGGAGAAATTGCAAATAGGGCAAACTAAAGAAGAATATACTTTCATCAACAAGAACCTCCCATACGACCTTAAAGAGGATCTCTCACGCTTCCTAAGAAAAAGCAGGGACTTGTTTGCATTCACACTTGTCGATATGCCGGGAATAGATCCCGATCTAATGTCTCACTGACTCGCCGTAGACCCCAAGGCTAAACTTGTGGCACAGAGGAGACGAAAAATGTCTTCCGACAGAGCAGCCGTAGTCAAAAAACAGGTTAAAGGCCTCCTCGAAGCAGACTTTATCAGGGAATTGCCCTATATGACCTGGCTGGCTAACGTTGTGCTAGTCAAAAAGGCTAATGGGAAGTGGCGGATGTGCATCGACTACACGGACCTGAATAAAGCCTGTCCAAAAGACGCCTTCCCCCTACCAAATACTGACGGGCTGGTAGACGCTGCATCCGGCCACCAGTATCTTAGTTTCATGGATGCGTATTCAGGATACAACCAGATACCCATGCACCGACCTGACGAGAAGAAGACGGCCTTCATCACTCCCGACGGCACATGCTGCTACACAGTCATGCCCTTCGGCCTAAAAAACACCGGAGCCACCTACCAAAGGCTCGTCAACAAGATTTTTCAAAACCTGTCTAAGACCAAGCTGGAAGTCTACATAGATGACATGCTCGCCAAGACCGAATCCGGCGAGCAACTCATCAGCGACCTCGAGCTTATAATGAACACCCTAAGAAGACACCAAATGCGTCTCAACCCGACAAAATGCGCCTTCAGGATAGAAGCAGGAAAGTTCCTCAGTTTCATGATCACGCAAGCCCAAAAAATCTCAAACATCCAGAAGCTTACCGGCCGACTTACCGTACTATCCCGTTTTCTAGGGACATCAGCGCAAAAGGCGATCCCTTTCTTCAAACTGATGAAGAAAGGAACCCCCTTCAACTGGGAAGTAGAATACGAAGAGACATTCCAACATTTCAAAAAAGTCCTAGCAGAACCCCCAGTTCTCACCAAACCCCAAACCGAAGAGACCATTTACCTATATCTCTCCGTAACGGAAGAAGCACTAGCAGCAGCCCTTATCCGAGAAGATGAGAATAAGGCCCAGCGACCCATCTACTTCAGAAGCAAAGTCTTACAGGACATGGAAACGTGCTATTCACGCCTTGAAAAACTCGCCTTCACACTCCTCACGGCCTCCCAGCGTCTCCGAAAATATTTCCAGGCCCACCCCATTACGATTTGTACCGACCAAGCAGTCAGGCAAGTCCTACAAAAGCCCGACCTAGCGGGGAGGATGCTCGCATGGTCCATCGAACTATCCCAGTTCGAAATAAAATTCGAACCCCAGAATGCGATCAAAGCACAAGTCCTGGCAGATTTTATCACCGAGATGACACCGGGAAATCCCACCCTCGAAACTTGGAAGCTACTCGTAGACGGCTCATCGAACACCACCTCTGGAGGAGCTGGAGTGATACTCGAAAGCCAAAACGGGGTCATAATCGAACAATCCGTTCGGTACGAATTCCCGGTCTCCAACAACCAAGCAGAATACGAGGCTCTATTAGCCGACCTAATCCTAGCCAGAGGGGTCGGGGCAAAAATCCTAGAGGTATGCAGCGACTCACAGGTAGTCAGCTCCTAAGTTAACGGAGACTACTAAACACGAGACCCCCTACTCCAACAATACCTCACCAAAGTAAACAAGCTAAAGGAAAAATTCGATTGTGTAACCATACGGTATGTCCCCAGAGAACGAAATGCCAGGCCAGACCTACTCTCGAAACTGGCCAGCACCAAGCCAGGACAAGGTAACCGGTCGCTAATTCAGGAAGTCATCAAGACGCCGTCCGTATCAGCACGGGCTGACACCACCCTATCAGTTTCCAACCAGGAATCATGGACCTTCCCTATCCTTCAATATCTCCTCGATGGAATGCTACCCGAGGACTCTAAAGAAGCAAATCAAATAAAAAGGGAAGCCGCAAATTACACTGTCGTAACAAGACAACTATACAAATGGGGATTTTTGCAACCCCTGCTCAAATGCATCGAACCCGGGGACACGGAGTACATACTCCGTGAAATCCACGAGGGCTGCTGCGGCCATCACATCGGAGGCAAGACATTGGCCCAAAAAATCATCCGAGCCGGATACTTCTGGCCCACAATCATTAAAGACTCAATACAGACAGTCAAAAACTGCGACAAATGCCAAAGGAATTTAGACTATCACAAAGTTGCCCTACACCAGCTCAACATCATAACGGCAGATCGGCCATTCGGAACTTGAGGCATCGACCTCGTCGGCCCCTTCCCAACGGCCCCAGGACAACTCTGGTATATCATAGTCGCAGTAAACTATTATACCAAATGGGTCGAAGCCGAACCCCTGGCCTCTATCACGGCAGCTCAATGTCGCAAATTCCTCTGGAGACATATCATAACCCGGTTTGGCATCCCAGAGGTCATAATCTCGGACAACGGAACCCTGTTCGCTGACAAAAAGTTCAGGAAATTCCTAAAAGGACTACATATATCCCAACGCTTCAACTCGGTAGAACACCCCCAGAAAAATGGACAAGTCGAATCGACAAACAAAATAATAGTAAAAGGACTCAAAAAATGACTCGACGAAGCCAAAGGACTCTGGGCCGACGAGCTCGGATCAGTACTCTGGTCGTATCAGACCACCCCCCAAAGCTCCACCGGGGAGACCCCTTTCCGCCTCACGTACGGGATAGAGGCCATCGTCCCTGTCGAGGTCGGGGACCCCAGCACAAGAAGAACCAACGGGGGCAACGACGAAGACGCCGAGCGAGACCTCACAGAAGAAATCAAGTCCATAACCCACATGCGAGAGCTAGCCTTAAAGCAAAAAATCAAGATAAGGTACAATCACGGTGTGATACGGAGAGACTTCTCACCCGATGACTTAGTCTTACGATGAAACGACATAGGAACTCCCACGCCAGGAAAAGGAAAGCTCACCCCCAATTGGGAAAGCCCATACCAAGTCAAAAGGAGAAGTTGGGAAAGGGGCTTACAAGCTCGAAAAGCTCAATGGAACCGAGATCCCGAGAACCTAGAATGCCGCCAACTTGCGGCGATATTACACGTAGGCGTACACCATACCCTCAAAATTTGCGTTTTATTTTTATTTATGATTCATTGTCAGCCTAAGAAGACATCAAATGCGCCTCAACCCGACAAAATGCACCTTCGGGATGGAAGCAGGAAAGTTCCTCGGTTTCATGATCACGCAACGCGGGGTAGAAGCTAACCCCGAAAAATGTAGAATCGTCCTTGAAATGGCAAGCGCAAAAAATCTCAAAGACATCTAGAAACTTATCGGCCAACTAACCGCACTATCTTGTTTTCTCGGCGCGTCGGCCCAAAAGGCAAAACCTTTCTTCAAACTTATGAAAAAAGGAACCCCCTTCAAATGGGAAGCGGAATGCGAAGAGGCATTCCAACATTTCAAGAAGTCCTAGAAAAACCCCCGATTCTCGCTAAACCCCAAACAGGAGAGGTCCTCTACCTATACCTATCTATAACAGAGGAAGCACTCGCAGCAGCGCTTATCCGAGAAGACGAGAATAAGGCCCAGCGACCCATCTACTTCATAAGCAAAGTATTACAAGACACAGAATCGCGCTACTCACGCCTCGAGAAACTCACATTTTCACTCTTCACGGCATCCCGTTGTCTCGGACAATATTTCCAGGCCCACCCCATTACGGTCTGAATCGACCAAGCGGTCAGGCAAGTCCTGCAAAAGCCCGACCTAGTCAAAGGAATAAATTGGGAAAGGAGCCTACAAGCTCAAAAAACTCGACGGAACCGAGATCCCGAGAACCTGGAATACCGCCAACTTACGGCGATATTACACGTAGGAACACTCCCTCCCTTAAAACTATGTCTTTCACTTATATTATTTTATTTTATTCTCCTTGTATTATTTTAGGGTACTCTTCCCCTACCTCCAAAAACGAGGGTTTTAACGAGGCCCAAATTTAATAAAATTTCATTTACATTCATATAATTGCCTCACATCTCTCCCCCAAACCCCACATTAAAACGGCATAAACACGCGGCCACCACTGGGAGACTGATCACTGGTGCACGAAATTGTGATCTCCAGGCTCGAACAAATCCTGGTAATGGCTCCAAAGCTTGGTGCTCTGATCTTAATTCATAATTGTCACAACTTCGATACAACTAACCAGCAAGTGCACTGGGTCGTCCAAGTAATACCTTACGTGAGTTAGGGTCGAATCCCACGGAGATTATTGGTATGAAGCAAGCTATGGTCACCTTGTAAATCTCAGTCAGGCGGATATAAAATAATCATGGAGTTTTCGAATATTATATAATAAGATAGGGATAGAGATACTTATGTAAATCATTGGTGAGAATTTTAGATAAGCGAATGGAGATGCTTTTCGTTCCTCTGAACCTCTGCTTTCCTGCTATCTTCATCCAATCGGTCTTACTCCTTTCCATGGCTGGCTGTATGCAAGGGCATCACCGTTGTCAGTGGCTACACCCCCTCCTCTCAGTGAATAATATGCTCACGCACTGGTGGGAGAGAGATGTT
This sequence comes from Arachis ipaensis, assembly GCF_000816755.2. NCBI lineage: Eukaryota > Viridiplantae > Streptophyta > Magnoliopsida > Fabales > Fabaceae > Arachis > Arachis ipaensis. The sequence continues at coordinate 29,219,881 of NC_029794.2, read as the reverse complement.
GAATTTTGAAGGTAGTGGTTGTATGGGTGTGAGTGGTAAATGGAAGACAGAAGGGATGAGTGGTTATTGGGAATAGAGGATGATTGAGAAGAGAGAAGAGAGTGAGTGAAGGTAGGTGGGGATCCTGTGGGGTCCACAGATCCTGAGGTGTCAAGGCATTTACATCCCTGCACCAATTTAGGCATGCAAAATGCCCTTGCACACAACTCTGGGCGTTCAGCGCCAGGTTGGTGCCCATTTTGGGCGTTCAACGCCCCTTTACTGCCATTTCTGGCGTTGAACGCCAGAATCATGCTTGTTCTGGGCGTTCAGCGCCAGAACTATGCTCTGTTCTGGCGTTTGAATGCCAGACAGATGCTCCTCCAGGGTGTGATTTTTCTTCTGCTGTTTTTGATTCCGTTTTCAATGTTTTCAATTATTTTGTGACTCCACATGATCAAATGAATGCATGTAAGAATGCTATGAATGTCAAGATGAACACCAAGAACACTATGAATGTCATGATGAACATCAAGAACATATTTTTGAAAAATTTTTAATGCAAAGAAAACATGCAAGACACCAAACTTAGAAATATTTCATGTTTAGACTCTAAGAAACGAAAAATGCATATGAAAAACAATAAAAGACACAAAACAAAAAATCATCAAGATCAAACAAGAAGACTTACCAAGAACAACTTGAAGATCATGAAGAACACTATGAATGCATGAATTTTCGAAAAAATGCAAGATGCATATGCAATTGACACCAAACTTATAATATGACTCAAGACTCAAATAAGAACACAAAAATATTTTTGATTTTTATGATTTTCTAATTTTTTTTTGGATTTTTTCGAAAATAATATGAAAAAGAAAAAATAAGGATTCCAAAATTTTTAATATGAATTCCAGGAATCTTGCCATGTTAGTCTAAAGCTTCAGTCCAGGAATTAGACATGGCTCACTAGCCTGCCAAGCTTTCAAAGAAAGCTCCAGTCCAAAACACTAGACATGGCCAATGGCCAGCCAAGCTTCAGCAGGT
>NC_029794.2:29218024-29218823 GCF_000816755.2 Arachis ipaensis | reverse complement strand
CTGCTTTTTCTTGCTTCAAGAATCATTTTTATGATTTTTCAGATTATCAAATAACATGTCTCCTAGTCATCATTCTTTCAAGAGCCAACATATTTACCATTCTTAAACAACAACTTCAAAAGACATATGCACTGTTCAAGCATACATTCAGAAAACAAGAAGCATTGTCACCACATCAATATAATTAAACTAAGTTCAAGGATAAATTCGAAACTCATGTACTTCTTGTTCTTTTGAATTAAAACATTTTTCATTTAAGAGAGGTGATGGATTCATAGGACATTTATAACTTTAAGACAAAGTTACTAACTACTAATGATCATGTAATGAAGACACAAACATAGATAAGCACATAACATGGAAAACGAAAAGTAGAAGAATTAAGAACAAGGAATGAATCCACCTTAGTGATGGTGGGATTTCCTTCTTGAGGAATCAATGATGTCCTTGAGCTCTTCTATGTCTCTTCCTTGCCTTTGTTGCTCCTCCTTCAGTGCTTTTAGATCTTCTCTGATTTCATGAAGGATGATGGAGTGCTCTTGATGTTCCACCCTTAGTTGCTTCCAATAATTGTGTGGAAGAAAATGTATCCCTTGAGGTATCTCAGGGATCTCTTGATTTGCAGTCAAATGTTCTACCACTGAGCTATAGACCCTTGATGGAAGCTTTTGTCTTCCCTTTCCTCTTTCTAGAGGTTTCTCTGGCCTTAGGTGCCATCAATGGTTATGGAAAAAACAAAAAAGCTATGCTTTTACCACACCAAACTTAGAATGTTGCTCGCCCTCGAGCAAAAGAAGAA
>NC_029794.2:29216664-29216781 GCF_000816755.2 Arachis ipaensis | reverse complement strand
GAAAATATTTTTGAAAGATTTTTGAAAAAGTTTTGAAAAATAAAATAAAAAGAAAATTACCTAATCTGAGCAACAAGATGAACCGTCAGTTGTCCAAACTCAAACAATCCCCAGCAA
>NC_029794.2:29209969-29216536 GCF_000816755.2 Arachis ipaensis | reverse complement strand
ACGTTGAACGCCAGTTTACGTCATCTATTCTTGGCCAAAGTATGGACTATTATATATTGCTGGAAAGCCCTGGATGTCTACTTTCCAACGCAATTGGAAGCGTGCCATTTCGAGTTCTGTAGCTCCAGAAAATCCACTTTTAGTGCAGGGAGGTCAGAATCCAACAGCATCAGCAGTCCTTTTTCAACCTCTGAATCTGATTTCTGCTCAAGTCCCTCAATTTCAGCCAGAAAATACCTGAAATCACAGAAAAACACACAAACTCATAGTAAAATCCAGAAATGTGAATTTAACACAAAATCTATTAAAAACATCCCTAAAAGTAACTAGATCCTACTAAAAACATACTAAAAACAATGTCAAAAAGCGTATAAATTATCCGCTCATCAATCACCCCTAGGGCCTAATATACGGATATCCACGAAATAAATGACTACACGACCCCACGACAGTCAGTCCCTCCTGACTAAACCGGGAACGCAAGTAGAGTCACAATACACGGCTCAAAGATACTTAAAACCAAACATGCCAAATTTACGGCCTAAACAGGCCTAAAAAGTTCAGAGTCATAACTTACGGCCACACGGCCAAAATATCAACAAAATTACAAAAGTTCTAAACATAATCAAAAGAAAAAAGAAGCCTACACGAGGTCAATGATTTGGCCATCACGGATAGTCTTGAACGCCCCCATCATGAACACGTCCACACCCGGCGCAAGGACTAAAACCTGGGCCCTCATCGTCTCCTCGGTAGCAGCAATGGCACCCTTCACATCCGCCAGAAACTCTACCTTTTCCTTCTTCAAACCCTCGGCCTCGACCTCCAGGACTGCAACCTTAGCCTTCAAAACATTCACCTCATCAAGGAGCACAGCAGCCCGAGACTCGGCATTGGAAGCCCGCTTACACTCCACCCCAGCTGAGACAGCAGCGAAGTCTCGACCTCGGACAGATGGAGGATCTCAGTACCCGCCTCCTAGGATGACTTCATGGCCTTCTCCTTAGCCACCTGCGCAGCCTCAAGCTGCTCCTTCAGCTTAGCCGCCTCAGCCTGGGAATGGCGAAACTTCTTGTCCAAAAGGCCGACCTGGGCCATCATAAGCTCAGCCTTCCGAACAATAACAGCGGATCGGTAGAGGGAGCGATAGACAGACTTGGCCTGGAAGGCCACGTCACAGTCATAAAAAACCCCTCAGTACCGGGAATAAGATGCTGGTCAATAAACGCCGAAGCATCGAAGATCCGATCCATCACAGAAGGCACAGTACCCTCCTCCTCCAGATTTTCACTACTAACCTCCTCGGGCCTCTTCCACTTCCAAGAAGCCTCGGCCACTGAAACCACAACTACCTCATCCTCGGGAGCGTCCACGTGACCCGGGGAAACCCGAGCTTCAACCCTCGCCCCAGTCGAGATCACCTCTTGCGAAATAACCCGGGAGTCCGTGGCTTGTTGAGACCCCAGGGTGGAAAGAGCAACCGAAGATGCCTCCTCCCGATCCATAGCAGCCTTGAGTCTCGCCAGCGAAGTCAAGCCACCAGCTATCTCAACTGAAAAGGGAAAGAAAAAACATAAGTCCCAAACTCGGCAACACGCTAAAGAAAAAAAACCCACACACCAACATATGACCGGAAAGCCATAGGGTCCCCCATAACATCTCGAGGATTCAATGGTCGTTCCCTGAACAAATGCCAGAGGACGGAGGCAATGTCCTTATCCTACGGAGTCAATCCATCATAAATAACTCTCGTCAACACCGATGAGGTTGAGCCCTAAATGACATATATCCTTTTTATGCTTTCCCTCCTTGGTCGGGAGGGTACATAAGAAAAGAAAGAGAAAAATGGGAACGGAGACCAGAAGCTCGAAAAATTCGCACACAAGCTCAAACGTACGAACAGCCGCCCAACTATTCGGATGAAGCTGAGACGGCGCTACGGAACACTGACTCAGCAACGCCTAGACAAAAGGCGAAAACGGAAGCCGCACGCCAAGTCGAGTGAACATCGATTCATAGACCCACATCCAATCCGGGACGGTCGGTGAATCGAGGTTCAGGTAGCAAACCCTCTCATCAACATCGGGGAGGGCGAGCTCATACTGACGCTCCGCATCACCGCTTCTGATCACGGAGCATTTGGAGATTCGCCTCCATCATCCGTGATGGAACCCCCCAAACGCCGCTAGTCACCCAAGCATAGCGGGAGGGAACACCCCTGGAAGGAGCTATTGGAGCACCCACACCCTCATTCCTTCACCAATGCATACCTAAAACAAGGAGGAGCACCACCGTCAGCCTACTAACACTACGCAGAAGCAGAAAGGATAACAAAAAACCTATCACCTACTACCAATCCACGTAGTGGTGCTCAGTCCCTCCAAAATGTAAAACCACTACCCCCACCCAAAACACAGTACCAGAAAGCAGCAGGCAACAATACATGGCAAAAATAGGAAAACAAACACCACAGAGTAACAAAAGGCAAAAGGAAACCAATCTGGTATTGTGAAACGTAAACTTGAAGAGTGTTAAAGTAGGGAAGCAGAAACACAACCACGGAGAGATAAAACAACACCAGAGCAAAAGGGAAAGCGAAGGAAGTATCACAGAGAAAAACCAAGAAATGAGACGAACGAGGGAAGGAAGAATAGGAACCAAAACGGTTTAAAAACCAACAAAAGGACAAAAATACCCCAAGGAACAAACAGAGCGTGAAGGGTAAAATCGAAAAGCAACCCAAACGTCCCCTCGCAATAAATGCTCTCTTGGAAAATGAAACTGACAAGCACGCCTCAGAAAATGCAACGGACACAAGGATACAGAAGGGTCGCGTCAAATCAAACGACCAGGCGAAACTCGACTTAGCCTCAAAACCCGGGACCAACACGCCGATCTCCCCCTGCTAAATCCATCGAACGACGATCTGAGAAACCGAAGAAGGCCACAAACGGCAAAAACTGTATCCTCCAGCGACAGACCGACCTTACTCGCTCTCCCGCTGTGGGGGCAACTGTTATGGATCTAGCCCACGGATCCTACACCCAGAACGGTCTCAGAACCCGACTACCCGGGATCTGACCCGCTCTGCCTATCTAGAAGGCCCGGAACCAGTCCATTAAAGCTCCTAACCAACTTTCGAATTCAAGCATCTCCCTTATCTTAGCCAAACAAGATAAGATAAGATAACTACCATCACCTATAAATAGAGGACCCAGGTCCCTCCAGGTATTCATTCATTCCACACACATCTTACTCCTCTTAGATCCATTCTGACTTGAGCATCGGGGTGTCTTTGCAGGTACCACCCCCCATCGTTCCAGTAAAAGAATCCGGCATCCGTCTCAACCTGCAAGTTTCCGATCCATATCTCAACCCGTATTGGAGGCATCCAGTACACTACTCGATCTTATAGAGGTCAGACACAATGTCAAACAACTCAACTCTACTTATCTAAACAAATAACTAATTCTTAAGATATCTCCCATTTATCTAGAAGGAAGATCTCAACAACTTTTTTAGAAAAAGAAAACGGTCATCCACTATCAAAGGTGGAACTACTACTCTAAAAGGTGGTTATCTACCCAACTATAAATACACTGATACTCTCAAGTATATTCAGGACTCATCAATCTATAAAAAAACATTCTTTAAACCCTTGCTAACTTAATAAGCATTAGAGTCCTTTATAGGTACCACCTCCACCTCCTCAGAAGAAACTCGAACAGCAGTACCTCGGCACCTACAGAAGTTGGACGCTGCCACAAAAGGAGTCTGGACCTCACGTTCAAGCGCAAAAAGCAACCCATCAACCACGATTTTTCCATCAACCACGATCATATTAGAATTGATAAAGGAGAGGTCTACCTCGAGAGCTATAATTTAAAACTAAGCCTTCAGGTTCTCAACTAATTCATGCATCCCTGAGTTATAGTCTCCTCCAAATCTTCATACTTCTCTCTTGACTTGGTGACCTCATCCACCAAATTCAGCTTTTCCCCGAAGACCCTGGTATAGCTCTCCTCATTGAGTTCTACCATATAAATTAAACAATAGTAATGTCTAGATTTTCAAGAACTATTTTTATTATAAATAACTTTTTTACATGTCAAGTGACACGTGACATGCTATGTGTAACTGACCTAATACGTGTGACATGTGGCATTAATTTATCACGTCATCATCATGCCATATGACACTTAACAAGACACGTCATCATTTAACTATCGGAAGGACCAATTTGATTTATGTTTTATCTTTTAATGACTAACATGACTAAATATTATTTGAGGACTAATTTAAAAAAGGTGTTTGCTTCGGTACGACGATAAATTTATACGTACCGATATAATAAAAATGTGGACAAATTAAAACACGACATGTGGATTATATTTTCTACGTCAATAATTATTTTTCTTTTTTAAATACATATCATATCAATGATTTTACTAAATCACCCTTATATTTTAATAAAATTAAAAAATGAATTTTATTTAATTTTTATAAAAAAATTTAAATATTTTTTTTTTTGTATTGGACAAAAACAATCCTAATCCTTTTAATTTAATCAAAATTCAATTAATTTTAGTTTTATAATTTTAAATCTGAATCAATTTAAAAATCAAAACCAAAATACATTTCATTATTTATAATTGATTCCACCGTCGCCGTTATGTCCCTCCGGAAGATTATTCTCCGATGTCACCAATGCAGCATTGGCAGCAGCTCTCGTGATGTTGATGGAGCCGCCATGTGTCTCTTGAATTTGGCCCACAAGATTGGAGCTTTGAAGGTGTTGATGGCCACAGCGATCAAAAGGTGGTTTTTGTAACGACGTTGGAACCATCGCGATGATCGAAGGAAAGATATAGCGGGAGATTGTTGAAGCTGAAAGGGGAGATTGAAAGACGATCAAAAACGTCTTCTAGGGTTTGAATCTCAAATTTTTCATTATTCATAATTGAATCAGGATGATGAAATATATTTTGGTTTTGATTTTTAAATTGATTCAGATTTAAAATGATAAAATTAAAGCTAATTAAATTTTGATTAAATTAATATAATTAGGATTGTTTTCAATGATTTTACTAAATCACCCTTATACTTTAATAAAAATAAAATAAATTTTATTTAATTTTTATAAAAAGACTTAAATATCCTTTTTTTATGTTGAACAAAAACCACTCTAATTTTTTAATTTAATCAAAATTCAATTAACTTTAGTTTTATAATTTTAAATTTGAATTAATTTAAAAATCAAAACCAAAACACATTTCATTATTCATATACACTAAAAAATTGTTTTGTTTATCATGAACCTTAATCTAATCTCTCCTATCCCTTCATATCAAAAAGAAAAATATATCTAAAAATTTGTTCTTTTTCTTTGTATACCAATCTACTGATAAAGAGCAATCTCACCCCTAATCTCTACCGGACAGCAGTTCTTCACCCTTTTTCATCGGATTCTGCCATTGCCCTTTCTCCCCTGATCTTGACTTAGTCATTGATCAATTTAACGCTTCTTGTAGGTCCTACTCTTCTTCGCTTGTGCATTGATGTTTCGCCTTCTGCCCCAACGATTCTCAGGTGATTTTCTTTTCCTCTCTCATTTGATTCTCCGGTGTGCTTCCAATTTTAGCTGAGCTTACTTGCCACCATGATCCAATGAAATTTTTAGTCTTTCCAAAAATTTAGCATCAAATGAATTGATTTTGATTCTGTTTTAAAAATGTTTTATGTTTTAACACTTAGAAAAACAGAATCAAAATTATTTTTATTAAAGTATAAGGGTGATTTAGTAAAATAATTAATATGATATGTATTTAAAAAAAATAATTATTGACGTGAAAAATATAATCCATATATCGTGTTTTAATTTATCCACATTTTTATTATATCAATACGTATAAATTTATCGTCATACCGAAACAACCACCTTTAAAAAATAAATAATTTTTTAAGAACGAATTAAACTATTAATCTAATTAAAACCTTGAACACTAAATCATCTTTAAAGATAAGAATTTTATTGTATAAATGATCAAGCGACTCAAAAAAAAAAAGAAACTTGCAATTTTAATCGTTATGAAGATATAAACACTTGGTATTTATCTCAACAACAAAACTGATCCAATGTTAACAATAAACCAAAATTAAAGTTTTTTTAATGGTGCAATCATAAATGGTTATGATATATTGATATCACTTGTTGGAGCTTTTTAGATTCTTTAATTCTAAAATTATCCATGTTAAATTATTAAATAAAAATATTAGAAAGTAAAAATATACTTAAATTTATAAGCATGATTGAAATAGTGTGATTTTATGATATTTTTCAATCAAAGTCTTCTATATCTCTGGTAGAATTAAATCATAATTTTTCTTATGAAAAAAAATTACAAAAGTGACTTTGATGTATTATTAGAAAGCGAAACTCTGAAGTTATTATTTATATTTGAGTGTTGCACTCATTAAATTCTAAAATCCAAATAAAATAGTATCTCTAATTTTATTTTTATTTAATTCTAAATCAAAATAATAATAAATTATTTGATTCATTATTTA
>NC_029794.2:29208776-29209916 GCF_000816755.2 Arachis ipaensis | reverse complement strand
ATTATTTATAATAATAAATAAGATCACTATTATATAAATTATTTAATTTAAGGGCAATTTACCTAAATAAAATGGTTGGGAGAAATCTTTACTCAAATGCGACAACTGCAATTCCTTTACTTGCGTGTCCTCATTTATTATTATGTAAACCGTGGTAAGTTACTACGTTTTACTTTTTACACATCAACCGTGGCAGGTAAGCACGGTTTATGAAGTAACCAAGATGAGCATAAACCGTGGTAACTAAGCACGGTTTATGTAAAGAGAACTTTGATCATAAAACCTTGTTACTTCCCACGGTTTATGAAAGGATATGCAAATGCAAAAACCTTTGTTACTTGCCACGGTTTATGAAGAGAAAAATTCTATATATATGAGTGAGATTCAAGCTGTTGAAGAGAAGTATTTTACAATGGTAAGTGAGGAAGAGAGCTAAATAATAAGGGCAAATCACACTATTAAACCAGAATGGAGGAGACATGATTCAACCAAAGCAAAAAATGTAACATGGATCAACCAGAAGCGTGTTTTTATATAATTCGAATCAAACTAATTCGAATTACAAACCAACAGTAATTCGAAGTTGATCAATTCGAAATATGCAGCCAAAATTCGTACGTAATTCGAACCTATTTGATTCGAATTATGCATGCAGGTTGACCCATGGTAGGTCGAACTACACTCATTCGAATTATAAGGGATGCAATTCGAATTACACTAAAAAAATAAAATTATCTAGAATATTGGACCAATTCAATGTTAATCAGATTTTTTATTTCTATTATAAAATATAAAAAAATTTAATTCTAAAAAAAATCATGTTATTTTTTAGGATTTAATTTTTTTATTGTGTTTTCATAAAGTTTGCACAAAATTCACCTATCACATTGACTAAACTTATTTATTTACGTAAAGTTTGTTTATGGACTCAACAAACTTTTTTTTTATTATTTACGTATTATTGCTGAGTCCATAAACAAACTTTACGTAAATAAATAAGTTTAGTCAATGTGATAGGTGAATTTTGTGCAAACTTTATGAAAAAATAATAAAAAAATTAAATCCTAAAAAATAACATGATTTTTTTAAGAATTAAATTTTTTTATATTTTATAATAGAAAAAAACTGATTAATATTTAT
>NC_029794.2:29204738-29208600 GCF_000816755.2 Arachis ipaensis | reverse complement strand
TAATATATATATATATATATATATATATATCATAAATAAATTAATAATTTCTAACATAAACAATTTAAAATTTTTAATAGAGGAATGTTAGGGGTCAGCAACTTTTGTGATTTGTAGCCATCAAATAGCCATCAATGAGTTTTAATGGTGTGAGATTGGTGTGAGATTTCATCCAATAGCTCACTTTTTTTTACTGGTTACATGCTAGCCAGAATTTAACAAAATTGCTGACCCCTAGATTTTTTCTTTTTAATAATCTCTAAAATTTTAATTCAATTTGAATTCTTAATGGAGTTACATATTATTGATAAAAGTTTGATTAGCATCATAAAGGCAGTAATTGATAAGACAGTAAAAGATTGAAAACGTGGAGACAAGATGCTAATATCGTAGAAGCATTATATTGCAAAGAATCTAACATTGGTATAGTATAATATGTTATTGATTAATATTCTAGACATATGCATATGACATATACGTGAAAATATGTCGCATAAGATCCATAGATGTGATGAGATATCAACATATATACTGTCCACTCCACTGCAGGAACCTTTTCTAACTTTTTTTTTGGGCACTCGATTGACCTTAGCTTCATATACTCTTAATTAGATTAGTAACCTGTATCAATCGACAGATACTACTTTTATGCAGGGTAGAAATTCTAGGCATTTATATATTAATTGATTAAACACAAAGATGCTCAAAGGACAAAAAAAATATATTATACATTAACATAATCAAAGTCTATATGATTATATATGAATGGATATTAGAGAATCAATTTTTCTTATTCCAAAAATGTGCAAAAGAAGAATCCAAGATATATCACACTCATCCCATCACTTAGTGGGGTATATATATAGTCAGTATTCACCTAGTTGTCACATGTAATATAAGCACATATCTGCATACTAAGCTAGCTATCTTAGATGTTTTCACCTTTTGCAATTCAATGTGTGTTTTTTCCATAATAATAATTCTTCTTCTAGGTAGAGTAGACAGGGAGTGAGACAGGTATCTGAAAAGAAGAAAAAATTTTGGTTTGTGGTACATGATATTTGAGAGTAGTGGAATGAGCCTGAGAAAGAAAAGGGATTTACTATTTTTGTTTGTTTTGATGATATAATTGAATTTTTTTTTTCTTTTATTTTTGGTAAAGCGATTCCCGGAGAATCTTGGCACAAATCTTTGACAGTTAAGCAGTAGAGAGAGAAGGAGGAGGCAGGGGTCCCCTTACAAATAGGTGTCTGTACCACTCATCACTACAATTAATAACATACCACATCATAGGCACAGCAAAGCACCATCTTGAATTCTTAAGCAAAGGAAAGGCATCATCATCTCATCACATGGCAACAACCTCAGTGCGCGTCAAAGAAGCTGTGCTCGTCACACCTTCTGACCCCACACCAACTGGGATTCTCCACCTCTCCGCTCTCGACTCCCAACTCTTTCTTCGCTTCACCGTTGAATATCTATTTGTTTACAGGCGATCCTCTGCCCTCGACCAGCCTGCCACCGTGTCACGTATGAAGTCGGCATTGGCAAGGGCGCTCGTTCCGTACTATCCCTTTGCCGGCCGAGTTCGCTCCAGGCCGGACGTCCCCAGCCTCGAGGTAGTCTGCCGGGCACAGGGCGCACTCTTCATCGACGCCTGCTCTGATGTCTACACTGCCAATGATTTTGAGAAGGCTCCCAAAACGGTTACACAATGGAGGAAGCTCTTGTCACTCTATGTTCCCGACGTTCTCAAAGGATCGCCGCCACTCGTCGTTCAGCTCACGTGGCTTGCCGATGGAGCCGCCGCAGTTGGCGTCGGAATCAACCACGCCCTCTGCGATGGCATAGGAAGCGCTGAGTTTCTCAACTACTTCGCTAATTTAGCTTCCCAAAGGTTTGGCCCTCGCGATTCTGATCTGAAGCCCAAGCCCGTCTGGGATCGCCACATCATGAACCCGCCGTCAAAGAAGAACGAGCGGGCTAACACGTATAACCACCCTGAGTTTGCACGGGTTCCCGATCTCTGCGGGTTTTTGAACAAGGTCACCACCGGGCTCAGGCCCACCTCCATTGTGTTCAACAAGAGGCGCATCAACGAGCTCAAGGGAGTAGCCCGTTACTCGAGCGAGTCGTCATCATCGTACACGTCTTTTGAGGTGCTAGCGGCCCATGTGTGGAGGAGCTGGGCCCGAGCATTGGGCTTTCCACCAAACCAGCAACTGAAGATTCTCTTTAGCATTAACGTGCGGAACCGGGTGAAACCGAACCTTCCAGAGGGTTACTACGGGAACGCGTTCGTTCTTGGGTGCGCACAGAGCAGTGCAAAGGAGCTTGTAGAAAAAGGAATCGGGTACTGTTCGGGCCTGGTGAAACGGGCCAAGGAGAGGGTGGATGGAGAGTACGTTAGGAGGGTGAGTGAGTTGGTGTCCGAGTGGAGGGTGAGTCCTGACCCTGTTGGTGTGCTCATAGTTTCTCAGTGGTCTCGTTTGGGCCTTGAGAGGGTTGAGTTTATGGGCCGGCCCATTCATGTTGGGCCCATATGCTGGGATAGATACTGCTTGTTTCTTCCGGTGAGGGATGAGACGGAGAGTGTCAGGGTTGCCGTGGCTGTCCCTGCCGCCGCCTTTGACAGCTACCATCGCTTTATTGCAGAATCCACTTCATGATACGCAACTCTTTTTTCCTGTTCTGACTTCTGTAATTATTTTGTCTTTTTTCTTTTCAAGTCAAGAAACCTTAAAATTTGCAGTTACTCTCATTTAATGATGTCCTTTTCTTTTGCATGAGCCGTGGCAATTGGTAATTAAAACCCGTGAATCCGAAAATCATTGAAATTGTTAATTTTTAATCAATGATTAGGTACTTAATTACTAACTGTTAAGCAGTCTCTTAAACTGTTGTCGGAGAGGTGTGACATAGTTGTCACAATCGAATTGGTCATCGATTCCAAATAAATAAAAAACAATTTTGCTATATAACCAACAAAGATTCTATCAACTTCTGTCAGTTCTTATTTATGATTGTATTTAATGGAAGTGTCTTTGGGAATGTATCTAATGAAAGTGTCTTTTTTATGGATGTGTCTAATAGAAGTGTCTTTGTAGATGTGTCTCATAGATACATGTGTCTCCTTATACATGTATTTTCTAGTGAAAATGTCTTTGATCGAATTGAGAAGGTAGAAACGAGATAGAGGGAGCGCGCTATGGTGGACGGTGGCAATGCAGATCGTGAGAGGAAAGGTGCCACAGTGGTCCTGCAGAGGAGAAAATTGCGCATGCAAAGCACGCATTGCGGCGATGGGAATTGGTTGCAGATGGCACCAGCACTGCCCAGAGAATCGTGGGTGGGGTGGATGCCGCAACGGCGGTGCAGACGCGAATCACTGCACGCATTCTGAGCAGTGCAACTAACGGCGCGATGCAGCAACGGCAGCTTCACAGGGAGGGGGTTCCGCATGGCGGTGAAGACGATAGTGGTGAAAGCTCCACGACTTGATGACGAAGACGATAGTGGCGGAGGGGATGCGACGCGGCGATCGCAGAGGCGTAATGTGGGCAAGCATGCTTGGCACGTCGTGCAGGGACAGCAATGGTGGAGGCAGAGGATGCAAGCCGGGGTGAGGGAGAACGCAGAGGGGTTGCTGCGGAAGAGGGTTGGGTGACACCTTCCTAAATTCACGTTGCAGCTCTCCTTGGCACGGTTACAAATTCTTATAATTCAAATTTTTTTATTAATTTAGGTCAATTCAATGCTAATTGTAATTAAAATATAATAATTAATTATTATTGGCAATAAGTTGGCAGATAATATATTGGTACCCTATACTTTTTCAATAAAAAATAAAAATAGTCAAAGA
>NC_029794.2:29198828-29204472 GCF_000816755.2 Arachis ipaensis | reverse complement strand
TCAAAGACTTAAAATTAAAATTTAAAATACATATATTTATTTTTTTTGAACCAAAGAAAGCTCAACACAATAATGTGGAGCAAACGGAAGCACTACATAAAATTACATAAAAATCCTGAAATTTCCGGCATTGTCATCAACAATCAAAAGGATTACTATTGGCCCATTCTTTGTAGCTCAGAATCGTCTTCCTGATTACGAACTCAACACCTGCTTCCTTGTTATTGAAGATCCTAACATTGTGTTCCACTCAAATGTTCCAAATCATTGCAAAGAACCTTGTAAGCCACTTCTTCTGATCTTGTTTTCGCTTATGCCTACCGATCCACCTCTCAAACAATTCCCTTATAGTTCCAAGAATAGTCCAAACTTCACCGAAAGACCTCAACCGAAACACTTCCCTCAATAAAATACATATATTTATTAACATTTGAAATACCTAAAATTAAGATACTTCCAATCACATCTTGACTTGATACATTTATTTGCTGTAAATTAAACTTACATAGTTATTAAAAGAAGTAAGATAAACACGTTTCTGTAAAGAAACTCATGTTTGATATTCTGTCATAAAATATAGTATTTTTTAACATATATAGCTTCGAACAAGATCATACTCACCCTTTTCTAAGAGCATTTAACAAAATATTTATTAGGTTTTGCAAACCTTAGCTTCAAACCAAATAGATTATAAGCGTTATAATCATAAGACTGATAGAAAAAAAAATGAAGCACACAAACATTATGAAAAATAGTGGCATTGAAGCATTTCATCAAACATCAGTTGAGAAAAGATATTTCTAACACAATCATGTCCTAATATATTTCAACACAACAGTCATTTAGCTAAAATAGAAACTAGACATATAACAAACAATTATTATAATTAGTGAGTAGTGACAAATTTCAAGTCATTCACCTCGTTTTAATTGCTCCAGCAATGTGAAAAATGAAATTAAAGACCTAGAAAAAAAACAGAGATCCAAATAAAAAAATGAAGGAAGAAGGAGCAGAACCAATGATAGATGGTGATGATGAAAGAACGCGGGCAGAGATGAGAAAAACCAAACTATGCAGCAGCGACATCAAAACAAAGATTGGCGAAGGGGATGCAGCAGGGACGGTAACCAACACTAAACGACGACGCGACGACGACGACAAACTCACACGAGCAACAAGACGCGACGATGCAGTGTAGGAAAGCCATAAACGGAGGCGACGACGCAGTGATGGAGACACACAAGAGCCGACAAGACAAGGCAAAGGAGTCGGTGATCATTACAACAACCATGCAGTGGCGGTGCCCAATGATTTTTTTTTAGTGTGAGACAGTGAGAGAGTGCCTCTAGAAGGCGAGGCTGAGTGAGATTGAGAGAGATGAATGGATTCTTCGATCATTTAGGTTAGGAATTTTTTTCAAAACCAACAAATTGACATCGTTTAGGGGGGGATAGTAGGTTAAAAAAACATCAGTTTTTTTTTCTTCTATGGTCAGATTTCTCAGTCGGACCGACTTTATAATGAGTTCATCGATTTTCGATCAAACCAGTAAATTCAGTCTGATTTTGATAGCTATGAATATGACACTCTCACACACTTAATTACGATATCCTTTTTTAAATGTCCATTGATAAAAGATATTTGCAAAAATATAAAAAATTAATATAAAATAATTTAAAATTATTTTTTATATTTTTAATTATTATTTATTATATTTTGTATTTTTTGAAAAATATTTTAATAAATAAAACAGTAGAACTCATTTTTTTTATTAGTTAAAATTTAAAAACGTACCTCTAAAAATTCAAGAATTATACATTTAAATTTCATATTCGTTTGATAATTGATTTTTTTTCTACGTATTTAATATGGAGTAAAATTAATTGCATATTGAAAGTCACAAAACACCATTACGAAGGAATAAGGAGATGCTAAAGTCATTTTAGGAGATTTGTAGCAACACCGCCAAAAACAATAGTAATAATAATGGGTTAGAATCTGTTTAATTCCTCTCAAATGATCTTCATGTGGTATGAGGTATTGCATTGTGTAAAAAAAATTTGCAAACCTTATTCAAGCTTATTAATTAACTAAATGGTACTATCTTTTATCCAAAAATATATCTGGAAACATGCTGACTTGTATAGAGTATAATATGAATTATATTCACGTAGAATTTTGAGTAAATTTTATACGAATTTATCTATTTCTTTTAAATATTATAAATAAAAGGTTTAACATCTTTTTAAAGTATGTCATTGAATTTTAATTTTTATATCTTTTGTATTTCAACTGATTTGATTGTTGGAATCTCTCACAAATATACTTGATCTATAGAAACGTTAATCTAAAATAAGAAAATTATTCACCATAATCCTATATTTTATTCTTATAAATTTATGTTCTATGATTATAATTATGAGAGGTAATTTTTCACCTTCCAAATACTAAATATGGAGTTTTCCATAAATAGAAGTAGTTACTCACCTAATGAACTAATTAAGATCCATGATAACTAGTATTATAGCTAACTACGCAGCTCATAAATACTTGTACTAATTGTATGATCTATAATTCTATATAATACATCTTTAATTTTAACAAGCCCGAGAAATCTCTATAAGCCAAGATAGTTTATTATGTCTCTCAGCAATCGCTTTTATTTATTACTCACATCATAAACATGGTATGGAAATTATTTATAAAAATCTTTTTCCTTAAAAAAGTGGATCGTGTCTAATTTGATATTCAGCAAGAGATATGAATGGCGTATGGTAGAGACATTTTAAATCTAGCATCATATATATTCGTTATCTATTTTAATAATTTGGTGCATGTACATCATCATCTTATGCAGACAAAGGGCATCGATGACTTGATTACTTAATTCCAAATAATTATGTAGTTTGTTTTGACAATCTTAGATATACTCGATGCTAAACGGGTTTGTTTGACTTTGAATGTTATCATGTTTAGTATATGTGACAATTAATTTGGTTGGCCAGTAGTTACTTTAATCGTCTGTTTAGACGATTCAAATTAGATTCATAGTGAATTAATCATTGATTTAGGAGATATTATGAAAAAAAATGTGTAATATATTTGACATAAATCACATTAATATATGATTATTATTACAATAAATATAGCGGCAAAATTGTACAGAAAGAATGCACTGTTAGTTATTTTGATAATTATTCCTTGTCTCTCTTCTCTTATTCTATGCTAGATGTTTTCTTTAAATTCCATGTGAATGATCCTTAAGGTGCCTTAAGATAAGATTAGGAAGGATTCTTCAGATAGAATATTATATACTAAATTATGAATGTCTACTAACTAACAACCTGTACCACATGTCACTTTCTCATTGTAATTAGAATCAAATTTTTCTCTCCAAAATCTATTATATATTTCTAATTTTACAACCAAAATGTGCCACATATCACTTTCTCATTGCAATTGGAATCAAATCTATCTCTCCAAAATCTATTATATATTTATATATATATCTCTAATTTTACAACCAAAATATGCCACATGTCACTTTTTCATTGCAATTGGAATCAAATCTTTCCCTCCAAAATTAAGAAATTATCCTCTCCTCTTTATTAATTTTACAACCAAAATATGTCACATGTCACTCTCTCATTATAAT
Organism: Arachis ipaensis; assembly: GCF_000816755.2. Lineage (NCBI taxonomy): Eukaryota > Viridiplantae > Streptophyta > Magnoliopsida > Fabales > Fabaceae > Arachis > Arachis ipaensis. The sequence continues at coordinate 29,200,817 of NC_029794.2, read as the reverse complement.
TGAAATTAAATCTTTTCCTTCAAAATTAAAGAATTCTTCCCTCCTCCTTACTAATTTTACAACCAAAATATACCATATCCCGTATGTCACTCCCTCATCGCAATTGAAATCAAATCTTTCCCTCCAAAATTAAAGAGTTCTCCCCTCCTCCCACTACGAGAGGCGGAGGATACTGGCCAAAAATTGCCGGCCGTTCATCCAATTGCCGCAGATAACAGATATACCAGCCATTGTAATTCCACTGCCGCATCATTTGATTGATTAGCGGCTACTGCATGAAGAACCGCCGGTAATCAGAACCTTTATATCAATTTTCATTTATTCAATCTCTTTTTTATCTTATAACCAACACCCCCTCCCTTAACATCTGCCGAAATCCCTAATCCCTAATCCCTGCTCTACTCTGCACCTCTGCGTGGTTATGGAGTCGCGCGACTGCCATCCATCCTTTTCTCCCCGGCGTCAACCTTTTGCCTCTCCTCCACAAGCACAATGCGTGAAATCTCTGCTTCCTCCTCCACGGTGTGCAAAATTCGTAGTCTCCGCTCCACTGTGCGATTCTGTGTCGTCGTGGAGTCGACCTCGTGGCTGCCCATTGGTGCACGAAATTGTGATCATCAACAATGGCGCCAAAAACTTGGTGCTCTCAAACGTGAATCACACTTTGTCACAATTTCGCACAACTAACTAGCAAGTGCACTGAGTCGTCCAAGTAATAATCCTTACGTGAGTAAGGGTCGATCCCATGGAGATTGTCGACTTGAAGCAAGCTATGGTCATCTTGTAAATCTTAGTCAGGAGGATTCAAATGGTTATGGAGTTTAAGGTGATGAAAATAAACATAAAGTAAAGATAGAGATACTTATGTAATTCATTGGTGGATTTCAGATAAGCGTATGAAGATGTTTTGTCCCTTTCGTCTCTCTGCTTTCCTACTGTCTTCATCCAATCATTCATACTCCTTTCCATAGCAAGCTGTATGTTGGGCATCACCGTTGTTAATGGCTACAATCCCGTCCTCTCAGTGAAAATGTTCAACGCACTCTGTCACAGCACAGCTAATCATCTGTCGGTTCTCGATCATGTCGGAATAGAATCCAATGATTCTTTTGCGTCTGTCACTAATGCCCAACACTCACGAGTTTGAAGCTCGTCACAGTCATTCAATCCTTGAATCCTACTCGGAATACCACAGACAAGGTTTAGACTTTCCGGATTCTCAAGAATGGCCGCCAATGGATTCTCGCTTATACCACGAAGATTCTGATTAAGGAATCCAAGAGATACACACTCAATCGAAGGTAGAACGGAGGTGGTTGTCAGGCACACGTTCATAGGTGAGAATGATGATGAGTGTCACGGATCATCACATTCATCAAGTTGAAGAACAAGTGATATCTTAGAACAAGAATAAGCTGAATTGAATAGAAGAACAATAGTAATTGCATTAATACTCGAGGTACAGCAGAGCTCCACACCTTAATCTATGGTGTGTAGAAACTCTACCGTTGAAAATACATAAGAACAAGGTTCAGGCATGGCCGTGAGGCCAGCCCCCAAAACGTGATCTAAGATAGCATAAGACTACTCAAAGATGAAAATACAATAGCAAAAGGTCCTATTTATAGAGAACTAGTAGCCTAGGGTTTACAAAAATTAGTAATTAATGCAGAAATCTTCTTCCGGGCCCACTTGGTGTGTGCTTGGGCTGAGTATTGAAGAAATTTCGTGTAGAGACTTCTCTTGGAGTTAAACGCTAGCTTTTGTGCTAGTTTGGGCGTTTAACTCCAGCTTTTGTGCCAGTTTTGGAGTTAAACGCCAGAATTCTTGAGCTGACTTGGAACGCCTGTTTGGGCCATCAAATCTCGGACAAAGTATGGACTATTATATATTGCTGGAAAGCACAGGATGTCTACTTTCCAACGCAATTGAGAGCGCGCCAATTGGGCTTCTGTAGCTCCAGAAAATCCACTTTGAGTGCAGGGAGGT
>NC_029794.2:29196027-29198761 GCF_000816755.2 Arachis ipaensis | reverse complement strand
CTTTATCCTTTGAAGTTCAGAATGATTGGCTTCTATAGGAATTCAAAATCCAGATAGTGTTATTGACTCTCCTAGTTAAGTATGTTGATTCTTGAACACAGCTGCTTTATGAGTCTTGGCCGTGGCCCTAAGCACTTTGTTTTCCAGTATTACCACCGGATACATAAATGCCACAGACACATAACTAGGTGAACCTTTTCAGATTGTGACTCAGCTTTGCTAGAGTCCCCAATTAGAGGTATCCAGGGTTCTGAAGCACACTCTTCTTTTTGCTTTGGACCTCGACTTTAACCGCTCAGTCTCAAGTTTTCACTTGACACCTTCACGCCACAAGCACATAGTTAGGGACAGCTTGGTTTAGCCGCTTAGGCCAGGATTTTATTCCTGTGGGCCCTCCTATCCACTGATGCTCAAAGCCTTGGATCCTTTTTATCACCCTTGCCTTTTGGTTTAAAGGGGTATTGGCTTTTTCTGCTTTCTTTTTTTTTTGCAAGCTTTTCACTGCTTTTTCTTGCTTCAAGAATCAATTTTATGATTTTTCAGATCATCAGATAACATTTCTCCTTTTCCTTTCATTCTTTCAAGAGCCAACAATTTTAACATTCATAAACAATCAAATTAAAAAATATGCACTGTTCAAGCATTCATTCAGAAAAACAATAGCATTGCCACCACATCAAAATAATTAAACTATTTTAAAATTCAAAATTCATGTACTTCTTTTTCTTTTTCAATTAAAAATATTTTTTATTTAAGAAAGGTGATGGATTCATTTTCATAGCTTTAAGGCATAGACACTCATGATCATGTAATAAAGACACAAACATAGATAAACATAAAGCATAATTTTCGAAAAACAGGAAAATAAAGAACAAGGAAGTTAAAGAACGAGTCCACCTTAGTGATGGCGGCTTGTTCTTCTTCTTGAAGATCTTATGGAGTGCTTGAGCTCCTCAATGTCTCTTCCTTGCCTTTGTTGCTCCTCTCTCATGGTTCTTTGATCTTCTCTGATTTCATGGAGGAGGATGGAATGCTCTTGGTGCTCCACCCTTAGTTGTCCCATGTTGGAACTTAATTCTCCTAGGGAGGTATTGATTTGCTCCCAATAGTTTTGTGGAGGAAGATGCATCCCTTGAGGCATCTCAGGGATTTCATGATGAGGAAATTCCTCATGCTCTTGGTGAGGTTCTCTCACTTGCTCCATCATTTTCTTAGTGATGGGCTTGTCCTTATCAATGAGAATGTCTCCCTCTATGTCAATTCCAACCGAATTGCAAAGGTGACAAATGAGATGAGGGAAGGCTAACCTTGCCAAAGGAGAGGACTTGTCCGCCACCTTGTAGAGTTCTTGGGATATAACCTCATGAACTTCCACTTCCTCTCCAATCATGATGCTATATATCATGATAGCCCGGTCTATAGTAGCTTCGGACCGGTTGCTAGTGGGAATGATTGAGCGTTGGATGAACTCCAACCATCCCCTCGCCACGGGCTTGAGGTCATGCCTTCTTAGTTGAACCGGCTTCCCTCTTGAATCTCTCTTCCATTGAGCGCCCTTTTCACATATGTCCATGAGGATTTGGACCAACCTTTGATCAAAGTTGACCCTTCTAGTGTATGGGTGTGCATCTCCTTGCATCATGAATTCCAACCTTACATTTTCCGGACTAAAGTCTAAATATTTTCCTCGAACCATTGTAAGCCAATTCTTGGGGTCCGGGTTCACACTTTGATCATGGTTCTTAGTGATCCATGCATTGGCATAGAACTCTTGAACCATTAAGATTTCGACTTGTTGAATGGGGTTGGTGAGAACTTCCCAACCTCTTCTTCGGATCTCATGTCGGATCTCCGGATACTCATTCTTTTTGAGCTTGAAAGGGACCTCGGGGATCACTTTCTTCTTGGCCACAACTTCATAGAAGTGGTCTTGATGCACCCTTGAGAGGAATCTCTCCATCTCCCATGACTCGGAGGTGGAAGCTTTTGCCTTCCCTTTCCTCTTTCTAGAGGTTTCTCTGGCCTTTGGTGCCATAAATGGTTATGAAAAATAAAAAGCTTTAGCTTTTACCACACCAAACTTAGAAGGCTACTCATCCTCGAGCAAAAGAAGAAAGAAGAGAGTAGAAGAAGAAGAAATAGAGGAGATGGAGTGGACTTTGTGTTTCGGCCAAGGGGGAGAAGTGGTGTTTAGGTTGTGTGAAAATGAAGGAGTGAAGATGGGTTTATATAGGGGTGAATGAGTGTGTATGGTTCGGCCATATAGGGTTGGTTTGGGAGGAAAAGTGGTTTGAATTTGAATGGTGAGGTAGGTGGGGGTTTTATGAAGGATGGATGTGAGTGGTGAAGAGAATGGTGGGATTTGATAGGTGAGGGGTTTTTGGGGAAGAGGTATTGAGGTGATTGGTGAATGGGTGAAGAAGAGGGAGAGAGTAGTAGGGTAGGTGGGGATCCTGTGGGGTCCACAGATCCTGAGGTGTCAAGGATATCTCATCCCTGCACCAAGTGGCGTGCAAAATGCCCCTTTCTGCCAATCCTGGTGTTAAACGCCAGGCTGCTGCCCATTTCTGGCGTTTAACGCCAGTTTCTTGCCCATTCCTGGCGTTAAACGCCAGTCTGGTGCCCTTTTCTGGCGTTAAACGCCCAGAATGAGGCCAGACTGGGCGTTTAACGCCCATTCTGCTACCTTTACTGGCGTTTAAACGCCAGTAACTGTCTCCTCCAGGGTGTTCTA
>NC_029794.2:29165617-29195860 GCF_000816755.2 Arachis ipaensis | reverse complement strand
ATTTAGCTTCATGATTGCTCCAAGGTACTTAGCAAGTTGCTCTTCAGTGACATCTTCATCCTCTTCAGAGGAAGAGTACTCATCAGAACTCATGAATGGCAGAAGTAAATTCAATGGAATCTCTATGGTCTCAGTGTGAGCCTCAGATTCCCATGGTTTCTCATTAGGGAACTCCATGGAGGTCAGCGGACATCCATTGAGGTCTTCCTCAGTGGGAATCACTGCCTCTTTCTCCTCTCCATGTTCGGCCGTGAGGGTTGTGGTTATGGCCTTGCACTCTCTTTTTGGATTCTCTTCTGTATTGCTTGGGAGAGTGTTAGGAGGGAGTTCAGTAATTTTCTTACTCAGCTGACCCGATTGTGCCTCCAAATTTCTAATGGAAGACCTTGTTTCAGTCATGAAACTTTGAGTGGTTTTGATTAAATCAGAGACAATGGTTGCTAAGTCAGAGTGGCTCTGCTTAGAATTCTCTGTCTGTTGCTGAGAAGATGATGGAAAAGGCTTGCCATTGCTAAACCTGTTTCTTCTACCATTATTGTTGTTGAAACCTTGTTGAGGTCTCTGTTGATCATTCCATGAGAGATTTGGATGATTTCTCCATGAAGGATTATAGGTGTTTCCATAGGGTTCTCCCATGTAATTCACCTCTTCCATTGCTGGGTTCTCAGGATCATAAGCTTCTTCTTCAGAGGAAGCTTCCTTAGTACTGCCTGTTGCTGCTTGCATTCCAGACAGACTTTGAGAAATTATATTAACTTGTTGGGTTAATATTTTATTCTGAACCAATATGACATTCAGAGTATCAATCTCAAGAACTCCCTTTTTTCTGAGTTGTCCCATTATTCATAGGATTCCTTTCAGAGGTGTACATGAATTGGTTATTTGCAACCATTTCAATGAGTTCTTGAGCTTCTGCAGGCGTCTTCTTCAGATGAAGAGATCCTCCAGCAGAGCTATCCAATGACATCTTGGATAGTTCAGACAGACCATCATAGAAGATTCCTATGATGCTCCATTCTGAAAGCATGTCAGAAGGGCACCTTCTGATCAATTGCTTGTATCTCTCCCAAGCTTCATAGAGGGACTCACCATCCTTCTGTCTAAAGGTTTAGACTTCCACTCTAAGCTTACTCAATTTTTGAGGTGAAAAGAACTTTGCCAAGAAGGCATTGACTAGATTTTCCCAAGAGTTCAGGCTTTCTTTAGGTTGTGAATCTAACTATGTCCTAGCTCTGTCTCTTACAGCAAAAGGAAAGAGCATAAGTCTGTAGACTTCAGGGTCAATCCCATTGGTCTTGACAGTGTCACAGATTTGCAAGAATTCAGCTAAGAACTGATGAGGATCTTCCAATGGAAGTCCATGAAACTTGCAATTCTGTTGCATTAAAGAAAATAATTGAGGCTTAAGCTCAAAGTTGTTGGCTGAATAGAAGGAGGTGGTAGATGGAGGAGAATCCGAACATATACAGAAGGAGGGAGTTCGAATTGCACCTTGATGAGGAGTCTTAGTCCTTTAAATCGAATGATGTGAGAAGAGGGGAAGAATTTTCAAAAATTAATTAAAAGATTTTAAAAAGAAATTTGAAAATTTGATTGAGATTTTCGAAAACTAAGGTTGGGAAAGAAATAAAGTGATTTTTGAAAAAGATTTTGAAATTAGAAAAAGATATGATTGAAAAAAAAATTAATTTTGAAAAAGATGTGATTGAAAAGATATGTTTGAAAATATATGATTTGAAAATCAAATTAAAAAAAAGAGAAAGTTTTGAAACTAAAGTTGATTACTTGACTAACAAGAAATTAGAAGATATGATTCTGAAATTTAAAATTTAATCCTTTCTTAATAGGCAAGTAACAACTTGAAAATTTTTAAAGTAAATCTTTAATTTTAGCAAGGATTTTTGAAAATAGTAAAAATAAATATAAAATGGAAAGAAATTGATTTTGAAAGAGATATGATTGAAAAGATATGATTTGAAAAAGATTTGATTTTGAAAAAATATGAAAACTTGAAAAAAATTGTGAATTAAAAACAAAATCTTCCCTCTAGTATCATCCTGGCGTTAAACGCCCAGAATGGTGCCCATTCTGGCGTTTAACGCCCAAATCTCTACCTTTTTGGGTGTTAAACGCCCAGCCAGGTGCCCTGGCTGGCGTTTAAACGCCATTTTTCCTTCTTCATTGGGCGTTTTGAACGCCCAGCTTTTTCTGTTTGATTCCTCTGCTGAATGTTCTGAATCTTCGATTCTCTGTATTATTGACTTGAAAAGACACAATTTTGAAAATATTTTTGGATTTTTAATGATGAGAAACAATAAAAATACAACTAAGATCAAATAAACAATGCATGCAGGACACCAAACTTAAAATGTTTGTATACTAAGGACTATAACAATGTAAAAAATGCATATGAAAAACAACAAAACACACTAAACAAGAGAATTTAAAGATCATAGCAAGGAAATCAACAAGAACAACTTGAAGATTAATGAAGAACATGCATGAATTCAAAAAATGCAAGAAGAACAGAAACATGCAATTGACACCAAACTTAATACTAGACTCAAACAAGAAACATAAAATATTTTTGACTTATGTAATTCATTGGTGGATTTCAGATAAGCGTATGAAGATGCTTTGTCCCTTTCGTCTCTCTGCTTTTCTACTGTCTTCATCCAATCATTCATACTCCTTTCCATGGCAAGCTGTATGTTGGGCATCACCGTTGTCAATGGCTACAATCCCGTCCTCTCAGTGAAAATGTTCAACGCACTTTGTCACAGCACGGGTAATCATCTGTCGGTTCTCGATCATGTCGGAATAGAATCCAGTGATTCTTTTGCGTCTGTCACTAACGCCCAACACTCGCGAGTTTGAAGCTCGTCACAGTCATTCAATCCTTGAATCCTACTCGGAATACCACAGACAAGGTTTAGACTTTCCAGATTCTCAAGAATGGCCGCCAATGGATTCTAGCTTATACCATGAAGATTCTGATTAAGGAATCCAAGAGATACACACTCAATCGAAGGTAGAACGGAGGTGGTTGTCAGGCACACGTTCATAGGTGAGAATGATGATGAGTGTCACGGATCATCACATTCATCAAGTTAAAAAACAAGTGATATCTTAGAACAAGAATTAGCTGAATTGAATAGAAGAACAATAGTAATTGCATTAATACTCGAGGAACAGCAGAGCTCCACACCTTAATCTATGGTGTGTAGAAACTCTACCGTTGAAAATACATAAGAACAAGGTTCAGGCATGGCCGTGAGGCCAGCCCCCAAAACGTGATCTAAGATAGCATAAGACTACTTAAAGATGAAAATACAATAGCAAAAGGTCCTATTTATAGAGAACTAGTAGCCTAGGGTTTACAGAAATCAGTAATTAATGCAGAAATCTTCTTCCGGGCCCACTTGGTGTGTGCTTGGGCTGAGTATTGAAGCATTTTCGTGTAGAGACTTCTCTTGGAGTTAAACGTCAGCTTTTGTGCCAGTTTGGGCGTTTAACTCCAGCTTTTGTGCCAGTTTTGGAGTTAAACGCCAGAATTCTTGAGCTGACTTGGAACGCCTGTTTGGGCCATCAAATTTCGGGCAAAGTATGAACTATTATATATTGCTGGAAAGCCCAGGATGTCTACTTTCCAACGCAATTGAGAGCGCGCCAATTGGGCTTCTGTAGCTCCAGAAAGTCCACTTTGAGTGCAGGGAGGTCAGAATCCAACAGCATCTGCAGTCCTTTTTCAGCCTCTGAATCAGATTTTTGCTCAGGTCCCTCAATTTCAGCCAGAAAATACCTGAAATCACAGAAAAATACTGATGAGAGAACTTTTGCATGGTCTAGAAAAATGTGGATAAATCCTCGTTGCAAGTATAGTTTCTAAACCTTCAAAAGTCCTTTCATACAAACGTTTTGGGTGTCACAAGTAACAAACCCCTTAAAAATTGTTAACCGAGTATTCAAACCTCGGGTCGTCTTCTCAAGGAACTGCAGGGAAGTATGTTCTTATTATTGGCTATAAAGGTTGTGATTGGGGTTTAGAAGATGAGAAGCAAGTGATTTAAATGACAAGTAAAGTAGATGGCAATTAAAATAAATAAATACTATAAAGCAACTTTTGGCAAGGTAAGGGAAATTGGAAGTCCAACTTAGTTATCTCTCTCAACAATAATGAAAGTTGAATCTAAATTGTACTTAGTTAACCTTTACTAAAGCAAATGAAAGTCAAGGGACTAATTAGTTTGACATTCGAATCCTATTTATTTCCTAAGAAAAAGTTGGGATTATTGAAGTTCAGTTTAATTAGCAAGATAACGATTATCAATTATGCTGAGTTTGACAACTGTTGAGTTATTGATTTCTTAACCAAGACCAAAAAGAGAAAAAGTAAATTGCTGGAATAGAATATCTTCAGATTGGAAACAATGGTAACACAAATTAAAGAGAAATCAATCAATAACTGAAATACCTCAAATATCATTATTAATTCAAATCATAATATGGAAAGGGTTCATAAGTCAAGTTGGCAACATTTATAAGTACGCATAAAAGCATTAAAGTAAATATTAAACCTGGATCAAGAGTCACTCTTACAAACTAAGAGAAGTCCTAAATCCTAATCCTAATCCTAAGAGAGAGAGGAGAGAACCTCTCTCAAACTAAATCTAAATCATGGAAAGTGAAAATTGGCGAGCTCCACTGAATGGATGCGTTTCCCCACTTCATAACCTTTGGTCTATGCCTTCTGGACTTGGATTTGGGCCAAAAAGGGCTTCAGAATTTTCTATCAGCGTTTTCTGTAATTTCTGGTGCGTGGCCTCTGTCACGCGTCCGCGTGGGTCACGCGGTCGCGTCATTCGGAGCATTTCCTTGCCACGCGGTCGCATCAGTCATGCGACCGCGTCATGTGCGTTCTGCTTAAGGCGCGCGGTCGCGTCAGTCATGCGGCCGTGTCGCTGCTGATTCGCGCTTGGCACGCGATCGCTTCGTCCATGCGATCGCGTGGATGCCAGTTTCTTCAGAAGCTCCGTTTGGTGCTTTCCTTCCATTTTTGTATGTTTTCTTTCCATCCTTTAAGTCATTCCTACCTTAGAAGATCTGAAACTACTCAACACACTAATCACGGCATCGAATGGAAATAAAGGTAATTAAAATAATTAATATTAAAGCATAGGAAACATGTTTTTCACATACATCACATAATAAGGAAAGGAAAGTAAAACCATGCAATTAATATGAATAAGTGGGTGAAGAGTTGATAAAAACCACTCAAATGAGCACAAGATAAACCATGAAATAGAGGTTTATCAACCTCCCCACACTTAAACAATAGCATGTCCTCATGCTAAGCTCAAGAAAAACTATAAAGATGAAGAGGAATGGTAGGATGTATGAAATGCAACCTATCTATATGAATGCAACTACATGCAAAAAATGTTTTTACCTACTTGGTTAAAAGTAAATAAGTTCCCCAAGACAAACATAAATCAGATTTCACTAATTCAAATCATATAAAGTAAAGACAAGTAAACTTGTAAGAAGATAGCTCATAAAAGCAGGGAACATAGAATTATGCATTGAACCCTTACAGGTAGTGTATATGCACTCTAATCTCTCAAGTGTATAGGGTAATTCACTCTACTCTTCTCTAATCATGCTTTCTAAACTTTGTAAACAAGTAATGGCCTCAATCATATGCAAGCATGTAAATATACTAAATAATGGACATATAGAATGGAACAAAACTAAGATTGCAATCATAGAGAAGTAAACACACAAGAATAAAAATTTATGGTTAAATAATGTAACCCTATAAATAAGCTCAAAATCTCACAGGTTGTGTGTTCTTTGGCTCAAAAAATGTGTTCCAAATACAACTTCTGACAAGTTTAACACAAAAATTTTGATTTTAAATTAGTGAAATTTTTCAAAAATAGGGTCTTACAAAGAAATTTATTATTTTAACCAAGTAGTAACTAAATGCACAAAATCAAATAAATATGCAATCAAACATGCAAATGCAACAACTAACAAGAAAAATAAAATATTGGTGTTGATAAAAAAATACTAACCCATGGAGATCGGTATCGACCTCCCCACACTTAAAGATCGGTGCATGTTAAGATGTGAAAGTGGACGGGTGGCTTCAACTGATGCTTTTCTATAGATTGTGCAGATTGACTTGCCTGTCTCCCCATGTAAACGTCTTCCGATTCTCTTCCGGGTGGCCATCCTGAAAGAAAAAGGGAAGAAGAGTAACCCAGGAATAAAGATAGGAAAATAAATATAGTCTAGGTGGGTTAATGCCAAATAATAAGAGTCTCAATTACATGGTAGCTACAACATGCAAGTGAGAAAATAATAGAAGCCATGGCATACCAGTGGTGCAGAATATGCAACAAAGGGGAGGTGTGTGGGTAATGAAAATATCAATATAAGTTCATGTCAATGCAAGTGAATGTGCAAGTATCATAAAAGATTGGCATTGGCAGATAATTAATATCATCCCACAGTGTAAAACAAGTTACCAAAGTAAATTCAAGAAAAGATGCAATAGTTTGAATAAGAAAAATTTTTTGAACACCAATGGAAAAAAAAATTCAGAAAAGAAAATAAAATTATGCACAAAATTAAAATGCAATGAATGCAAGTATGCAAATAGATTAAAATAAAATAAAATGAAAGATAATAAGAATGTGAAGGGAAAGAAGGGAAGAAGAAGTAAGTAAGAGAGGAGGGAGGAAAAATTAGGATTAGGGAAGAAAAGATAAGATATTTGGCAAATTAGGATAAGCTGTGCGGCGCAGGCGACGCGGTCGCGTGGGGCACGTGGTCGCGTGAGATGGACTGTGCGTCCAGCGCCAGTCCAGCACCACTCTAGCACAACTTTCGGCTGTGCACCATTATTACGTCGAAATCTTGGTCACGCGGCCGCGTGGGGCACGCGGTCGCGTGGGAGGCCATTATTCCCATATGACGCGGTCGCGTCAGCGATGCGATCGCGTGGGGTGAATTGTGCCATTGGCATGCCTCCAGCCCTGCTCCTGCGTAACTCTCTGTTCAATTCTTTTCTTCCAAAACGCGCACTGGTGACGCGGACGCATCAGCGACGCTGCCGCGTCGCGTGCGTTGTTTTTTTTTTTGTTTTTTTTATATGCATGAGAAATGCAGAATGCAATGATGAATGAGATGCAACATTCCAGGTTCAATATAATAAACTAAAATAAAACTTGAAAACAAAAAAAACGAAATAAAAATTGAAAAATGAACGATCATACCATGGTGGGTTGTCTCCCACCTAGCACTTTTAGTTAAAGTCCTTAAGTTGGACATTAGATGAGCTTCCTGCTATGGTGGCTTGTGTTTAAATTCATCTAGAAATCTCTACCAATGTTTGGAATACCGGCAGCCTCCGGGGTCCCAAACTAGGCATGTGAAGCTTCTGAGCAGCTTCAACCAGATTTTCAGGCTCTCGGGGTGATGAATATCAGAATATTTTCCAGGATCCCAAACTTTGGTTCTGAATCCGCCTTCGTTTTGATATATATTTTTCCATCCCGGCGGTTTAGAAGGTAGATTCTCACCATAGTAACTAAACGTTTTCTGAGATCCATTCAATTGAGCATGATACCAATCCGTGCACTTCAAGTTGAAGCGTGGAACCTTATTGAACCTTGTACACCAGCTCTGAGCACGAGCCATTTCCCTCTTACTCTTAAAGCCGCAAAGAGCTCTAAGCTGGCCATCTGTTTTAAGCAAACCATATTCAAGTGAATAAGCAAAGTTAAAGGTTAAGGATTGTACCCACTTGAAGCTTGTATTAGGTGGTAATGGCCTTGGGATAGGTGTTTCTGGTGGTTCTGTAAGTTTCACTCCCTTGTGCTCTTCTGTGAATTGCTCCACTTCCTTGCAAGGTTCTACAATTGTATCTGTGTCCTGGTCAAAGTCTTCTATGTCTTCCTCATCACTTGAGTCATAGATTGGAGGTTGAGAAGGTCGTCTTCTCAAGGAACTGCAGGGAAGTATGTTCTTATTATTGGCTATAAAGGTTTTGATCGGGGTTTAGAAGATGAGAAACAAATGATTTAAATGACAAGTAAAGTAGATGACAATTAAAATAAATAAATACTATAAAGCAACTTTTGGCAAGGTAAGGGAAATTGGAAGTCCAACTTAGTTATCTCTCTCAACAATAATGAAAGTTGAATCTAAATTCCACTTAGTTAACCTTTACTAAAGCAAAGGAAAGTCAAGGTACTAATTAGTTTGACATTCAAATCCTATTTATTTCCTAAGAAAAAGTTGGGATTATTGAAGTTCAGTTCAATTAGCAAGATAACGATTATCAATTATGCTGAGTTTGACAACTGTTGAGTTACTGATTTCTTAACCAAGACCAAAAAGAGAAAAAGTAAATTGCTGGAATAGAATATCTTCAGATTGGAAACAATGGTAACACAAATTAAAGAGAAATCAATCAATAACTGAAATACCTCAAATATCATTATTAATTCAAATCATAATATGGAAAGGGTTCATAAGTCAAGTTGGCAACATTTATAAGTACGCATAAAAGCATTAAAGTAAATATTAAACCTAGATCGAGAGTCACTCTTATAAACTAAGAGAAGTCCTAAATCATAATCCTAATCCTAAGAGAGAGAGGAGAGAACCTCTCTCAAACTAAATCTAAATCATGGAAAGTGAAAATTGGCGAGCTCCCCTGAATGGATGCGTTTTCCCACTTCATAACCTCTGGTCTATGCCTTCTGGACTTGGATTTGGGCCAAAAAGGGCTTCAGAATTCGCTATGAGCGTTTTCTGCAATTTCTGGTGCATGGCCTCTGTCACGCGTCCGTGTGGATCACGCGGTCGCGTCATTCGGAGCATTTCCTTGCCACGCGATCGGGTCAGTCATGCGACCGCGTCATGTGCGTTCTGCTTAAGGCGCGTGGTCGCGTCAGTCATGCGGCCGCATCGCTGCTGATTCGCGCTTGGCACGCGATCGCTTCATCCATGCGATTGCGTGGATGCCAGTTTCTTCAGAAGCTCCGTTTGGTGCTTTCCTTCCATTTTTGTATGTTTCCTTTCCATCCTTTAAGTCATTCCTACCTTAGAAGATCTGAAACTACTCAACACACTAATCACGACATCGAATAGAAATAAAGGTAATTAAAATAATTAATATTAAAGCATAGGAAACATGTTTTTCACATACATCACATAATAAGGAAGGGAAAGTAAAACCATGCAATTAATATGAATAAGTGGGTGAAGAGTTGATAAAAACCACTCAAATGAGCACAAGATAAACCATGAAATAGAGGTTTATCAAACACACAAACACATAGTAAAGTCCAGAAGAGTGATTTTTATTTAAAAACTAATAAAAATATAATAAAAACTAATTAAAATATACTAAAAACATACTAAAAATAATGCCAAAAAGCGTATAAATTATCCGCTCATCACCCATACATCCACTTCTCATCGTTGTCGAAGAAGAGGAAGATTTCTACTTTGATGCCATAGAAAAAGAAGAAGATTTCTTTGATGAAATGGATGAAAACAGCCATGATGATGGTGGTGTTGCCGATGATGATGCTCTTGATGAGTATGAGATGGTAACCCCTTTTCTTTTTCTGTTTCTATTTATTTGAACCTTTCAGTTATTCATCGAGTTCATATAAAAACCTTTTTTTTTCAAAATTTGTTTATTTAAGAGAAAAAGGGGGGTATTTGTTTTCATACTCATAAGGTGTTTGATGATTGTTGCAGCTCACTAAGGTAACTGATACATCAGCTGCACAAGCAAGGAAGGGAAAAGACATTCAGGGTATTCAGTAGGATAGATTGAACATATCAAGAGATAGTTACAGAGTTACAAGGCTTGAACAGTATAAGAATTATGAGAATATTCTTGCTTCTGGGGATGCTATAAATGAGGTTTCTTTTTTTTTAATATTTTTTGTTTTATCAAACCCTTTTCCTTTGGGATTATGGGGGGCAGGGAAAGATGCAGAAGTAAATTTTGTTTCTTTGTCTCTCAAGATTGCAAAAGGTCTGTGAAGGGTGGAAAATACTATGACTTTTTCTATAATACAAGAATGGTTAAACCTACCATCCTTCATTTTTAGGTTTGTTTGATTTTTCACATGGTGCTCGAACCTTGTTGCTACTTGATTTTATTCCTATTATGTTTGTTATATTGTTGATAAGTATTGTAGTGTTGCTTGATGAGAGTACATGGCTAAAAAGTTAAAAAATGAATGTAATTCTTGATGAAAGCCCCTAATTAACCAGTTGTGGAAGATATAAGCTACTATAGATTCAATATATACATAATATTCGGTGGTTCTGCAGTACTTGTTTGCAGTCTTGTCTTGTACAGTTGCATTTCTTTATATGATTTTATTTTTTATTTCATTATTGAGGAAAGAAAACCGATGATCTTCAAATCTATTATTGTTTTCTCTAGCCCTTTGAATGCTGTACTGGTATGCTATAGAAATTGGATTAAGGTTGTTTTTTTGCTATATACATCAAGATTCAAACATTTATCAATTTTCATTTAACACTCTATTGTTGCTTCTTTTTTTAGTATATGGTTTTATTGATGTAGGTTTGGACAGTTTATTAATTACTTTTCAAGCCTAATGGGTGATGATTTGTTTCATTTTTTGTGGGATTCAGTTGAGAAACTTAGTATGGGCTACTTCAAAACACGATGTCTACCTTATCTCCAATTACTCGGTCATGCATTGGTCATCATTAAGTGGCGATTTGTTGGAGATAATAAATTTTGCTGGACACGTAGCCCTAAGTGAGGTAATGAAATCTCTTACACAGCTTTGTTCAATATTCATGATTTTTAGTTTTAGTTGCATATACATTAATAGTTTTGTCCTTTACACTATGTATCCTTTGGTTTTGTAGAAACATGCTGGAAGTTTGTTGGAAGGATTCTCACAGACCCAGATTAGTACTCTATTCATGTTATTGCAGCCAGTCGTCTGTGGCAGGTGCTTAACATCATATATCAGTTCATATGTTCGTTAGTATTTGGTGCATTTGCATTCTACACGATTCATGTTCTCTCTGTCCACAGCTTGTGGTTGTACAAGCTGACTTGAATCGTCACTTGAAGGACCTGAAAGACTATTTTCTTTTGGCAAAAGGAGATTTCTTCCAGGTAAAGTATGAAAAGTTATCTATACTACTAACATTTTTCTGCTGACTTGTGTTGATTCTTATTTTTTATTGATATTTTTTATTTTTTGTATGAGGATCTTTTGTCCTTCTTGCCTTTTGTAATAACCTTTTCTAATTACTAATATTTTGTCTTCTATGAAAAAAATACTGACATTTTTTATACATGCATCATTTTTTGTGCTAGTGTTTCCTCGAGGAAAGTCGCCAGCTAATGCGTTTGCCACCTCGGCAATCAACTGCTGAAGCTGATCTTATGGTGCCATTTCAGCTGGTTAGTTAAATTTTGCATACGATCTTTACTTTTTAATGCAGTTCATCCTTTAACTATTTAAGCTTGTTCATGTTTTAACTACATCAATGAAAGCTGATTCCAATTCCTTGAAATGCAGGCTGCGTTAAAAACTATTGGTGAAAAAGACAAATATTTCTCTAAAGTATCCTTGCGGTAAGGTTCTGCCTTCATTTTAGTTCTTCTGTTTAAGTTAGCTTGGAGTTGTTATGAAATGTGCTTTCCCTCTTCTAGGATGCCATCTTATGGAATCACAGTTAGACTTTCCCTATAGATGTATCAAGGGCAAACACTTCAGCAGATGGAAGCTCTGGTGCTTCTTCAGAAATGTCACTTGATGGTTGGGATGGTCTTGCCCTTGAGTATTCTGTCGATTGGCCTTTGCATTTGTTCCTTACTCAAGAAGTCCTCTCTAAGTCAGGTTTTACTCCTATAATATTAATATTAATGGTGGATTCTTTCCTCTTCCTGTCCTGCTAAAATATACTCGATGTGATTGAATTCCCTTCTAAAATGATAAATTTAGAAATTGTTATGGCCTCATAGATGCAAACTGTGTTATCAAGGCATATAGGAGATGTTGAATACCTTAAAGGGACCATTAGTTTAGGAGAGACATCTTTTGTAAAGGATATATCTTGTGAGAGATCATTGGTTATTAATTATGAATAAATCTTGACTATGGTCTTATTTAGTTTAAATGGTCAAGATTAATGAGTTCTTAAAATAAAATTGAAAAAGTCAAATGACTTTGTCTGTTAATTTTGACCATTTATGTGAGACTCAATAATCCTGTTCTCGTATTACGACAATAATGTGACATTACATGGCTTAATAAAACATGATATTTTCAATAGGTCACTAAATTTTGGCACAATTAACAGATATCTTAGAGTTTTCCAATATTTATTGCGGCTCAAACGAACACAAATGGAGTTAGAGAAATTGTGGGCATCTGTAATGCATCAATATCACCGTGATTTTGCCAAACGCAAAAAGGATCAAGCTAAGAGCCCAACGGCACAACAGAAATCTCAGCGATCTCGATCAATGTGACGCGTTAGAGAACATATGGCATTCTTGATAAAAAACATCTCCAATTTTATATTCAGGTTGTTCTACATGACTTGATATTTATGCTAAAATTTTTAGATGACTGCGATAATCATTGTTAGAAGTTGTTGTGTGATCTATTACACTAGTTCAGTGCTATTGTGCTAATTATACACTCGTGCACTTAATAACTTAAAATGCTTTATATGAGCAGAAATGGAACAAATGGTGATCAACAAATCTTGTACAATTTATGTTCTTTTCATCTCTGCATATTTCATTTTTGTGCATATTTGTTCAATATATTTACAAATTTTGATGTCATTTCAAATTTGTATAGTTTTTCTTCTGCTTGGGTTAGCATGAGTGATTTTTAAATGTAAATGTAAATTATTAGTTGTAGACAGATACTTTTGTTGTATTGATGATTTTGTTTTCATTTGTTGTATTGGCAATGCCAGTCTTCTCAATATTTGTTGGTACTTTTTTGTCAAGTCCTTTCTATGTAGTTTATTTCTCATCACTAGATATGTATTGTGTCTTTTTTCTTTCAACAAGTGGCTACTACAAAGGAAGATTTAAAGTATATTGGGTTAGATGGAGAAATTGGTTGCACAGTGAATGGTGCAGGGTTAGCAATGGTCACAATGGATATAATTAAATTGCATGGTGGGGTGCTCCGGCCAATTTTCTGGATGTAGGTGGCAATGCCTCTGAAGGCCAGGTAATGTTGAAAAAAGACACACATAAATTTGCGGCGGTTTCAAAACGGCTGCAAATTTTTTTACCCATTGACCAAAATAGCGGCGGTTCTGAAAACCGCCGGTAAACATGAAGCAAATCGTGTCAGTCTCATTTGGCGGTGGTTTTCTAATTGTGTGCCGCGAAATTTTGATTTTGTGGTGGTTATACCAGCGATGCTGGAAACCGCCGCCAAACCCAATTCCGGCGCCCATATCCATGGCGGTTCAATTTGCCGCCGGCCTTTGATTTTGCGGCGGTTTAAAACCGCCGCTAATCAAGAATAAAACTGCCGGTATTCTGTGCCTCCCTTGTAGTGTCCCTCTTTCTTTCTCTATTTCTCTCATTCCTTCAACCACTCTATCTATTTTATATATCATTATCAATATCAATGACTAATTACTAATTTGACAATCAAAATATGCAACATGACATTCTTTAATTACATTAAAATTAAAATTGAAATATTAAAATTGAAATTAAAATATACTTATATTATATATCATATATTACTATCTAATTTAATAATCAAATGTGTCTATGGCTTGTGTATGTTTAATTACTTGCCCTCACAAATCTTTTTATAAAGAAAACATTTTTCCAAAAATTCGATAGTGCACTAGTACGATTACATGCTTAATAATAAATAGTTAAAGTTTTAGGTAAGCAAGTTGGTGACACTCAGTTTTTCAGTATGATCATGACATATTGAGAATTGGGTCGTCACAACTTCTGCATAATCTGGATCAAGCTAATTTAAGAGTGCAGAAATTGATTGATGTTGTTGTTAACTGCACCCCTCCCTCTAACTGGAGTGATTCGGGAGTCTCTCCCCTCCCCCCCAAAACAAGGTGAGGCTTGGAAGAGAGGTCATAACCACCTAAAAAAATGCACTCTTCTTTAGGAAATGACAGTTTCCTTTTACCCCAAACACGATCGTGATTCCTCCTTCCACGATGGGTATCTCTGCCTACCACATCGGTTTGGAAAAGGTAGGTGTGATACCCATTGCTAGTAGCTAAGTTGAAAGATGTCTACCACTGGTGGCTGGATCTGAAGTTGGTATTAGTTTCTCGTTGTTTTAAATGTTTTCAAGTTGTGAAGGAAGATTGGTGCACCAGCATATAGGAAGTTAGTTTGTACTTTTGAGGGCTACAATTGTATGGACAAAGATATTTTCATTGCACGGGACCTACACAAAGCTACAGAATAAAAGTTCCATTTGAAGGGTTTTGATATCATGAAGGACAGAGTTTATCTCTCAGAGCCTTCCCTTCAATTTGATGGATTTACCCAAGGTAAGACAATCTGAATCTATTAAGGTTCTCCCCATGTCTAGACTTTTGACAAGAATTAATGCTTTTCTCATTATACCCAAGCATCTGCCACCATTCTTGAATTTGCTAGAAAATTGGATACAGTCCCTCCTCTAATTTCGTCGTTCTAGTATCTCATTAATGCTACATAAGTCATTTTGTTTGTAATATCGGAGTAGCATGCGCCAATGACTTCTTTGGTAGTGGTATTCATTTAACAGATAATTTGCAAATTGTTCTTTGATTTTGCATCTATTGATGATTAATTCATTGACTTTGTTAAAACTTTTTTCTTGGACTTTTGCATAATGGATAGTAGCTAGAGGATTTGGTTTAGAGTGATTAAACACTGCATAATTTTTAGCCCTCTAGAGAGCCCAACTTAGGTGATCCACTTTGCTCTATCTTCCTTCCTTATCATGTGCAACTTTGGCTTTAATCTTTTTGCAAAATTTTTAAAGCCAAATTTCAATTAATGAAACTAATTCCTTTGTGGGTGTGTCCCTGTATTTAAAATCTGAACCACATAGGTCTTGTCCATCTGCATAATAGGATAACATGTTCCATCATTTTAGGCACCTACAAACAGAATGGACAAATTGGATTGCTAACGATTTTCTTTTTGAATAAATTTACCCTTACCAGAATGATGTCATAGACTTCTTTTTAAAGGAACATTTTGATCTTCTAAGGTGCTTTCATATCTCATATCGCTTTTCAAAACTCCCTCAAATCTGTGTTCAAAGTTGTTGTCCTATCCTCTCCTCTTCCATCCTATCCTTTAGCAATGTGATAGCCTATCTTGACCATATATATACCATCTTTCTTTTAGAGCTACAATAATGTATCATCTGTCGTGAATTTTCTCATCTAGGTACATTGTAAAATTCGGTTAAGTAACACATAATTAACCCACAAATTAAAATTTATTCTAGAAAATTAGAAAGGTGATTTTTATGGTTTAATATGATAGAGAAAATTAAAACGAGAATTTTGACACTAATTTTATAGAATTTGGCCCGAGATTGGGCCGAACGGGCCAAACCAGTCAAACTGGACCCGTGGGCACCACCCACTCACCTAATTAAATGAACTCAGCCCATTTCTCTCTCCCATTTCATGCAATTCACGCTGCTGGTGCAGCAGGAGGGGAAGAACCCCAATTCCTAAACTCAAACCCTCACCTAATCTTCAATCCTAGATAACTTTTGATCAGTAGCTCTGATTACCGCACCGTTTGTAGTCATGCAACCGTGTTGCCGAGCTCTACAAAGCTCACAACTTTATTCAAGAGATAAGCCACAAATCCCTTCCAGTTTTTTCAGCTTTTATTTCGAAATTATTGGGTTAAAGTGTTGAGATTTTGGGGCTCTTTGATGTTATAGGATCCAATTAGCTTGAAGAGAAAGCTTAATCTTGCCTTTTTTATCCTTGGGTGTGGTAAGATTTCTCAACCTTAAGTCTAACGCTTGAGTTGTGACTGGATATTGAGTTTATATGTGTGGGTGCATATTATGTGTATTAGGCAATGTACATGTAAGTGGGTTGAAGCTTGTTGGTGATTTTGGAAGCTTGGAAGTAGATTTCAAGCTGGAAATTCTATTGGTGAGGTGTTGAGTCCCGAAAGCTTGAGGAAAAAGTGAAACTGGAAGTGTTCCGGGTTGAGCGGAGAATCGGCCAAGGTATGGTTTCAGTTTTCTGTATCTAAAATATAATATAATGTGAAAACTTAGGCTAGAGGTCCTAGGATAGGCATTGAATTTGAGATGTTGTTGATTGATTATAATGGATTATATGGATTACATGATTATTAGTTTTGGAGGGTGTAAATGATGTTCTTATTGTTGGTGCATGTGAATTGTATGTGATGATGATGATTGGTATGTTGATTTGAAGTTGAGAATTATGCTTGATTTGGTTAATTGATTTGTATGTTGAACAATGTGGAATTGGAAGTCTTAATTTTGAGGTTTGATGAAAATGAAAGATTGGAAATTGATAAGGTGTATTATGAATTGTGAACTTGGATTATTGAGTTAAAGTTGACGAAATAGAGAATTGGTGTGTTGTGGAATGAATAGGAAATTTGGATTGTGGTTGAGGCTGAATTGGTGTGGTTTTGGTTGAGAATTTTGGTAAGTTGAGGATTTAGTGAACTTTTGTAAAAATAGATTTTTGATGAACTTCAACGGATCATATCTTGAGCTACAGTTTGTGAAATGAAATGAATTTTATCTCAAATCAAAGATAATTTAAAGAGCTTTAAAATGGTATCAATTTTGTAGAAATCCAAATTTTGTATAAAAAGATATGATCATTGCAATTTAGTGTCTGAAATCTGAATTCTATGAATGCTGCAAAATTTGTGATTTCTGGTTTGTGTGCGCACGCACACCCCGTATATTTTTGAAAATGTGCATACGCACACTCTTGTGCGCAAGCATGCAAGGGGATATGGCTTCTGCTGGGAGCGCTAGCACGCTCTATGCGCAGACACAACCAACGAAGCTTTGCAAGCTGTGCACACGCACATGCTGGGAAGTACATTCTGTTGGGGATGTTTGAACGTTCTGTGCGTGCACTTAACAACGAAAATTTTGCTTTCTGTGTGTACGCACAACCTTGTGCGCACACACACTTTCTAAAAATCCTTCTGGGCGTGCGCACGCACAACCCTATGCGTACGCACACTGCCCTATTTTCTTATAAAAACCTTGTTTTTAAATGTTCCACCTTCCCGGCAAGCTTGTAATCTTCCGTGACCCTGTTTTCAGCAAATATGACTTTTGTGTTTTTAAAACCGAATTTCAAACTTCTAAGCCTCCATTTTCATCCTCTTAGTACTAAATCCTTATAGTATGATTAGTAATGAGAGGAAGCTAGGAAGGGTGGTATCTTGAGGATGAAGTAAGGGGAGAGTTAATTATGAATTGTGATTAATGAAGATTATATGAGTTACCGAGGGTGATGGTGGAAGTGCGGTGTATGCCGTGAGCCAAAGGGCTGTATTTAATAATGACTGTTGGCTGGTTATGGATTATGTTATGAGCCGGATGGCTATGATAAATATTGATTTATGGCTGAAAATGAAAATATGAATTTGAATGATTGTTTTATCTTGAGCTCTCTTTCTCGAAAGTGCGACCCCAGAGAGATGAAGGAAGGTGATGATCCCCTTCCTTGTTCCTCTTGGTATTGTAAAATTGCCTCCAACAAGATGGTGGGAGGCTTGGATCCCCTCCTTAGTTCCTCTTGGACATATAAGAACGTACCTCCTGGGTGGACGCAAGGGTGTGGTTTTGCCCCTACTTGCACCAAGTTGGTTAGTATAGAGGCTCCCCAGGTGGACGCAAAAGTTGTGGTTTTGCCCCACTTGCCCCGGGTTATGATGAGTGATGTATGAAAAGTGGAATTGTATGATGTATAATTGATGATATAGTCATAAAGAATGATTATGGAATGTGTATGAATGAATGTGAAATAATTATCTGAGATACGAGTTTCCTTGGAGTAAAGCAGTGACTAGCCACCACGTGCTCCAGGTTGAGACTCGATACTCTGCTGATCCTATGTCGTAAGTGTGGCCAGACACTGTGAAAGTTCGGGATGAGCTCGCCCTCGTGGATAAACACCAAAGTGGGTGTTGTATGATTATGATTATGATTATGTTTATGAGTGTGAATACCTCGAGTTTGGGATGCGCGACAGAGGGACAGTCCAATGGTTAGCTACCAGGACTTGTCGGGTTGGCTTTATAATCGACAGATGAGACTCATCAGCCACTAGGACAGGCATGCATCATATGCATCTATATGTTTGTTTGGTGTGATTTATTTGGATTGCTTAAGTGACTGCATAAACTATTTGCTACCTGCTTTATTTGCAATATATGCCTTCTATTTGTGATTTTCCTTGCTTGAAATAATTGTGTTTGTGGTACCTTGGTTTTGTTGGTGGTTGGGAGGTTCGGAGGAGTTGGAAAGGGGAGTTTTAGATAGCTCTGAAGACCCTTAGCTAGTTGCCTGTTTTATCTTTATGGGTTAGTTATGTTTTTAAGCTTTAATTATTTGTTGGAAGTTCTAGGATCGCCTTCGGCTTTTCGAGGACATTATATGTTAGATATGTGGGTACTGTTACCATGATGAGAACCTCCGGTTCTCACCCATGTGGATTTTGTGGTTTTCAGATGCAGGACGTGAGGCTCCTCGCTGAGGCATGCTGGAAGCTTCTGATGTTGCGAAGACCTTTATCTTTTAGGTTTATTTTGGTTATCTGTATTTGCTTAGATACTTATTATCTTCACTATTATATATATGCTGTATTAATTCCTCTTAGAGGTCATTTTGGAGAAATAGGTTCTGTAACTCTATATTTTGGGTGTATTTCGGGTCCTCTAATATATATATACACATACACACTTATTCGCTCGGGCTGGTTTATCTTCGCGAGCCGAGTTCTTGAGTTTTGTTATATGTATTTTGGAACTCTTGGTATATTAATTCCTTAGCTTGTTCTATCTTGCTTCGTCTGCTTTATCGCTTCGGGAGCATTACGCCTTTCGATTTAACGATTTTGCTTTATCCCTTTCTTCAAAGGCTCCTAGTTATAAACATTTTTCACTATATTTAATATATAATTTTTCTTTTAGAGGTCATAGCACCTCGCCACCTCTATTTTACATCCTAAGTGTAAAGCTCTATGTGGTAGGGTGTTACATTATGGTATCAGAGCAGTTCGTTCCTGTAGAGCCTGAGGGACGGACTGACTATGCTTTTGAGCATACTCTGAGTCGTGTTTATGTACTATTTAGGATATTTGATTGATATACATAGCATAAAATTCATGAGCATGCATTTGGATCTTTCAACACTTGACTTGTGATATTGAGACTGATCACCTTGATATCACTTATTTGGTGTGAACAGGAACCAAATGGCATCTCGTAGGCATAATCAAGGTCGAGGACGGAGAGGTAATGAGATAACTATATCGGTAGGTAGTTTGACCAATTTCATGAACATGATGACGAATGCTGCTGCTGCCATCGATGCTGTTGCTGCTGCGACCATTCGAGCAATGGATAGGATGGAAAGACAAGCTAGAATTGGCAACGACGGTGGTAATGAAAATGAAGGCGGAAATAATGTCTCAAATACAATGGTACCAGTAGAGGTAACGGGTTGCCCGGAGTTAATTAACATAGGTCAAGCAACGGGAGAAAGCTCAAGAGGGACCGAGGTGACAAGGAGTAATCGCCGGGAATCCTTCACAGAGAAAAAGGGAAAGAAAATGAATATTACACCAAGGGGCCAAAGTTTCAAGAGGGGTCATTTCGTCACTTCACGTTCTCAACGCTGGAACAATGACCGAAGGAACGACAACCGTCAAGGGCAGGTTTTTGAAGGGCTGACTAGTACTCAACCGGAAGACTTAAGGTGTCCAAGGTGCAAAAAGTATCATCCAAACAGATCATGCAGGGCCGGACTGGCGTATGTTACCAATGCGGGAAGCCAGGGCATATATCTCGGGATTGTTCACACAGGAAAGGCCAGGATGTAGCCAAATCTGATTCTCAGACCCGAGGTAATGGTGAACTAGTTGCTAAAATTTTTAACTATCTTGCATACCATTAGTAGGTAATATTCATTGTGACGTAAGACAAGCGTCGATAATCGTAAGGGCCAAGTCGATGATTAGTCGAAGACTATTACTCCTTGGTTGAGGATCAAGTGATGTAGCAGAAGCGGTTTGGATTATATCTAAGGGATCAGAAGTTTTGAGAGCTGTGGCGGAGTTATTGTTCGAAATCCAGTGACAGTGAACTGCGAGGAAGAGGACTGGAACGGATTCAACCTTTAGTTGCTAATCGTTTGATGGGCGAGTGGAGATGAGACCAAATCGCTATTGCGAGAGAGTTTCCGAGACAATCCTGAAGGTGTACCAGAACCTCCATCTCGGAGAGAAAGTGAGTTTGTGATAGACTTAGTACCGGAAGCCGAATTAGTTTTGATTGTACCGCAACCAAAGACACCATTATAATCGGTAGAGCTTAGGATCGAGTTGGAGGGAGTATTAGAAGAGAAAACTGTCTGACTAAGTGTTTCCCTGTGAGGGGCGCTGGTTATGCCAGTGAAGAAGGAAGAGAACAGCAAAAGGCTTTATGCAAGGGGGAGTGTGCCAACAGAATCTTCGCGACCCGATCTAATCTTCTTTTGAAACCTATATTGAAACTCTATCTGGAGTTCTTCTTAAATGACTTGAGCATCTTTCTAGTTTTACTCTTTACGCACACGAATATTTTTTCTTCCAAGATGAGCTTGAGCTTGTCTTGGTATAACCACGTAATCCTTGAATTTTGGGAACTTGATGTGAGTATAGTTGCTTTCATTCGCTAATCGTATACTTCAAAATCAATTGAGACTTCTTTGACTCTATACGCTCTGCTCTTTCTACCAAAGTTTCTCGATTTGAGCTCTTTTCTTGAGATGCACCTTGATTCCTCTTCTTGTGCATTTCATTATATTGGTATAACTCTGTTTGATCGTATACAAAACTTTCTTTTGATTTCTTGTGAATATCCTTCGTGTTGCTTATTCGTCAATTTGAACATAACATCTTTTTGAAAATTAACTCGTACTAAATTTTTTGTCGCGCACAACTCCAAGATGAAACCATTAAAGTGTTAATTCCATAGAGCAAGACTTTGAACACAAAAAATATGCCTATGGCACTACGAAGAATTTTGGAGCCTTAATTCTTGACAACCATATTATCTGCGGTTAAGCTAACACTTTAGGATGCGTGCGAACACAACTTCATGAAGCGGTGATTGACGCCTGAGCAGGAAATCTCTTAGTATTGCTTGTATGACCAAGGAGGATAAGGAGCTATCAAGGATATGGAAGTTTGTTAAACAAGAAAATCAAGGAGAGATCGAGGAAGACAAGAAAGAAACTTGGAGGAATGAAGAAAACGAAATTGAAGGTATAGGAAGAGGTTAGTGTGCCTAATGTCAAAAGTTGACACATGAACTATTGTCGGAAGCACACAAGAACGGATTTTTGATTCACCCTGTAATTACCGAAACATGTCATGAATTCAAGGAAGATATTTTGGGGTGGCTCGATGAAATGATGTGGCGGCACGTGTGATTAAGTAGATGACATGTTAGAGAATAAAAAGTGACCAACAGAAGCCATTCGAAATAATGTAACCATTGAAGGTTCTACCCTGAAAGTGAGGAAGGATAGCCATTGATTTCGGAATAGATTGCCGAGGTTTAGGACAGAAGGTGATGCTGTCAGATAATCGTGGAACAAGTGACCAAGTCCATTCCGTCCATCGGAGCAAACTAATTATCAGAGATATTAACGAGACTATACACCAGGGAGATGGTGGGATTTCACAGTGTGCTAGACGCCTTTGTATTGATCTGAAACTAGAAGTATCAAGCATCGTAGTTCCTGAGTTTGATAGCCGAGACAACGAAAAAGCCGATTTAAGATTTTCACTGCGAAGAGCCAACAAAAGAGTTATGCGGACCTAAGGAGAAAACTCCTCAAGTTTGAAGAAGGGAGATACGCATTGGTGAGGATTACTTCAACAAACTAGCATTTTCGAACCTATTTGATGTACTCCACATTTCGTAACTTCTGAAGCACGCTTCTGAAACAAACGCATGTCTTACAACCTAAATTAGTTTAACTGAAGGGAGATTGACGTTTCGAGTATGAGGTCAGCTTCAAGAAGCTCTGAGTAAGAGGAGTCTTATTAGTAAGGGTTGTTTGGAATCGAACTAGAGACAAGGATGTACTCGGGAACTTGAATTAGAAATGGAGACAGACTACCTGCACCTATTTTCAGGTAACTGAATTCGAATTTTGTGGACAAAATTCCTATTTAGGTGGGTAGAATGTAAAACCCGATTAATTAACGCATAATTAACCCACAAATTAAAATTTATTCTAAAAAATTAGAAAGGTGATTTTTATAGTTTAATATGATAGAGAAAATTAAAATGAGAATTTTGACACTAATTTTATAGAATTTGGCCCGAGATTAGGCCGAACGGGCCAAACCGGTCGAACCGGATCCAAACCAGGCCCGTGGACCCCACCCACTCACCTAATTAAATGAACTCAGCCCATTTCTCTCTCCCATTTCATGCAATTCACGCTGCTGGTGCAGCAAGAGGGGAAGAACCCCAATTCCTAAACTCAAACCCTCACCTAATCTTTAATCCTTGATAACTTTTGATCTGGAGCTCCGATTGCCGCACCGTTTGCAGCCTGCAACCGCGTCGCTGAGCTCTACAAAACCCACAAATTTAATCAAGAGGTAAGCCACGAACCTCTTCCAGTTTTCTCAGCTTTGATTTCGAAATTATTGGGTTAAAGTGTTGAGATTTTGGGGCTCTTTGATGTTATAGGATCCAATTAGCTTGAAGGGAAAGCTTAATCTTGCCTCTTTGATCCTTGGGTGTAGTAAGATTTCTCATCCCTAAGTCTAATTCTTGAGTTGTTGTGATTGGATATTGAGTTTATGTGTGTGGGTGCATATTATGTGTATTAGGCAACGTATATGTAAGTGGGTTGAAGCTTGTTGGTGATTTTGGAAGCTTGGAAGTGGATTTCAAGCTGAAAATTCTATTGGGGAGGTGTTGAGTCCCGAAAGCTTGAGGAAAAAGTGAAATTAGAAGTGTTCCAGGTTGAGCAGGGAATCGGCCAAGGTATAATTTCGGTTTCCTGTATCTAAAATATAATGTAATGTGAAAACTTAGGCTAGAGGCCCTAGGATAGGCATTGAATTTGAGATGTTGTTGATTGAATATAATGGATTATATGGATTACGTGATTATTGGTTTTGGAGGGTGTAAATGATGTTCTTATTGTTGGTGCATGTGAATTTAAAGAGCATTAAAACGGTATCAATTTTGTAGAAATTCGAATTTTGTATAAAAAGATATGATCGTTGCAATTTGGTGTCTGAAATTTGAATTCTATGAATGCTGCAAAATTTGTGATTTCTGGTTTGTGTGCGCACGCACACCCCGTGTATTTTTGAAAATGTGCGTACGCACGCTCTTGTGCGCACGAACACAAGGAGATATGGCTGCTGCTGGGAGCGCTAGCACGCTATATGTGCATACACAACCAACGAAACTTTGCAAGCTCTGCGCACGCACACACTGGGAAGTGCGTTCTATTGGGGGCATTCTCACGTTCTGTGCGTGCACTCAACAATGAAAATTTTGCTTTTTGTGCGTACGCACAACCTTGTGCACACGCACACTTTCTGAAAATCCTTCTAAGCGTGCGCATGCATAACCCTATGCGTACGCACACTGTTCTGTTTTCTTATAAAAACCTTATTTTAAATGTTCCACCTTCCCGGCAAGCTTGTAATGTTTTAAGCAAATATGACTTGTGTGTTTTTAACTTGAGGATGAAGTAAGGGGATAGTTAATTATGAATTGTGATTAATGAAGATCGTATGGGTTGCTGAGGGTGATGGTGGAAGTGCGGTGTATGCCATGAGTCGAAGGGCTGTATTTAATAATGACTATTGGCTGGTTATGGATTATTTTATGAGCCGGATAGTTATGATAAATATTGATTTATGGCTAGAAATGAAAATATGAATTTGAATGATTGTTTTATCTTGAGCTCTCTTTCTCGAAAGTGCGACCCCAGAGAGATGAAGGAAGGTGAGGATCCCCTTTCTTGTTCTTCCTGGTATTGTAAAATCACCTCCAGCGAGATGGTGGGAGGCTAGGATCCCCTCCTTAGTTCCTTTTGGACATATGAAAACGTACCTCTTGGGTGGACACAAGGGTGTGGTTTCGCCCCACTTGCTCCAGGTTGGTTAGTATAGAGGCTCCTCGGGTGGACGCAAGGGTTGTGGTTTCGCCCAATTGCCACGAGTTATGATAAGTGATGTATGAAAGGTGGAATTATATGATGTATAATTGATGATATAGTCATAATGAATGATTATGGAATGTGTATGAATGAATGTGAAATGATTATTTGAGATACGAGTTTTCCTGGATGAAAGCAGTGACTAGTCACCACGTGCTCCAGGTTGAGACTCGATACTTTGCTGACCCTATGTCGTAAGTGTGGCCGGACACTGTGAAAGTTCTGGATGAGCTGGGCCCCGTGGATAAACCCCAAAGTGGGTGTTGTATGATTATGATTATGATTATGTTTATGAGTGTGAATAACTCGAGTTGGGGACGCGCGACAGAGGGACAGTCCAATTGTTAGCTACCAGGACTTGTCGGGTTGGCTTTATAACCGACAGATGAGACTCATCAGCCACTAAGACAGGCAGGCATTATATGCATCTATATGTTTGTTTGGTGTGATTTATTTAGATTGCCTAAGTGACTGCATAAACTATTTGCTACCTGCTTTATTTGCTGTATATGCCTTCTATTTGTCATTTTCCTTGCTTGAAATAATTGTGTTTGTGGTACCTTGGTTTCGTTGGTGGTTGGGAGGTTCGGAGGAGTTGGAAAGGGGAGTTTTAGGTAGCTCTAAAGACCCTTAGCTAGTTTCCTGTTTTATCTTTATAGGTTAGATATGTTTTTAAGCTTTAATTATCTGTTGGAAGTTCTAGGATCACCTTCGGCTTTCCCAGGACATTATATGTTAGATATGTGGGCACTGTTACCATGCTGAGAACCTCCAATTCTCACCCATGCGGATTTTGTAATTTTTAGATGCAAGACGTGAGGCACCTCGCTGAGGCATGCTGAAAGCTTCTGATGTTGCGAAGACTTTTACCTTTTGGGTTTATTTTGGTTATCTGTATTTGCTTAGATACTTATTATCTCCAACTATTAAATATATGCTGTATTAATTCCTCTTAGAGGTCATTTTGGAGAAATAGGTTCTGTAACTCTATATTTTGGGTGTATTTCGGGTCCTCTAATATATATATATATATATATATATATATATATATATATATATATATTACTTTTACCTTTTGGGTTTATTTTGGTTATCTGTATTTGCTTAGATACTTATTATCTCCAACTATTAAATATATGCTGTATTAATTCCTCTTAGAGGTTATTTTGGAGAAATAGGTTCTGTAACTCTATATTTTGGGTGTATTTCGGGTCCTCTAATGTATGTATGTATGTATGTATGTATGTATGTATGTATGTATGTATGTATGTATGTATGTATGTATGTACACTTATTCGCTCGGCCGGTTTATCTTCGCGAGCCGAGTTCTTGAGTTTTGTTATATGTATTTTGGAACTCTTGGTATATTAATTCCTTAGCTTGTTCTATCTTGCTTCGTTTGCTTTATCGCTTCGGGAGCGTTACGCCTTTCGATTTAACGATTTTGCTTTATCCCTTTCTTCAATGGCTCCTAGTTATAAACCTTTTTCACTATATTTAATATGTAATTTTTCTTTTAGAGGTCATAGTGCCTCGCCACCTCTGTTTTACATCCTAGGTGTAAAGCTCTGTGTGGTAGGGTGTTACATGCATACTATTTTTTTGCTAATCACTTAAGAAAATATGAATTTGATTTTTGATGTATTCCACTCTCTATTCGGATTAATAAATTCCTCCACCTTGTTAGCTTCTTAGTTTTCCATTCCCATTGGTGATGATACCCCATGTATTATTTATCCTCTCACAAATCAATGTTGTTTTCTTTACTTACACTCCATATTTTTTTTAAGAATGTTCTTATCTCAAAGATGCTTCTCTAAATCTATGTTGAACCTTTTATTGCTTTTGCATACCAGAAGTTTATTTTAAGAAAATAGATAGCCTTCAAGACCTTGACCCACAAAGTCTCTGAATTTTTGCTTATCCTCCAAGCTTGTTTTGCTAATTGAGTTATATTTTTTGTGTGTAAACTCCTTGAATCTTAGTTCTCCATCTTTCTTGCTAACATAAATTTTGTCCTAACTTTTTCAATTTATACTTCTATCCTTTTCAGTTGACCTCCACCAGAACGTAGTAATTTTTTGTGCATATTCTTAAAAAAATTTTTGGGAATCTAAGAACACTCATAACATAGGTTGGAATGGCCTAGATCACTATATGGATAAAGAATTTCTTTTTTAGCTTGATTTAAGAGGCTTTTCTTTCTATCCTTGAATTTTCTGAAGGGTCTTTTTCTCTATCCATTCTAAAGATTTATTTGTTGATCTTTTTCAATAGGCTAATATTCTTAGATATTTACCTGAGTTTTTCCAAGTGGGTATACTTAGGATTTCTTCGATATTGCCTCTAGTTTGAATGGGTATACTCTAAATATATACCTAAGATTGTATATGTTATTGACTTAAGACGGTTGAATATAAGAACCACCCAAATTCAGAAAGAACACTCGGTTAATAAGAACGTAGATGTTTCAAATTTTAAATTTGCATAAAAGTCTAATTACTAACGAAATTTTTTTTAAAATTTAAATACTCTAACCACACATGTTAATAGAAATGTATAAATAGGAGCAGACTAACAAAGTGAGAGATCATCCTCTCAATTCTATTCTTCAAACTCTTTCTTTTACAAAAATTTTGTGTGCAAATACAAGAAAGAATCAGCACCATACTATTAGAAATAAATCAAGGAGCTCTAGAAACAGAAATGTTTGGTAACCAAAGAAAATCAGTCAAAAATAGTCATAACTTGTCTTATTTAGCATTCATTAATTGTTGCAACAATTAATGAATGCTAAATAAGGCAAGTTCTGGTTATTTTTTGGGTTATGTTAGGTAACCAATAATTTTCTTGAATAATATAAACAATCATCAATCAAATCAAAACACGCTACACCTCCAAATTACCCACCTAAATTTTAATATTAGAATAACCATCCGCACACCTATTGAAATGAATATCCGATATATCCATTGTTCATATTGTTTAGTATTTTTATTGTCTACCTATACTTTTTCTATTTTTTTGTCTTCCTAACATTATTGAAACCATATTTATGTAGGGGTCCATGTGTTTTATTTATATTCGTGCATGACATATTTTATAATTTCTCTTATTATTATTACTACTACTATTATTATCATTAGTGTTATTAGTATACATACCACTACTTGATTTTATATATATATTATGCTATTTGTGATTAATATCATCTTTATTATTCTTATACATATGAGTCTTTTTTTTTTAAGAAAAATGTGTATATATATGATATTATGTGTTATATAATTTTTTGTATTATATTGTTTTAAATGCTTTACATCATTAAAGAACTGAGAGAATAATTATTCAATAAAGGAAGATATGATAATCGAAGTGATTTTTCGATAAGGGAAGATAATCGATAAACTTTTGGGATAAAAATTTTCGATAACTTAAGGATACTCCCATCAATATATATACATGTTTTGAGTTCAATACCTTCTATAAAAATCACAAAAAAAAGTCTTTATTAATGCAAAAGATATATCTATATTTGTTTATTTTTTTTTATCTTTATCTTCATTAATTTTTATTCTTATACATATGAGTCTTTTTTTTTTAAGAAAAATGTGTATATATATGATATTATGTGTTATATAATTTTTTGTATTATATTGTTTTAAATGCTTTACATCATTAAAGAACTGAGAGAATAATTATTCAATAAAGGAAGATATGATAATCGAAGTGATTTTTCGATAAGGGAAGATAATCGATAAGCTTTTGGGATAAAAATTTTCGATAACTTAAGGATATTCCCATCAATATATATACATGTTTTGAGTTCAATACCTACTATAAAAGTCATAAAAAAAAAGTCTTTATTAATGCAAAAGAAGATATATCTATGTTTGTTTGTTTTTTTATCTTTATCTTCATTTAAATTTTTCTTTTTTCATAATTGAATATGCTAATATTATTTTTTAAAATTTTCACTTTCTTTTATCTGACCAAGAAATAATACATGTCATGCTCCTTTTTGTAGATCTCATAGAATGGGTTGGAGATAGTTATAAAAGTATTACATAATATACCTACTAAGAATTTGTATTTTCACCTCTTTTCTTTTTTTCATGATATCTTCGTAGGATTATGGCGCGTCGGGTGGAGATATGGTGTCTCTTAAAAGTGACATATGAGTATGACCCTACTAAGCATGTTTGGGCAGTTGCAGCCATTACTACTATGATCCATATTATCTATTTAGGTCGTAGTATGAAAGAGAGTCCACGGTTATTAATTATATTTTTTTTTTGAATACGAGCTCTTTAGCACCCAAAAAGCTGTCACCAGATATAATCAATCTTAGCTCGCATTTGAAAATGTAAGAGGACAAGTTCAATGACCTATGCAAAGAAGTAAGAGAGGGGGATCCAGAGGAGGAGACACTTTTTTCTTTGAGTCCAAGAATTGACTATGTGTCGTAATTTCAGTTTTGTGTTGGGACTTACCATGTCATACCGACGGAATAGAGTATTTATCTTTCAAAAAAGTATTGCAGGAGGATTACTAGTGCCAAATTCGTAGAGTAATGAAAGGTTCTAATGAAGGATGGAGTATGAGATGAGAATGGGAGTTGATTCAACAAAATTTAGTCTAGGGCTTGCTTTCTATTGCTTTAAGATATTTCTTATCTAGGATACTTTCATAGTAATAGGAATAAGACTCATAATAAATTGTTTTATCTATTTAATTTATTTTAAATGTTTGAATGCACTGGTATACCATCCTTCATTAGAACTTTTCATTACTCAACAAATTTGGACAACAGTAATCTTCCTCCAATGCTTTTCAGCAAGGATAAAGACTCTGTTTCGTCGCATGAAATGTGTTATGATCTGGTGTGGTGCCAAAACCAAGGAACATGATATATACTCAATTCTCAGACTTAAAGAAAAAAGGGTCTCCTCCTTTGGATCCTTCTCTATTGGATCCTCCTTCTCTTTTACTTCTTTGCTAAGATAATTGGGCTCATTCTCTTTCATTTCTAAATCCGAAATAAGGTAGACCATATTCAGTGACTGCTTCTTTGGTATTTGAAGGTTCGTATTCCAAAGTGATGACAAATAACTAGCAGGTTCTCTTCTACACTACGACCTAAATAGATATTATAGAGTACAGTAGTAGTGGTCGTAACTACCTATGCATGTTTGGTATGGTCATGTCACTCTCGAGGACACTATATTATTTTCAACCGATGCGCCACAATCATCTGGAGACAGTATAAGAAAAGGAAAAAAGTGAGAACACAAATTCACAATAAATATGCTATGTAACACCTCCAAATTTATTTTTAGCCCATTCTATGGGATTTAAAACGAGAAGCATGACATGTATTATAATTTTCTTGAGGAAGATAAAAGGAAGTGAAAATTTAAAAAAATAACATAACATATTCAATCATGCAAAAAGATAAACTCAAAAGAAGATAAAGAAAAAATGAACAACAAACAAAGATATCTTTCCTTTTGCATTAACAATTACTTTTCTTGTGACTTTTATGAAAGACATTGAGTTGAAATCGTATATAAGTTGATAGGAGTTTTTTCACTGAAGTTTTTAACCACCTATGATGCATGGACACAAACACAAACACGGGACACGACACGATACGAGACACGTCGACACACAAATTTTAAAATCTTATAAGACATGGGGATACAAA
>NC_029794.2:29155750-29165311 GCF_000816755.2 Arachis ipaensis | reverse complement strand
AAATTAATTTTTTAATTATTTTTAATATCTTATTTTAATTATATAAAATATTTAAAATATTTTTTATTTTAATAAATAATAGGACAATTCACTTAAATAAAATGTTTAGAGATCAATTTTAGCAGAGTACAACTTTCTAAATCGCAAGACGCAAATACAAATTTTCACAAATCTGTAGAAACCGCTACTGGCAGTAGCAGATTAGAGAAATACGTAAACCACTGCTGGTAACTGCGTTTATGTGGAGCAGTGTGCAAGTAGAAACCGCTATAGGCAGCAGCGGTTTCTACGATTGGGTTTGGTCATAAACTGGTACAGGTATGTGTGGTTATATTCCTATTTTTTCCATTCTATAAGCCTGATATCCTGCTCTATCCCGATCATCATCCTTTATTTGGTGTATAATCTGATCAACGTGAAGATTTACAATTGTTGCTAATGCTTGTTTTCATGCAGGCAAAAATTAATAACCTTTTTTCTCAGAAAAAATGTATTATTTGCTTGTTGTTGTACCATTTCGGTGTCAACTTACCTGTTATGATTTTTTCATATCATGTCTTCACATACATGGGCATGCGGAATAGTATTTCACTCCCATCCTGTTATTTTCAGGTTCTTTAGAATATTATGGTTATTTTGGCCTAATGACTTTTAAAATAGGAATTTATGTGAACATTTAGAATATATCTTTTCTGTAAGCTTACTTTATAAGATCGAATTTTGGTAATAATCTCATATGATGTTTTATTTTTATTTCTGGTTTGTGAATTGGATTTTTGGCTTTATTTTGTTTGGTTATGAAAAATGGCTTTAATTTGGTTTAGTGTGTACTGAAATGTGATTTTGAGAAATCTCTTATATGTTTAGATGTTATTATTTTGCCAGCTTAACTTATTTTGTTTTGTTGAATTTTTTTAATTTTATTATACATTTGTGATTGAATATCCCAATTAAAGATTAAAAAAAATTTATAGACATTTTTGCCAAAAATACTATCCACAATTTTTTTTCACAAAACATCCGATGAATTTGCTTTTAATAAAATATCTCACATTAGTGAAATTTAGGACATTCTTATTTTATTTACCATTTTTACTTCCTAATGTTAGTTTTTATTTTATTCTTACTTTGATTTTTTTTCGTATCCCAAAAAAGTAAGTAAAGTACTCTTAGTACTGTGACATTTGAGAATTTTTTATATATTTTCTTTTTAATGAAGTAAAATATTTTTTTGTCTTTAAAAAGATATCACAATAAACATGGAATAAAAAAATTCATTATCAACATAATTGTTCAATATTCTAATTATATAATATATTTTATTCAACCTCATTAATGCAATTGGACAAGTGCTGTTAATTTTGTCTCATATGAAAGGTAAAATAAAAGACAAGATATACATGAAAATTCAAAAAAATCTAGGTCAAGACTATATATATATATATTAAGCCCTCATTTGAATTTGTTCTCATCATAAACATATAATATAATGATATATAGGTTATCTTCACCAGTCAATATATTATAAAATTTTTCAAACTCTATTGAAAAAAATATATCATATTATATAAAAATAAATAACATATGAATAAAGATTTTAGATAAGTGATAGTTATTTAATAAAAAGTTTTGCATAAATCTTACCGACTTCTATTTCCTCTTTTGGAATAGCCTAGATCACTATATTGATAAGAATTTCTTTTTCTGCTTGATTTAAGAGATTTTTCTTTCTACCCTTCAATTTTCTATAGGGCTTTTTTCTCTATCCATTCTAAAGATTTATTTATTGATCTTTTTCAATAGGGTAATATTCTTACATGAGTAAATAGTCAAATTGGTCCCCGAAAGATAGCCCGATCTTCAAACGAGTCCCCGTAAGAAAAAGATAATAAAATTTGTCCCCAAAAAATTTAAAATTGGTAACGTTAGTCCTTCCGTCAGTTGGATGATGACGTGGAGGGCTAATGCCACGTGTCACAATGATGACGTGGAGGGCTAATGCCACGTGTCAGGTCAGTGACACGTGGCATGCCACGTGGCACTTGTAAATTTAATATTATCAAGAAAAAAAAAATATATATATATAAGGACTAATTTGATTAATTTTTAAAATTTTAGGGATGAATATGACTTACGTCTGAACTTTCAAGGAATATTTTGATTATAAATAACTTTTTTACATGTCAAGTGCCACGTGGCATGCCACGTGTCACTGACCTGCCACGTGTCACCGATCTGACATGTCAACCAATAATCTTGTGACACGTGGCATTAGCCCTCCACGTCATCATCCAACTGACGGAAGGACTAACGTTACCAATTTTAAATTTTTCGGGGACAAATTCTATTATCTTTTTCTTACAGGGACTCGTTTGAAGATCGGACGATCTTTTGGGGACCAATTTGACTATTTACTCATTCTTACATATTTACCAGAGTTTTTCTAAGTGGCTATACCTAGGATTTTTTTCGATATTGCCTCTAGTTTGAATGGGTATACTCTAAATATTTACTTAAGATTACATATGTTATTGACTTAAGATGGTTAAATGTAAGAATCACCTAAATTCAGAAAGAACACTCAGTTAATAAGAACGTAGATGTTTCAAATTTTAAATTTGAATAAAAGTCTAATTACTAACCAATTTTTTTTTTTAAATCTAAATACTCTAACCACACATGTTAATAGAAATGTATAAATAGGAGCAGACTAACAAAGTGAGAGATCATCCTCTCAATTCTATTCTTTAAACTCTTTCTTTTACAAAACTTGTGTGCAAATACAAGAAAGAATCAGCACCATACTATTAGAAATAAATCAAGGGGCTCTAGAAATAGAAATATTTGGTAACCAAAGAAAATCAGCCAAAAATAGTCATAACTTGTCTTATTCAGCCAAATAAGGCAAGTTCTGGTTTTTTTTTTTGGGTTATTTTAGGTAACCAATAATTTTTTTGAACAACATAAACAACCACAAATCAAATCAAAATACACTACACCTCCAAATTATCTACCTAAATCTTAATATTAGAATAACCATCCGCACACCTACTGAAATGAACATCCGATATATCCATTGTTCGTAATATTTAGTATTTTCATTGTCTACCTATACTTTTTCTATTTTTTTTGTCTTCCTAACATTACTGAAACCATATTTATGTAGGGGTCCCATGTGTTTTATTTATATTCGTGCATGACATATTTTATAATTTCTCTTATTATTATTACTACCACTATTATTATCATTAGTGTTATTAGTATACACTATATATATATATATAGTATGCTATCTGTGATTAATATCATCTTTATTATTCTTATACATATGAGTCTTTTTTTAAGAAAAATGTGTATACATATGATATTATGTGTTATATAATTTTTGTATTATATTGTTTTAAATGCTCTACATCATTAAAGAACTGAGAGAATAATTATTCGATAAAGGAAGACATGATAATCGACGTAATTTTTCGATAAGGGAAGATAATCGATAAGCTTTTGGGATAAAAATTTTCGATAACTTAAGGATATTCCCATCAATATATATACATGTTTTGAGTTCAATACCTACTATAAAAGTCATAAAAAAAAAGTCTTTATTAATGCAAAAGAAGATATATCTATGTTTGTTTATTTTTTTATCTTTATCTTCATTTAAATTTTTCTTTTTTCATAATTGAATATGCTAATATTATCTTTTTAAAATTTTTCCTTTCTTTT
Organism: Arachis ipaensis; assembly: GCF_000816755.2. Lineage (NCBI taxonomy): Eukaryota > Viridiplantae > Streptophyta > Magnoliopsida > Fabales > Fabaceae > Arachis > Arachis ipaensis. The sequence goes on along the minus strand of NC_029794.2, from coordinate 29,161,585 downwards.
ATCTGACCAAGAAATAATACATGTCATGCTCCTTTTTGTAAATCTCATAGAATAGACTGGAGATAGTTATAAAAGTATTACATAATATACCTGCTAAAAATTTGTATTTTCACCTCTTTTCTTTTTTATACTATCTTCATAGAATTATGGAGCATCGGGTGGAGATATGGTGTCCCTTAAAAGTGACATATGAGTATGACCCTACTAAGCACGTTTGGGCAGTTGCAACGATTACTACTATGGTCCATATTGTCTATTTAGGTCGTAGTGTGAAAGATAGTCCATGGTTATTAATCATATTTTTTTTTAATACGAGCTCTCTAGCACCCAAAAAGCAGTCACCAGATATGATCAATCTTAGCTCAGATTTAAAAATGTAAGAGGACAAGTTCAATGACCTAAGCAAAGAAGTAAGAGAGGAGGATCCAGAGGAGGAGAACCTTTTCCCTTTGAGTCCAAGAATTGACAATGTGTCGTAATTCCAGTTTTGTGATGGGACTTACCATGTCACACCGACAGAATAGAGTATTTATCTTTCAAAAAAATATTGGAGGAGGATTACTAGTGCCAAATTCGTAGAGTAATGAAAGGTTCTAATGAAGGATAGAGTATGAGATGAGAATGGGAGTTGCTTCAACAAAATTTAGTCTAGGACTTGCTTTCTATTGTTTTAAGATATTTCTTATCTAGGATACTTTCATAGTAATAGGAATAAGACTCATAATAAATTTTTTTATCTATTTAATTTATTTTAAATGTTTGAATGCATTGGTATACCATCCTTCATTTGAACCTTTCATTACTCAACAAATTTGGACAACAGTAATCTTCCTCCAATGCTTTTCAGCGACGATAAAGACTCTGTTTCGTCACATGAGATGTGTTATGATCTGGTGTGGTGCCAAAACCAAGGAACATGATATATACTCAATTCTCGGACTTAATGAAAAAAGGGCCTCTTCCTTTGAATCCTTCTCTATTGGATCCTCCTCCTCTCTTACTTCTTTGCTAAGATAATTGGGCTCATTCTCTTTCGTTTCTGAATCCGAAATAAGGTAGACCATATTCAGTGACTGCTTCTTTGGTATTTGAAGGTTCGTATTCCAAAATGATGACGAATAACTAGCAGGTTCTCTTCTACACTACGACCTAAATAGATATTATAGAGTACAGTAGTAGTAGTCGTAACTACCTACACATGTTTGGTATGGTCATGTCACTCTCAAGGACACTATGTTATTTTCAACCGATGTGCCACAATCATCTGGAGACAGTATAAGAAAAGGAAAAAAAGTGAGAACACAAATTCACAATAAACATGCTATGTAACACCTCAAAATTTATTTTTAGCCCATTCTATGGGATTTAAAACGAGGAGCATGACATGTATTATAATTTTTCTGAGGAAGATAAAAGGAAGTAAAAATTTAAAAAAATAACATAACATATTCAATTATGCAAAAGATAAACTCAAACGAAGAAAAAGAAAAAATGAACAACAAACAAAGATATCTTTCCTTTTGCATTAACAATTACTTTTCTTGTGACTTTTATGAAAGACATTGAGTTGAAATAGTATATAAATTGATATAAGTTTTTTTATTTGTGGAGCAGTGTGCAAGTAAAAACCACTATAGGCAGCAGCGATTTCTACGATTTGGTTTGGTCATAAACCGGTACAGGTATGTGTGGTTATATTCCTATTTTTTCCATTCCATAAGCCTGATATCTTGCTCTATCCCGATCATCATTTTTTATTTGGTGTATAATTTGATCAACGTGAAGATTTACAATTGTTGCTAATGCTTGTTTTCATGTAGGCAAAAATTAATAACCTTTCTTCTCAGAAAAAATGTATTATTCACTTGTTGCTATATTATTTTGGTGTCAACTTACCTGTTATGATTTTTTTATATCTTGTCTTCATATACATGAGCATGCGGAGTAGTCTTCCACTCCCATCCTGGTATTTTCAGGTTCTTTAAAACATTATGGTTATTTTGGCCTAATGACTTTTAAAATAGGAATTTATGTGAACATTTAGAATATATCTTTTCTGTAAGCTTACTTAATAAGATCGAATTTTAGTAATAATCTTATATGGTGTTTTATTTTTAATTCTGGTTTGTGAATTGGAGTTTTGGCTTTATTTTGTTTGGTTGTGAAAAATTGCTTCGATTTGGTTTAGTGTGTACTGGAATGTGATTTTGAGAAATCTCTTTTAGATGTTATTATTTTGTCAGATCAACTTATTTTGTTTTGTTGAATTTTTTTAATTTTATTCTACGTTTGTGATTGAATAACTCAATTAAAGATTAAAAAAAAATTATAGATATTTTTGCCAAAAATACTATCCACAATTTTTTTCACAAAACATCCGATGAATTTGCTTTTAATAAAATATCTCACATTAATGAAAATCAGGACATTCTTATTTTATTTACCATTTTTACTTCCTAATGTTAGTTTCTATTGTATTCTTACTTAGATTTTTTTTGTATCCCAAAAACTTAAGTAAAGTACTCTTAGTACTGTGACATTTGAAAATTTTTTTATATATCTTGAATTCCAAGTTCTATATTTTCTTTCTAATGAAGTAAAATATTTTTTTGTCTTTAAAAAAAATATCACAATAAACATGGAATACAAAATTCATTATCAACGTAATTGTTCAATATTCTAACTATATAATATATTTTATTCAACCTCATTAATGCAATTACACAAGTGCTATTAATTTTGTCTCATATGAAAGGTAAAGTATATATACCCTCTCATCTGAATTTGTTCTCATCATAAGATCAACATATAATATAATGATATAAAGGTTATCTTCACCAGTCAATATATTATAAAATTTTTCAAACTCTTCTGAAAAAAATATATCATATTATATAAAAAAAATAACATATGAATAAAGATTTTAGATAAGTGATAGATATTTAATAAAAAATTTTGCATAAATCTCACCGAAACTACTTCTGTTCCCTCTTTTAGAAATTGCTGCTACCTATAGCAGTTTTTGCATTATTTTCCTCCTTCATAAATCGTTGCTGCCTATAGCAGTTTTCACATTATCTTCCTTCCTTCAAAAACCAATACTGCCTATAGCGGTTTCTGCTTGCACGCTAAACAACGTAAATGCGACAGTAGCGTATTCTTAATCCACTGCTGCCAATAGCAATTTCTATAGAGTAGTAAAAATTGCAATTGCATCTTCAGTTTTACAAAGTTGTATTCTGGTAAAAAGTGTCTCCAAAAATTTTATTTGAGTAAATTTCTCTAAATAATAATGTATACTATTTCTAAATTTATTTCAAGAATACATGTTAAGAATTCTTTAGATGTGTCTAAGTGTGTCCAGAATTTTTTTTATTTTTTATTAAGACACGGCAGACACGTGTATTGGACGAGTGTCGATGAGTATCATGTCCAAAATGTATTCGACATGCGGACATGACAACTTAGCAAAATACCTGTACTTCATAGTTGACCACCTTCTTTTACTAAAGAATTATCTCAATTATCGGATTTTTTATTTAAATAAATAAAATAAAAGTAATAATTACGGAAATAAATATTTTTAAAAATATTTATTGATTTGCGTTCCCTAGTCATATCTCGTTTACACTATAAACGAGATAAAATTGCATGTATCTTGTTTACAGTGTAAACGAGATACATAGAATGTTCATCTTGTTTACAGTGTAAACGAGATACATGGAGTAGAATCCCACCAGATATAAAAGGATGTGTAACCCTTGGTATTCTTCACAAACTTTTTCTATCCTTTTTGTGTCTCTTATTTCTCACAAATACAAGGCATTAATGGCAAGTAATAGTCCATACATAGTTGTGCTTGTTTATCTCAACTGTTGTATGAGAAACGGCGAGAATAGGGTGACATTTGAGTGTGAGGATCCGATATTGTTTCGAACTCGGCGGGTGGAGATGTTGTCCGATTTGAGGAGTTTGATATTGAGCAAGCTCGGGGGTACAAAAGCGAGGAAAATCGGAAGGGTGGCGTATAGGTTGCTGGCACCTATAGGTAACGGAGTCTTCCGGTTTCGACTATTCCGACTTCTAGGGGACGAGCATGTGTGAGTGATGTTCGACATCCATGGGAGGATCATGGTGGAGCAAATAATGGAGCTTTCTGTAGAGGTGGGACACGGTGGCGGCAGTCCTTCCGTACACTCGACCTATGTGCAGGACGACTGACCCCTTGCACCACTGCCCATTCATGTCGCCGTTCCAGTGGATGAGGCAGAGGAGGGCGAGGAGGAGTCGGACAAGGATTACGTGGGGGACAGTGGTGACAGTGACTTGTCTGATAGTAGGGTTGAGGATGAGTGTGTTCCGGAGACACCTGTTCCAACCGTGGCCTGCCATGTCTTGCCTCCACCTCTTCCAATACCGGCACTTTCGGCAGTTCTGTCTCACCATCACAGTCTGGATCTAGACGCCATGCATGAGAGGACTCTGTTTCTTGACACGGGTGAAGAGGATTACAACCTAGACGGCGGTGTAGAGTTTCGGGTCGGCCACAAGTTTAGGAGCCGAGAGGCAGTGCTTCAGGGTGTGAAGAACTACAATATTCGGAGGAGTGCAGAGTATCGGGTGATCGAATCAGACCGGTTAAAGCACCATGTGCAGTGCCGTCAAGCTGAGAATGGGTGTTAATGGAGCCTCTGTGTGGCCCTTCGGCAGAATGTCGGATACTGGTAAGCCTAAGTTTACTTGTGCTTTTCATTACTTCTATACGATATACTAAGTAGGTGTACGGCATGGCTGAAGCAATCCTGTTTTGTTGTGTTCAGGGAGGTTTGGAGGGTGGGTGGAGTGCACAGTTGTCTAGCACCCACCATGTCTAGCCGGAGCTGATGGGTGATGGTCCTCCGCGATCCTAACCTTCCTACCTGTGCGGAATGCCTCGGCTAACCGATCCATGGTGGCAGGCTGGACGGTGTGTAGGAAGGCATCGTCAATCAGAATTTCGTCTAGCAGCACGTCCTCCTCCTGCTGGGTCCCGGATAGACCTCTCTCATACCAACCTGGTGGTGATGTATCCCAAGCTTGCCGAGACTGCTACCCACCGGAACCAGATGAATGTCACACTCCTTGCCCCGAGGGAGGGGGAGGAGGTGGAGGATTCGGTCTTATAGGTGAAGCAACACTGTGAACTGGTATGTCTCCCTCATCCTTCTGACGGTCGAACTCTGCCTCCTCCTCCGACCCTGCGAGTGGTTTTATGAAGGATGGATGTGAGTGGTGAAGAGAATGGTGGGATTTGATAGGTGAGGGGTTTTTGGGGAAGAGGTATTGAGGTGATTGGTGAATGGGTGAAGAAGAGGGAGAGAGTGGTGGGGTAGGTGGGGATCCTGTGGGGTCCACAGATCCTGAGGTGTCAAGGATATCTCATCCCTGCACCAAGTGGCGTGCAAAACGCCCCTTTCTGCCAATCCTGGCGTTAAACGCCAGGCTGCTACCCATTTCTGGCGTTTAACGCCAGTTTCTTGCCCATTCCTGGCGTTAAATGCCAGTCTGGTGCCCTTTTCTGGCGTTAAACGCCCAGAATGATGCCAGACTGGGCGTTTAACGCCCATTCTGCTACCTTTACTGGCGTTTAAACGCCAGTAACTGTCTCCTCCAGGGTGTTCTGTTTTTCATTCTATTTTTCACTTTGTTTTTGCTTTTTCAATTGTTTTTGTGACTTCACATGATCATCAACCTACAGAAAACATAAAATAACATTAGAAAATAGAAATTTAACATAGATAAGTAAAAATTGGGTTGCCTCCCAACAAGCGCTTCTTTAATGTCAATAGCTTGACA
>NC_029794.2:29146688-29155652 GCF_000816755.2 Arachis ipaensis | reverse complement strand
TAGGGAACTCCATGGAGGTCAGTGGACGTCCATTGAGGTCTTCCTCAGTGGGAATCACTGCCTCTTCCTCCTCTCCATGTTCGGCCGTGAGGGTTGTGGTTATGGCCTTGTACTCTCTTTTTGGATTCTCTTCTGTATTGCTTGGGAGAGTGTTAGGAGGGAGTTTAGTAATTTTCTTACTCAGCTGACCCGATTGTGCCTCTAAATTTCTAATGGAAGAGCTTGTTTCAGTCATGAAACTTTGAGTGGTTTTGATTAAATCAGAGACAATGGTTGCTAAGTCAGAGTGGCTCTGCTTAGAATTCTCTGTCTGTTGCTGAGAAGATGATGGAAAAGGCTTGCCATTGCTAAACCTGTTTCTTCCACCATTGTTGTTGTTGAAACCTTGTTGAGGTCTTTGTTGATCCTTCCATGAGAGATTTGGATGATTTCTCCATGAAGGATTATAGGTGTTTCCATAGGGTTCTCCCATGTAATTCACCTCTTCCATTGCTGGGTTCTCAGGATCATAAGCTTCTTCTTCAGAGGAAGCTTCCTTAGTACTGCCTGTTGCTGCTTGCATTCCAGACAGACTCTGAGAAATTATATTAACTTGTTGGGTTAATATTTTATTCTGAACCAATATGGCATTCAGAGTATCAATCTCAAGAACTCCCTTTTTTCTGAGTTGTCCCATTATTCACAGGATTCCTTTCAGAGGTGTACATGAATTGGTTATTTGCAACCATTTCAATGAGTTCTTGAGCTTCTGCAGGCGTCTTCTTCATATGAAGAGATCCTCCAGCAAAGCTATCCAATGACATCTTGGATAGTTCAGACAGACCATCATAGAAGCTTCCTATGATGCTCCATTCTGAAAGCATGTCAGAAGGGCACCTTCTGATCAATTGCTTGTATCTCTCCCAAGCTTCATAGAGGGACTCACCATCCTTCTGTCTAAAGGTTTGGACTTCCACTCTAAGCTTACTCAATTTTTGAGGTGAAAAGAACTTTGTCAAGAAGGCATTGACTAGCTTTTCCCAAGAGTTCAGGCTTTCTTTAGGTTGTGAATCTAACTATGTCCTAGCTCTGTCTCTTACAGCAAAAGGAAAGAGTATAAGTCTGTAGACTTCAGGGTCAATCCCATTGGTCTTGACAGTGTCACAGATTTGCAAGAATTCAGCTAAGAACTGATGATATAGAGATTCCTTGAAGTGTCAGAAGAAAAGAAGAATAGAAAGAGGAGGTGGAGAAGAGGGAATTCGAACTTTATCCAGAAGGAGGGAGTTCGAATTGCACCTTGATGAGGAGTCTTAGTCCTTTAAATCGAATGATGTGAGAAGAGGAGAAGAATTTTCGAAAATTAATTAAAAGATTTTAAAAAGAAATTTGAAAATTTGATTGAGATTTTCGAAAACTAAGGTTGGGAAAGAAATAAAGTGATTTTTGAAAAATATTTTGAAATTAGAAAAAGATATGATTGAAAAAAAAATTAATTTTGAAAAAGATGTGATTGAAAAGATATGTTTGAAAAGATATGATTTGAAAATCAAATTAAAAAAAAGAGAAAGTTTTGAAACTAAAGTTGATTACTTGACTAACAAGAAATTAGAAGATATGATTCTGAAATTTAAAATTTGATCCTTTCTTAATAGGCAAGTAACAACTTGAAAATTTTTGAAGTAAATCTTTAATTTTAGCAAGGATTTTTGAAAATAGTAAAAATAAATATAAAATGGAAAGAAATTGATTTTGAAAGAGATATGATTGAAAAGATATGATTTGAAAAAGATTTGATTTTGAAAAAATATGAAAACTTGAAAAAAATTGTGAATTAAAAACAAAATCTTCCCTCTAGTATCATCCTGGTGTTAAAGCCCAGAATGGTGCCCATTCTGGCGTTTAACGCCCAAATCTCTACCTTTTTGGGCGTTAAACGCCCAGCCAGGTGCCCTGGCTGGCGTTTAAACGCCAATTTTCCTTCTTCACTGGCCGAACGCCCAGCTTTTTCTGTTTGATTCCTCTGCTGAATGTTCTGAATCTTCAATTCTCTGTATTATTGACTTGAAAAGACACAATTTTGAAAATATTTTTGGATTTTTAATGATGAGAAACAATAAAATTGCAACTAAGATCAAATAAACAATGCATGCAGGACACCAAACTTAAAATGTTTGTATACTAAGGACTATAACAATGTAAAAAATGCATATGAAAAACAACAAAACACACTAAACAAGAGAATTTAAAGATCAGAGCAAGGAAATCAACAAGAACAACTTGAAGATTAATGAAGAACATGCATGAATTCAAAAAACGCAAGAAGAACAGAAACATGCAATTGACACCAAACTTAATACTAGACTCAAACAAGAAACATAAAATATTTTTGGTTTTATGATTTTAAATTTTTTTTTGTATTTTTCGAAACTTATATGGAAAAGAAAATAAAGTGCTCTCAAAAGTGAATCACACTTTGTCACAATTCCGCACAACTAACTAGCAAGTGCACTGGGTCGTCCAAGTAATAAACCTTACGTGAGTAAGGGTCGATCCCACGGAGATTGTCGGCTTGAAGCAAGCTATGGTCATCTTGTAAATCTCAGTCAGGCGGATTCAAATGGTTATGGAGTTTAAGGTGATGAAAATAAACATAAAGTAAAGATAGAGATACTTATGTAATTCATTGGTGGATTTCAGATAAGCGTATGAAGATGCTTTGTCCCTTTTGTCTCTCTGCTTTCCTACTGTCTTCATCCAATCATTCATACTCCTTTCCATGGCAAGCTGTATGTTGGGCATCACCATTGTCAATGGCTACAATCCCGTCCTCTCAGTGAAAATGTTCAACGCACTTTGTCACAGCACGGGTAATGATCTGTCGGTTCTCGATCATGTCGGAATAGAATCCAGTGATTCTTTTGCGTCTGTCACTAACGCCCAACACTCGCGAGTTTGAAGCTCGTCATAGTCATTCAATCCTTGAATCCTACTCGGAATACCACAGACAAGGTTTAGACTTTCCGGATTCTCAAGAATGGCCGCCAATGGATTCTAGCTTATACCATGAAGATTCTGATTAAGGAATCCAAGAGATACACACTCAATCGAAGGTAGAACGGAGGTGGTTGTCAGGCACACGTTCATAGGTGAGAATGATGATGAGTGTCACGGATCATCACATTCATCAAGTTGAAGAACAAGTGATATCTTAGAACAAGAATAAGCTGAATTGAATAGAAGAACAATAGTAATTGCATTAATACTCGAGGTACAGCAGAGCTTCACACCTTAATCTATGGTGTGTAGAAACTCTACCGTTGAAAATACATAAGAACAAGGTTCAGGCATGGCCGTGAGGCCAGCCCCCAAAACGTGATCTAAGATAGCATAAGACTACTCAAAGATGAAAATACAATAGCAAAAGGTCCTATTTATAGAGAACTAGTAGCCTAGGGTTTACAGAAATCAGTAATTAATGCAGAAATCTTCTTCCGGGCCCACTTGGTGTGTGCTTGGGCTGAGTATTAAAGCATTTTTGTGTAGAGACTTCTCTTGGAGTTAAACGTCAGCTTTTGTGCCAGTTTGGGCGTTTAACTCCAGCTTTTGTGCCAGTTTTGGAGTTAAACGCCAGAATTCTTGAGCTGACTTGGAACGCCTGTTTGGGCCATCAAATCTCGGGCAAAGTATGGACTATTATATATTGCTGGAAAGCCCAGGATGTCTACTTTCCAACGCAATTGAGAGCGTGCCAATTGGGCTTCTGTAGCTCCAGAAAATCCACTTTGAGTGCAGGGAGGTCAGAATCCAATAGCATCTGCAGTCCTTTTTCAGCCTCTGAATCAGATTTTTGCTCAGGTCCCTCAATTTTAGCCAGAAAATACCTGAAATCATAGAAAAACACTGATGAGAGAACTTTTGCATGGTCTAGAAAATTGTGGATAAATCCTCGTTGCAAGTATAGTTTCTAAACCTTCAAAAGTCCTTTCATACAAACGTTTTGGGTGTCACAAGTAACAAACCCCTTAAAAATTGTTAACCGAGTATTCAAACCTCGGGTCGTCTTCTCAAGGAACTGCAGGGAAGTATGTTCTTATTATTGGCGATAAAGGTTGTGATTAGGGTTTAGAAGATGAGAAGCAAGTGATTTAAATGACAAGTAAAGTAGATGGCAATTAAAATAAATAAATACTATAAAGCAACTATTGGCAAGGTAAGGGAAATTGGAAGTCCAACTTAGTTATCTCTCTCAACAATAATGAAAGTTGAATCTAAATTGTACTTAGTTAACCTTTACTAAAGCAAATGAAAGTCAAGGGACTAATTAGTTTGACGTTCGAATCCTATTTATTTCCTAAGAAAAAGTTGGGACTATTGAAGTTCAGTTTAATTAGCAAGATAACGATTATCAATTATGCTGAGTTTGACAACTGTTGAGTTACTGATTTCTTAACCAAGACCAAAAAGAGAAAAAGTAAATTGCTGGAATAGAATATCTTCAGATTGGAAACAATGGTAACACAAATTAAAGAGAAATCAATCAATAACTGAAATACCTCAAATATCATTATTAATTCAAATCATAATATGGAAAGGGTTCATAAGTCAAGTTGGCAACATTTATAAGTACGCATAAAAGCATTAAAGTAAATATTAAACCTGGATCGAGAGTCACTCTTACAAACTAAGAGAAGTCCTAAATCCTAATCCTAATCCTAAGAGAGAGAGGAGAGAACCTCTCTCAAACTAAATCTAAATCATGGAAAGTGAAAATTGGCGAGCTCCCCTGAATGGATGCGTTTCCCCACTTCATAACCTCTGGTCTATGCCTTCTGGTCTTGGATTTGGGCCAAAAAGGGCTTCAGAATTTTCTATGAGCGTTTTCTGCAATTTCTGGTGCGTGGCCTCTGTCACGCGTCTGCGTGGGTCACGCGGTTGCGTCATTCGGAGCATTTCCTTGCCACGCGGTCGCGTCAGTCATGCGGCCGTGTCGCTGCTGATTCGCGATCGCGTTTGGTGCTTTCCTTCCAGTTTTGTATGTTTCCTTTCCATCCTTTAAGTCATTCCTACCTTAGAAGATCTGAAACTACTCAACACACTAATCACGGCATCGAATGGAAATAAAGGTAATTAAAATAATTAATATTAAATCATAGGAAACATGTTTTTCACATACATCACATAATAAGGAAGGGAAAGTAAAACCATACAATTAATATGAATAAGTGGGTGAAGAGTTGATAAAAACCACTCAAATGAGCACAAGATAAACCATGAAATAGAGGTTTATCAACCTCCCCACACTTAAACAATAGCATGTCCTCATGCTAAGCTCAAGAGAAACTATAAAGATGAAGAGGAATGGTAGGATGTATGAAATGCAACCTATCTATATGAATGCAACTACATGCAAAAAATGTTTTTACCTACTTGGTTAAAAGTAAATAAGTTCCCCAAGACAAACATAAATCATATTTCACTAATTCAAATCATATAAAGTAAAGACAAGTAAACTTGTAAGAAGTTAGCTCATAAAAGCAGGGAACATAGAATTAAGCATTGAACCCTTACAGGAAGTGTATATGCACTCTAATCTCTCAAGTGTATAGGGTAATTCACTCTACTCTTCTCTAATCATGCTTTCTAAACTTTGTTCTTCATCTAACCAATCAACAAATATTTAGCATACCAATGCAAACATTATGAGGTCTTTTCAAGGTTGTAATGGGGCTGAGGTAAAGGTAAGGATATATGTATGGCCAAGTGAGCTATAATATGAATCTTCAATTAACCTAAGCTCTTACCTAATATACATATACTCTATATACTTTTAAATTCATGCCTAGCTACCCATAATTTTCACTTTTGTATAATTTCCATACTCATGTACCAAATTTTAATTTTTTTATCACATGTGCATTGATCTTTTATTAACTTAACATTGGGGTAATTTTGTCTCCTTATTTATTTATTTATATTATATATATTATATTTTTTTTCTTTTTCTCTTTTTCTCTTTTTCTCTTTTTCTTTTTCTTTTTTTTGTAGAGAAATAAACATAACTTATCAATGCACATGGATTTTCTATTATTTTTCTATTTTGGTTTTTTATGAGTAGGTTCCCAAATTCCTAATAAATTAGAAACATGTTACATTCCCTTATTAACCCATGTTCCCACAATTTCTCCACACTTATTTGATACACAATCTCTATCTTAAGCTAACCAAAGATTTAATTGGGATAATTAATTTGTTTTCCGCTTAAGGCTAGTGATGTGGTAAAATATAGAACAAAAGGGGATTTAAAGGCTCAAGGGGGCTAACAAGGGTGATGTGAAAGGTAGGTTATTTTTTGGGATAAGTGAGCTAAACAAGTAATGGCCTCAATCATATGCAAGCATGTAAATATACTAAATAATGGACATATAGAATGGAACAAAACTAAGATTGCAATCATCGAGAAGTAAACACACAAAAATAAAAATTTATGATTAAATAATGTAACCATATAAATAAGCTCAAAATCTCACAGGTTGTGTGTTCTTTGGCTCAAAAACCGTGTTCCAAATACAACTTCTGACAAGTTTAACACAAAAATTTTGATTTTAAATTAGTGAAATTTTTCAAAAATAGGGTCTTACAAAGAAATTTATTATTTTAACCAAGTAGTAACTAAATGCACAAAATCAAATAAATATGCAATCAAACATGCAAATGCAACAACTAACAAGAAAAATAAAATATTGGTGTTGATAAAAAAATACTAACCCATGGAGATCGGTATCGACCTCCCCACACTTAAAGATCGGTGCATGTTAAGATGTGCAAGTGGACGGGTGGCTTCAACTGATGCTTTTCTATAGATTGTGCAGATTGACTTGCCTGTCTCCCCATGTAAACGTCTTCCGGTTCTCTTCCGGGTGGCCATCCTGAAAGAAAAAGGGAAGAAGAGTAACCCAGGAATAAAGATAGGAAAATAAATATAGTCTAGGTGGGTTAATGCCAAATAATAAGAGTCTCAATTACATGGTAGCTACAACATGCAAGTGAGAAAACAATAGAAGCCATGGCATACCAGTGGTGCAGAATATGCAACAAAGGGGAGGTGTGTGGGTAATGAAAATATCAATATATGTTCATGTCAATGCAAGTGAATGTGCAAGTATCATAAAAGATTGGCATTGGTAGATAATTAATATCATCCCACAGTGTAAAACAAGTTACCAAAGTAAATTCAAGAAAAAGATGCAATAGTTTGAATAAGAAAAATTTTTTGAACACCAATGGAAAAAAAAATTCAGAAAAGAAAATAAAATTATGCACAAAATTAAAATGCAATGAATGCAAGTATGCAAATAGATTAAAATAAAATAAAATGAAAGATAATAAGAATGAGAAGGGAAAGAAGGGAAGAAGAAGTAAGTAAGAGAGGAGGGAGGAAAAATTAGGATTGGGGAAGAAAAGATAAGATATTTGGCAAATTAGGATAAGCTGTGCGGCGCAGGCGACGCGGTCGCGTGGGGCACGCGGTCGCGCGGCTTGCGCTTAAACTAATTGACGCGGTCGCGTCAGTCACGCGGTCGCGTGACCCGTTTTATGCTACTGGCGCGAGGGCAGCCTCGCTCTCGCACAACTCTCTGTTCAAAAATCATTAATTGCCAAATATTGGGTGACGCGATCGCGTGGGGCATACGATCGCGTGAGTGGGCTTCCAGAAGGATATGACGCGGCCGCATGGGGCACGTGGTCGCGTGAGATGGACTGCGCGTCCAGCGCCAGTCCAGCACCACTCTAGCACAACTTTCGGCTGTGCACCATCATTACGTCGAAATCTTGGTCACGCGGCCGCGTGGGGCACGCGGTCGCGTGGGAGGCCATTATTCCCATATGACGCGGTCGCGTCAGCGATACGATCGCGTGGGGTGAATTGTGCCATTGGCACGCCTCCAGCCCTGCTCCTGCGTAACTCTCTGTTCAATTCTTTTCTTCCAAAACGCACTGGTGATGCGGACGCGTCAGCGACGCTGCCGCGTCGCGTGCGTTGTTTTTTTTTTTTTTTTATATGCATGAGAAATGCAGAATGCAATGATGAATGAGATGCAAAATTCCAGGTTCAATATAATAAACTAAAATAAAACTTGAAAACAAACAAAACGAAATAAAAATTGAAAAATGAACGATCATACCATGGTGGGTTGTCTCCCACCTAGCACTTTTAGTTAAAGTCCTTAAGTTGGACATTAGATGAGCTTCCTGTTATGGTGGCTTGTGTTTAAATTCATCTAGAAATCTCTACCAATGTTTGGAATGCCGGCAGCCTCCGGGGTCCCAAACTAGGCATGTGAAGCTTCTGAGCAGCTTCAAACAGATTTTCAGGCTCCCAGGGTGATGAATATCAGAATATTTTCCAGGATCCCAAACTTTGGTTCTGAATCCGCCTTCGTTTTGATCTATATTTTTCCATCCGGGTGGTTTAGAAGGTAGATTCTCACCATAGTGACCAAACATTTTCTGAGTTCCATTCAATTGAGCATGATACCAATCCGTGCACTTCAAGTTGAAGCGTGGAACCTTATTGAACCTTGTACACCAGCTCTGAGCACGAGCCATTTCCCTCTTACTCTTAAAGCCGCAAAGAGCTCTAAGCTGGCCATCTGTTTCAAGCAAACCATATTCAAGTGAATAAGCAAAGTTAAAGGTTAAGGATTGTACCCACTTGAAGCTTGTATTAGGTGGGAATGGCCTTGGGATAGGTGTTTCTGGTGGTTCTGTAAGTTCCACTCCCTTGTGCTCTTCTGTGAATTGCTCCACTTCCTTGCAAGGTTCTACAATTGTATCTGTGTCCTGGTCAAAGTCTTCTATGTCTTCCTCATCACTTGAGTCATAGATTGGAGGTTGAGAAAAATCTACCTCCGCATCATCTTCATATTCACTTGGGGAAGATTCTTCGATCTCAGAGAATTCACTTGCGGATGCAAGTTCATT
>NC_029794.2:29145699-29145925 GCF_000816755.2 Arachis ipaensis | reverse complement strand
TCTTCATGCTACGCTCTTCGTTAGACTGTTCACATGGGGCTGTGGCTGATCCTTGTGTATTTGAGCGTCTAGAAACCCATTGAATTACTACTTGCTCCAGTTGTCGAATGGTTGTTTGAAATTTATTTATTGTTTCCTTTAGTCAAACCTCTGCTTCTCGGGTTGCCGGACTTGGACATGATACATAGGAAAGTGGTGGTGATTGGGAGTGATTGGATTGGTACTG
>NC_029794.2:29117443-29145499 GCF_000816755.2 Arachis ipaensis | reverse complement strand
CCCTTTCATACAAATGTTTTGGGTGTCACAAGTAACAAACCCCTTAAAAATTGTTAACCGAGTATTCAAACCTTGGGTCGTTTTCTCAAGGAACTGCAGGGAAGTATGTTCTTATTATTGGCTATAAAGGTTGTGATCGGGGTTTAGAAGATGAGAAACAAGTGATTTAAATGACAAGTAAAGTAGATGGCAATTAAAATAAATAAATACTATAAAGTAACTTTTGGCAAGGTAAGGGAAATTGGAAGTCCAACTTAGTTATCTCTCTCAACAATAATGAAAGTTGAATCTAAATTCCACTTAGTTAACCTTTACTAAAGCAAAGGAAAGTCAAGGAACTAATTAGTTTGACATTCAAATCCTATTTATTTCCTAAGAAAAAGTTGGGATTATTGAAGTTCAGTTCAATTAGCAAGATAACGATTATCAATTATGCTGAGTTTGACAACTGTTGAGTTACTGATTTCTTAACCAAGACTAAAAAGAGAAAAAGTAAATTGCTGGAATAGAATATCTTCAGATTGGAAACAATGGTAACACAAATTAAAGAGAAATCAATCAATAACTGAAATACCTCAAATATCATTATTAATTCAAATCATAATATGGAAAGGGTTCATAAGTCAAGTTGGCAACATTTATAAGTACGCATAAAAGCATTAAAGTAAATATTAAACCTAGATCGAGAGTCACTCTTACAAACTAAGAGAAGTCCTAAATCATAATCCTAATCCTAAGAGAGAGAGGAGAGAACCTCTCTCAAACTAAATCTAAATCATGGAAAGTGAAAATTGGCGAGCTCCCCTGAATGGATGCGTTCCCCCACTTCATAACCTCTGGTCTATGCCTTCTGGACTTGGATTTGGGCCAAAAAGGGCTTCAGAATTCGCTATGAGCGTTTTCTACAATTTCTGGTGCGTGGCCTCTGTCACGCGTCCGTGTGGATCACGCGGTCGCGTCATTCGGAGCATTTCCTTGCCACGCGGTCGCGTCAGTCATGCGACCGCGTCATGTGCGTTCTGCTTAAGGCGCGTGGTCGCGTCAGTCATGCGGTCGCGTCGCTGCTGATTCGTGCTTGGCACGCGATCGCTTCGTCCATGCGATTGCGTGGATGCCAGTTTCTTCAGAAGCTCCGTTTGGTGCTTTCCTTCTATTTTTGTATGTTTCCTTTCCATCCTTTAAGTCATTCCTTCCTTAGAAGATCTGAAACTACTCAACACACTAATCACGACATCGAATGGAGATAAAGGTAATTAAAATAATTAATATTAAAGCATAGGAAACATGTTTTTCACATACATCACATAATAAGGAAGGGAAAGTAAAACCATGCAATTAATATGAATAAGTGGGTGAAGAGTTGATAAAAACCACTCAAATGAGCACAAGATAAACCATGAAATAGAGGTTTATCAAACACACAAACACATAGTAAAGTCCAGAAGAGTGATTTTTATTTAAAAACTAATAAAAATATAATAAAAACTAATTAAAATATACTAAAAACATACTAAAAACAATGCCAAAAAGCGTATAAATTATCCGCTCATCACCCATACATCCACTTCTCATCGTTGTCGAAGAAGAGGAAGATTTCTACTTTGATGCCATAGAAAAAGAAGAAGATTTCTTTGATGAAATGGATGAAAACAGCCATGATGATGCTCTTGATGAGTATGAGATGGTAACCCCTTTTCTTTTTCTGATTCTATTTATTTGAACCTTTCAGTTATTCATCGAGTTCATATAAAAACCTTTTTTTTTCAAAATTTGTTTATTTAAGAGAAAAAGGGGGTATTTGTTTTCATACTCATAAGGTGTTTGATGATTGTTGCAGCTCACTAAGGTAACTGATACATCAGCTGCACAAGCAAGGAAGGGAAAAGACATTCAGGGTATTCAGTGGGATAGATTGAACATATCAAGAGATAGTTACAGAGTTACAAGGCTTGAACAGTATAAGAATTATGAGAATATTCTTGCTTCTGGGGATGCTATAAATGAGGTTTCTTTTTTTTTAATATTTTTTGTTTTATCAAATCCTTTTCCTTTGGGATTATGGGGGGCAGGGAAAGATGCAGAAGTAAATTTTGTTTCTTTGTCTCTCAAGATTGCAAAAGGTCTGTGAAGGGTGGAAAATACTATGACTTTTTCTATAATACAAGAATGGTTAAACCTACCATCCTTCATTTTTAGGTTTGTTTGATTTTTCACATGGTGCTCGAACCTTATTGCTACTTGATTTTATTCCTATTATGTTTGTTATATTGTTGATAAGTATTGTAGTGTTGCTTGATGAGAGTACATGGCTAAAAAGTTAAAAAATGAATGTAATTCTTGATGAAAGCCCCTAATTAACCAGTTGTGGAAGATATAAGCTACTATAGATTCAATATATACATAATATTCGGTGGTTCTGTAGTACTTGTTTGCAGTCTTGTCTTGTACAGTTGCATTTCTTTATATGATTTTATTTTGTATTTCATTATTGAGGAAAGAAAACCGATGATCTTCAAATCTATTATTGTTTTCTCTAGCCCTTTGAATGCTGTACTGGTATGCTATAGAAATTGGATTAAAGTTTTTTTTTTTGCTATATACATCAAGATTCAAACATTTATCAATTTGCATTTAACACTCTATTGTTGCTTCTTTTTTTAGTATATGGTTTTATTGATGTAGGTTTGGATAGTTTATTAATTACTTTTCAAGCCTAATGGGTGATGATTTGTTTCATTTTTTGTGGGATTCAGTTGAGAAACTTAGTATGGGCTACTTCAAAACACGATGTCTACCTTATCTCCAATTACTCGGTCATGCATTGGTCATCATTAAGTGGCGATTTGTTGGAGATAATAAATTTTGCTGGACACGTAGCCCTAAGTGAGGTAATGAAATCTCTTACACAACTTTGTTCAATATTCATGATTTTTAGTTTTAGTTGCATATACATTAATAGTTTTGTCCTTTACACTATGTATCCTTTGGTTTTGAAGAAACATGCAGGAAGTTTGTTGGAAGGATTCTCACAGACCCAGATTAGTACTCTATTCAGGTTATTGCAGCCAGTCGTCTGTGGCAGGTGCTTAACATCATATATCAGTTCATATGTTCGTTAGTATTTGGTGAATTTGCATTCTACACCATTCATGTTCTCTCTGTCCACAGCTTGTGGTTGTACAAGCTGACTTGAATCGTCACTTGAAGGACCTGAAAGACTATTTTCTTTTGGCAAAAGGAGATTTCTTCCAGATAAAGTATGAAAAGTTATCTATACTACTAACATTTTTCTGCTGACTTGTGTTGATTCTTATTTTTTATTGATATTTTTTATTTTTTGTATGAGGATCTTTCGTCCTCCTTGCCTTTTGTAATAACCTTTTCTAATTACTAATATTTTGTTATCTAAGAAAAAAATACTGACATTTTTTATACATGCATCATTTTCTATGCTAGTGTTTCCTCGAGGAAAGTCGCCAGCTAATGCGTTTGCCACCTTGGCAATCAACTGCTGAAGCTGATCTTATGGTGCCATTTTAGCTGGTTAGTTAAATTTTTCATACGATCTTTACTTTTTAACGCAGTTCATCCTTTAACTATTTAAGCTTGTTCATGTTTTAACTACATCAATGAAAGCTGATTCCAATTCCTTGAAATGCAGGCTGCGTTAAAAACTATTGGTGAAAAAGACAAATATTTCTCTAAAGTATCCTTGCGGTAAGGTTCTGCCTTCATTTTAGTTCTTCTGTTTAAGTTAGCTTGGAGTTGTTATGAAATGTGCTTTCCCTCTTCTAGGATGCCATCTTATGGAATCACAGTTAGACCTTCCCTATAGATGTATCAAGGGCAAACACTTCAGCAAATGGAAGCTCTGGTGCTTCTTCAGAAATGTCACTTGATGGTTGGGATGGTCTTGCCCTTGAGTATTCTGTCGATTGGCCTTTGCATTTGTTCCTTACTCAAGAAGTCCTCTCTAAGTCAGGTTTTACTCCTATAATATTAATATTAATGGTGGATTCTTTCCTCTTCCTGTCCTGCTAAGATATACTCGATGTGATTGAATTCCCTTCTAAAATGATAAATTTAGAAATTGTTATGGCCTCATAGATGCAAACTGTGTTATCAAGGCATATAGGATATGTTGAATACCTTAAAGGGACCATTAGTTTAGGAAAGACATCTTTTGTAGAGGATATATCTTGTGAGAGATCATTGGTTATTAATTATGAATAAATCTTGACTATGGTCTTATTTAGTTTAAATGGTCAAGATTAATGAGTTCTTAAAATAAAATTGAAAAAGTCAAATGACTTTGTCTGTTAATTTTGACCATTTATGTGAGACTCAATAATCCTGTTCTCGTATTACGATAATAATGTGACATTACATGGCTTAATAAAACATGATATTTTTCAATAGGTCACTAAATTTTGGCACAATTAACAGATATCTTAGAGTTTTCCAATATTTACTGCGGCTCAAACGAACACAAATGGAGTTAGAGAAATTGTGGGCATCTGTAATGCATCAATATCACCGTGATTTTGCCAAACGCAAAAAGGATCAAGCTAAGAGCCCAACGGCACAACAGAAATCTCAGCGATCTCGATCAATGTGACGCGTTAGAGAACATATGGCATTCTTGATAAAAAAAAATCTCCAATTTTATATTCAGGTTGTTCTACATGACTTGATATTTATGCTAAAATTTTTAGATGACTGCGATAATCATTGTTAGAAGTTGTTGTGTGATCTATTACACTAGTTCAGTGCTGTTGTGCTAATTATACACTCGTGCACTTAATAACTTAAAATGCTTTATATGAGCAGAAATGGAACAAATGGTGATCAACAAATCTTGTACAATTTATGTTCTTTTCATCTCTGCATATTTCATTTTTGTGCATATTTTTTCAATATATTTACAAATTTTGATGTCATTTCAAATTTGTATGGTTTTTCTTCTGCTTGGGTTAGCATGAGTGATTTTTAAATGTAAATGTAAATTATTAGTTGTAGACAGATACTTTTGTTGTATTGACGATTTTGTTTTCATTTGTTGTATTGGCAATGCCAGTCTTCTCAATATTTATTGGTACTTTTTTGTCAAGTCCTTTCTATGTAGTCTATTTCTCATCACTAGATATGTATTGTGTCTTTTTTCTTTCAACAAGTGGCTGCTACAAAGGAAGATTTAAAGTATATTGGGTTAGATGGAGAAATTGGTTGCACAGTGAATGGTGCAGGGTTAGCAATGGTCACAATGGATATAATTAAATTGCATGGTGGGGTGCTCCGGCCAATTTTCTGGATGTAGGTGGCAATGCCTCTGAAGGCCATGTAATGTTGAAAAAAGACAAACATAAATTTGCGGCGGTTTCAAAACGGCTGCAAATTTTTTTACCCATTGACCAAAATAGCGGTGGTTCTGAAAACCGCCGGTAAACATGAAGCAAATCGTGTCAGTCTCATTTGGCGGTGGTTTTCTAATTGTGTGCCGCGAAATTTTGATTTTGTGGTGGTTATACCAGCGATGCTGGAAACCGCCGCCAAACCCAATTCCGGCGCCCATAACGAGAATTTTGACACTAATTTTATAGAATTTGGCCCGAGATTGGGCCGAACGGGCCAAACCAGTCAAACCGGACCCGTGGGCACCACCCACTCACCTAATTAAATGAACTCAGCCCATTTCTCTCTCCCATTTCATGCAATTCATGCTGCTGGTGCAGCAGGAGGGGAAGAACCCCAATTCCTAAACTCAAACCCTCACCTAATCTTCAATCCTAGATAACTTTTGATCCGTAGCTCTGATTGCCACACCGTTTGTAGTCATGCAACCGTGTTGCCGAGCTCTACAAAGCTCACAACTTTATTCAAGAGGTAAGCCACAAATCCCTTCCAGTTTTTTCAGCTTTTATTTCGAAATTATTGGGTTAAAGTGTTGAGATTTTGGGGCTCTTTGATGTTATAGGATCCAATTAGCTTGAAGAGAAATCTTAATCTTGCCTTTTTGATCCTTGGGTGTGATAAGATTTCTCAACCTTAAGTCTAACGCTTGAGTTGTGACTGGATATTGAGTTTATATGTGTGGGTGCATATTATGTGTATTAGGCAATGTACATGTAAGTGGGTTGAAGCTTGTTGGTGATTTTGGAAGCTTGGAAGTAGATTTCAAGCTAGAAATTCTATTGGTGAGGTGTTGAGTCCCGAAAGCTTGAGGAAAAAGTGAAACTGGAAGTGTTCCGGGTTGAGCGGGGAATCGGCCAAGGTATGGTTTCAGTTTTTTGTATCTAAAATATAATGTAATGTGAAAACTTAGGCTAGAGGTCCTAGGATAGGCATTGAATTTGAGATGTTGTTGATTGATTATAATGGATTATATGGATTACGTGATTATTAGTTTTGGAGGGTGTAAATGATGTTCTTATTGTTGGTGCATGTGAATTGTATGTGATGATGATGATTGGTATGTTAATTTGAAGTTGAGAATTATGCTTGATTTGGTTAATTGATTTGTATGTTGAACAATGTGGAATTGGAAGTCTTAATTTTGAGGTTTGATGAAAATGAAAGATTGGAAATTGATAAGGTGTATTATGAATTGTGAACTTGGATTATTGAGTTAAAGTTGACGAAATAGAGAATTGGTGTGTTATGGAATGAATAGGAAATTTGGATTGTGGTTGAGGCTGAATTGGTGTGGTTTTGGTTGAGAATTTTGGTAAGTTGAGGATTTAGTGAACTTTTGTAAAAATAGATTTTTGATGAACTTCAACGGATCATATCTTGAGCTACAGTTTGTGAAATGAAACGAATTTTATCTCAAATCAAAGATAATTTAAAGAGCTTTAAAACGGTATCAATTTTGTAGAAATCCAAATTTTGTATAAAAAGATATGATCGTTGCAATTTAGTGTCTGAAATCTGAATTCTATGAATGCTGCAAAATTTGTGATTTCTGGTTTGTGTGCGCACGCACACCCCGTATATTTTTGAAAATGTGCATACGCACACTCTTGTGCGCAAGCACGCAAGGGGATATGGCTTCTGCTGGGAGCACTAGCACGCTCTATGCGCAGACACAACCAACGAAGTTTTGCAAGCTGTGCACACGCACATGCTAGGAAGTACATTCTGTTGGGGGCGTTTGCAGGTTCTGTGCGTGCACTTAACAACGAAAATTTTGCTTTCTGTGTGTACGCAGTGCGCACACACACTTTCTAAAAATCCTTCTGGGCGTGCGCACGCACAACCCTATGCGTACGCACACTGCCCTATTTTCTTATAAAAACCTTGTTTTTAAATGTTCCACCTTCCCGGCAAGCTTGTAATCTTCCGTGACCCTGTTTTCAGCAAATATGACTTTTGTGTTTTTAAAACCGAATTTCAAACTTCTAAGCCTCCATTTTCATCCTCTTAGTACTAAATCCTTATAGTATGATTAATAATGAGAGGAAGCTAGGAAGGGTGGTATCTTGAGGATGAAGTAAGGGGAGAGTTATTTATGAATTGTGATTAATGAAGATTATATGAGTTACCGAGGGTGATGGTGGAAGTGCAGTGTATGCCGTGAGCCAAAGGGCTGTATTTAATAATGACTGTTGGCTGGTTATGGATTATGTTATGAGCCGGATGGCTATGATAAATATTGATTTATGGCTGAAAATGAAAATATGAATTTGAATGATTGTTTTATCTTGAGCTTTCTTTCTCGAAAGTGCAACCCCAGAGAGATGAAGGAAGGTGATGATCCCCTTCCTTGTTCCTCTTGGTATTGTAAAATTGCCTCCAACAAGATGGTGGGAGGCTTGGATCCCCTCCTTAGTTCCTCTTGGACATATAAGAACGTACCTCCTGGGTGGACGCAAGGGTGTGGTTTTGCCCCCACTTGCTCCAAGTTGGTTAGTATAGAGGCTCCCCGGGTGGACGCAAGGGTTGTGGTTTCGCCCCACTTGCCCCGGGTTATGATGAGTGATGTATGAAAAGTGGAATTGTATGATGTATAATTGATGATATAGTCATAAAGAATGATTATGGAATGTGTATGAATGAATGTGAAATAATTATCTGAGATACGAGTTTCCTTGGATTAAAGCAGTGACTAGCCACCACGTGCTCCAGGTTGAGACTCGATACTCTGCTGATCCTATGTCGTAAGTGTGGCCAGACACTGTGAAAGTTCGGGATGAGCTCGCCCTCGTGGATAAACACCAAAGTGGGTGTTGTATGATTATGATTATGATTATGTTTATGAGTGTGAATACCTCGAGTTTGGGATGCGCGACAGAGGGACAGTCCAATGGTTAGCTACCAGGACTTGTCGGGTTGGCTTTATAACCGACAGATGAGACTCATCAGCCACTAGGACAGGCATGCATCATATGCATCTATATGTTTGTTTGGTGTGATTTATTTGGATTGCTTAAGTGACTGCATAAACTATTTGCTACCTGCTTTATTTGCAATATATGCCTTCTATTTGTGATTTTCCTTGCTTGAAATAATTGTGTTTGTGGTACCTTGGTTTTGTTGGTGGTTGGGAGGTTCGGAGGAGTTGGAAAGGGGAGTTTTAGATAGCTCTGAAGACCCTTAGCTAGTTGCCTGTTTTATCTTTATGGGTTAGTTATGTTTTTAAGCTTTAATTATTTGTTGGAAATTCTAGGATCGCCTTCGGCTTTTTGAGGACATTATATGTTAGATATGTGGGTAATGTTACCATGATGAGAACCTCCGGTTCTCACCCATGTGGATTTTGTGGTTTTCAGATGCAGGACGTGAGGCACCTCGCTGAGGCATGCTGGAAGCTTCTGATGTTGCGAAGACCTTTATCTTTTAGGTTTATTTTGGTTATCTGTATTTGCTTAGATACTTATTATCTTCACTATTAAATATATGCTGTATTAATTCCTCTTAGAGGTCATTTTGGAGAAATAGGTTCTGTAACTCTATATTTTGGGTGTATTTCGGGTCCTCTAATATATATATACACATACACACTTATTCGCTCGGGCTGGTTTATCTTCGCGAGCCGAGTTCTTGAGTTTTGTTATATGTATTTTGGAACTCTTGGTATATTAATTCCTTAGCTTGTTCTATCTTGCTTCGTCTGCTTTATCGCTTCGGGAGCATTACGTCTTTCGATTTAACGATTTTGCTTTATCCCTTTCTTCAAAGGCTCCTAGTTATAAACCTTTTTCACTATATTTAATATATAATTTTTCTTTTAGAGGTCGTAGCACCTCTCCACCTCTGTTTTACATCCTAAGTGTAAAGCTCTGTGTGGTAGGGTGTTACATTATGGTATCAGAGCAGTTCGTTCCTGTAGAGCCTGAGGGACGGACTGTCTATGCTTTTGAGCATACTCTGAGTCATGTTTATGTACTATTTAGGATATTTGATTGATATACATAGCATAAAATTCATGAGCATGCATTTGGATCTTTCAACACTTGACTTGCGATATTGAGACTGATCACCTTGATATCACTTGTTTGGTGTGAACAGGAACCAAATGGCATCTCGTAGGCATAATCAAGGTCGAGGACGGAGAGGTAATGAGATAACTATATCGGTAGGTAGTTTGACCAATTTCATGAACATGATGACGAATGCTGCTGCTGCCATCGATGATGTTGCTGCTGCGACCATTCGAGCAATGGATAGGATGGAAAGACAAACTAGAATTGGCAACGACAGTGGTAATGAAAATGAAGGCGGAAATAATGTTTCAAATACAATGGTACCAGTGGAGGTAACGGGTTGCCCGGAGTTAATTAACATAGGTCAAGCAACGGGAGAAAGCTCAAGAGGGACCAAGGTGACAAGGAGTAATCGCCGGGAATCCTTCACAGAGAAAAAGGGAAAGAAAATGAATATTACACCAAGGGGCCAAAGTTTCAAGAGGGGTCATTTCGTCACTTCACGTTCTCAACGCTGGAACAATGACCGAAGGAACGACAACCGTCAAGGGCAGGTTTTTGAAGGGCTGACTAGTACTCAACCGGAAGACTTAAGGTGTCCAAGGTGCAAAAAGTATCATCCAAACAGATCATGCAGGGCCGGACTGGCGTATGTTACCAATACGGGAAGCCAGGGCATATATCTCGGGATTGTTCACACAGGAAAGGCCGGGATATAGCCAAATCTGATTCTCAGACCCGAGGTAATGGTGAACTAGTTGCTAAAATTTTTAACTATCTTGCATACCATTAGTACGTAATATTCATTGTGACGTAAGACAAGCGTCGATAATCGTAAGGGCCAAGTCGATGATTAGTCGAAGACTATTACAGTGGCTAAGCTCTTGAAGGTTGAGGATCAAGTGATGTAGCAGGAGCGGTTTGGATTATATCTAAGGGATCAGAAGTGTTGAGAGCTGTGGCGGAGTTATTGTTCGAAATCCAGTGACAGTGAACTGCGAGGAAGAGGACTGGAACGGATTCAACCTTTAGTTGCTAATCGTTTGATGGGCGAGTGGAGATGAGACCAAATCGCTATTGCAAGAGAGTTTCCGAGACAATCCTGAAGGTGTACCAGAACCTCCATCTTGGAGAGAAAGTGAGTTTGTGATAGACTTAGTACCGGAAGCCGAATTAGTTTTGATTGTACCGCAACCAAAGACACCATTATAATCGGTAGAGTTTAGGATCGAGTTGGAGGGAGTATTAGAAGAGAAAACTGTCTGACTAAGTGTTTCCCTGTGAGGGGCGCTAGTTATGCCAGTGAAGAAGGAAGAGAACAGCAAAAGGCTTTATGCAAGGGGGAGTGTGCCAACAAAATCTTCGCGACCCGATCTAATCTTCTTTTGAAACCTACATTGAAACTCTATCTGAAGTTCTTCTTAAATGACTTGAGCATCTTTCTAGTTTTACTCTTTACGCACACGAATCCTTTTTCTTCCAAGATGAGCTTGAGCTTGTCTTGGTATAACCACGTAATCCTTGAATTTTGGGAACTTGATGCGAGTATAGTTGCTTTCATTCGCTAATTGTATACTTCAAAATCAATTGAGACTTCTTTGACTCTATACGCTCTGCTCTTTCTACCAAAGTTTCTCAATTTGAGCTCTTTTCTTGAGATGCACCTTGATTCCTCTTCTTGTGCATTTCATTATATTGGTATAACTCTGTTTGATCGTATACAAAACTTTCTTTTGATTTCTTGTGAATATCCTTCGTGTTGCTTATTCGTCAATTTGAACATAACATCTTTTTGAAAATTAACTCGTACTAAATTTTTTGTCGCGCACAACTCCAAGATGAAACCATTAAAGTGTTAATTCCATAGAGCAAGACTTTGAACACAAAAAATATGCCTATGGCACTACGAAGAATTTTGGAGCCTTAATTCTTGACAACCATATTATCTGCGGTTAAGCTAACACTTTAGGATGCGTGCGAACACAACTTCATGAAGCGGTGATTGACGCCTGAGCAGGAAATCTCTTAGTATTGCTTGTATGACCAAGGAGGATAAGGAGCTATCAAGGATATGGAAGTTTGTTAAACAAGAAAATCAAGGAGAGATCGAGGAAGACAAGAAAGAAACTTGGAGGAATGAAGAAAACGAAATTGAAGGTATAGGAAGAGGTTAGTGTGCCTAATGTCAAAAGTTGACACATGAACTATTGTCGGAAGCACACAAGAACGGATTTTTGATTCACCCTGTAATTACCGAAACATGTCATGAATTCAAGGAAGATATTTTGGGGTGGCTCGATGAAATGATGTGGCGGCACGTGTGATTAAGTAGATGACATGTTAGAGAATAAAAAGTGACCAACAGAAGCCATTCGAAATGATGTAACCATTGAAGGTTCTACCCTGAAAGTGAGGAAGGATAGCCATTGATTTCGGAATAGATTGCTGAGGTCTAGGACAGAAGGTGATGCTGTCAGATAATCGTGGAACAAGTGACCAAGTCCATTCCGTCCATCGGAGCAAACTAATTATCAGAGATATTAACGAGACTATACACCAAGGAGATGGTGGGATTTCACAGTGTGCTAGACGCCTTTGTATTGATCTGAAACTAGAAGTATCAAGCATCGTAGTTCCTGAGTTTGATAGCCGAGACAACGAAAAAGCCGATTTAAGATTTTCACTGCGAAGAGCCAACAAAAGAGTTATGCGGACCTAAGGAGAAAACTCCTCAAGTTTGAAGAAGGGAGATACGCATTGGTGAGGATTACTTCAACAAACTAGCATTTTCGAACCTATTCGATGTACTCCACATTTCGTAACTTCTGAAGCACGCTTCTGAAACAAACGCATGTCTTACAACCTAAATTAGTTTAACTGAAGGGAGATTGACGTTTCGAGTATGAGGTCAGCTTCAAGAAGCTCTGAGTAAGAGGAGTCTCATTAGTAAGGGTTGTTTGGAATCGAACTAAAGACAAGGATGTACTCGGGAACTTGAATTAGAAATGGGGACAGACTACCTGCACCTATTTTCAGGTAACTGAATTCGAATTTTGTTGACAAAATTCCTATTTAGGTGGGTAGAATATAAAACCCGATTAATTAACGCATAATTAACCCACAAATTAAAATTTATTCTAAAAAATTAGAAAGGTGATTTTTATAGTTTAATATGATAGAGAAAATTAAAATGAGAATTTTGACACTAATTTTATAGAATTTGGCCCGAGATTGGGCCGAACGGGCCAAACCGGTCGAATCGGATCCAAACCGGGCCCGTGGACCCCACCCACTCACCTAATTAAATGAACTCAGCCCATTTCTCTCTCCCATTTCATGCAATTCACGCTGCTGGTGCAGCAAGAGGGGAAGAACCCCAATTCCTAAACTCAAACCCTCACCTAATCTTTAATCCTTGATAACTTTTGATCTGGAGCTCCGATTGCCGCACCGTTTGCAGCCTGCAACCGCGTCGCTGAGCTCTACAAAACCCACAAATTTAATCAAGAGGTAAGCCACGAATCTCTTCCAGTTTTCTCAGCTTTGATTTCGAAATTATTGGGTTAAAGTGTTGAGATTTTGGGGCTCTTTGATGTTATAGGATCCAATTAGCTTTAAGGGAAAGCTTAATCTTGCCTCTTTGATCCTTGGGTGTAGTAAGATTTCTCATCCATAAGTCTAATTCTTGAGTTGTTGTGATTGGGTATTGAGTTTATGTGTGTGGGTGCATATTATGTGTATTAGGCAATGTATATGTAAGTGGGTTGAAGCTTGTTGGTGATTTTGGAAGCTTGGAAGTGGATTTCAAGCTGAAAATTCTATTGGTGAGGTGTTGAGTCCCGAAAGCTTGAGGAAAAAGTGAAATTAGAAGTGTTCCGGGTTGAGCAGGGAATCGGCCAAGGTATAATTTCGGTTTCCTGTATCTAAAATATAATGTAATGTGAAAACTTAGGCTAGAGGCCCTAGGATAGGCATTGAATTTGAGATGTTGTTGATTGAATATAATGGATTATATGGATTACGTGATTATTAGTTTTGGAGGGTGTAAATGATGTTCTTATTGTTGGTGCATGTGAATTGTATATGATGATGATGATTGGTATGTTGATTTGAAGTTGAGAATTATGCTTGATTTGGTTAATTGGTTTGTATGTTGAACAATGTGGAATTGGAAGTCTTGGTTTTGAGGTTTGATGAAAATGGAAGATTGGAAATTGATAAGGTGTATTGTGAATTGTGAACTTGGATTATTGAGTTAAAGTTGACGAAATAGAGAATTGATGTATTGTGGAATGAATAGAAAATTTGGATTGTGGTTGAGGCTGAATTGGTGTGGTTTTGGTTGAGAATTTTGGTAAGTTGCGGATTTAGTGAACTTTTGTAAAAATGGATTTTTGATGAACTTCAACGGATCATATCTTGAGTTACAGTTTTTGAAATGAAATGAATTTTATCTCAAATCAAAGATAATTTAAAGAGCATTAAAACGGTATCAATTTTGTAGAAATTCGAATTTTGTATAAAAAGATATGATCGTTGCAATTTGGTGTCTGAAATTTGAATTCTATGAATGCTGTAGAATTTGTGATTTCTGGTTTGTGTGTGCACGCACACCCCGTGTATTTTTGAAAATGTGCGTACGCACGCTCTTGTGCGCACGAACACAAGGAGATATGGCTGCTGCTGGGAGCGCTAGCACGCTATATGCGCATACACAACCAACGAAGCTTTGCAAGCTCTGCGCACGCACACACTGGGAAGTGCGTTCTATTGGGGGCATTCTCACGTTCTGTGCGTGCACTCAACAATGAAAATTTTACTTTTTGTGCGTACGCACAACCTTGTGCACACGCACACTTTCTGAAAATCCTTCTAGGCGTGCGCATGCATAACCCTATGCGTACGCACACTGTTTTGTTTTCTTATAAAAACTTTATTTTTAAATGTTCCACCTTCCCGGCAAGCTTGTAATGTTTTAAGCAAATATGACTTGTGTGTTTTTAACTTGAGGATGAAGTAAGGGGAGAGTTAATTATGAATTGTGATTAATGAAGATCGTATGAGTTGCTGAGGGTGATGGTGGAAGTGCGGTGTATGCCATGAGTCGAAGGGCTGTATTTAATAATGACTATTGGCTGGTTATGGATTATTTTATGAGCCGGATAGTTATGATAAATATTGATTTATGGCTAGAAATGAAAATATGAATTTGAATGATTGTTTTATCTTGAGCTCTCTTTCTCGAAAGTGCAACCCCAGAGAGATGAAGGAAGGTGAGGATCCCCTTTCTTGTTCCTCCTGGTATTGTAAAATCGCCTCCAGCGAGATGGTGGGAGGCTAGGATCCCCTCCTTAGTTCCTCTTGGACATATGAAAACGTACCTCCTGGGTGGACACAAGGGTGTGGTTTCGCCCCACTTGCTCCAGGTTGGTTAGTATAGAGGCTCCTCGGGTGGACGCAAGGGTTGTGATTTCGCCCAATTGCCACGAGTTATGATAAGTGATGTATGAAAGGTGGAATTATATGATGTATAATTGATGATATAGTCATAATGAATGATTATGGAATGTGTATGAATGAATGTGAAATGATTATTTGAGATACGAGTTTTCCTGGATGAAAGCAGTGACTAGTCACCACGTGCTCCAGGTTGAGACTCGATACTTTGCTGACCCTATGTCGTAAGTGTGGCCGGACACTGTGAAAGTTCTGGATGAGCTGGCCCCCGTGGATAAACCCCAAAGTGGGTGTTGTATGATTATGATTATGATTATGTTTTTGAGTGTGAATAACTCGAGTTGGGGACGCGCGATAGAGGGACAGTCCAATTGTTAGCTACCAGGACTTGTCGGGTTGGCTTTATAACCGACAGATGAGACTCATCAGCCACTAAGACAGGCAGGCATTATATGCATCTATATGTTTGTTTGGTGTGATTTATTTAGATTGCCTAAGTGACTGCATAAACTATTTGCTACCTGCTTTATTTGCTGTATATGCCTTCTATTTGTCATTTTCCTTGCTTGAAATAATTGTGTTTGTGGTACCTTGGTTTCGTTGGTGGTTGGGAGGTTCGGAGGAGTTGGAAAGGGGAGTTTTAGATAGATCTAAAGACCCTTAGCTAGTTGCATGTTTTATCTTTATAGGTTAGATATGTTTTTAAGCTTTAATTATCTGTTGGAAGTTCTAGGATCACCTTCGGCTTTCCCAGGACATTATATGTTAGATATGTGGGCACTGTTACCATGCTGAGAACCTCCAATTCTCACTCATGCAGATTTTGTGATTTTTAGATGCAAGACGTGAGGCACCTCGCTGAGGCATGCTAGAAGCTTCTGATGTTGCGAAGACTTTTACCTTTTGGGTTTATTTTGGTTATCTGTATTTGCTTAGATACTTATTATCTCCAACTATTAAATATATGCTGTATTAATTCCTCTTAGAGGTTATTTTGGAGAAATAGGTTCTGTAACTCTATATTTTGGGTGTATTTCGGGTCCTCTAATGTATGTATGTATGTATGTATGTATGTATGTATGTATGTATGTATGTATGTATGTATGTATGTATGTACACTTATTCGCTCGGCCGGTTTATCTTCGCGAGCCGAGTTCTTGAGTTTTGTTATATGTATTTTGGAACTCTTGGTATATTAATTCCTTAGCTTGTTCTATCTTGCTTCGTTTGCTTTATCGTTTTGGGAGCGTTACGCCTTTCAATTTAACGATTTTGCTTTATCCCTTTCTTCAATGGCTCCTAGTTATAAACCTTTTTCACTATATTTAATATGTAATTTTTCTTTTAGAGGTCATAGCGCCTCGCCACCTCTGTTTTACATCCTAGGTGTAAAGCTTTGTGTGGTAGGGTGTTACATGCATACTATTTTTTTGCTAATCACTTAAGAAAATATGAATTTGATTTTTGATGTATTCCACTCTCTATTCGGATTAATAAATTCCTCCACCTTGTTAGCTTCTTAGTTTTCCATTCCCATTAGTGATGATACCCCATGTATTATTTATCCTCTCACAAATCAATGTTGTTTTCTTTACTTACACTCCATATTTTTTTTAAGAATGTTTTTATCTCAAAGATTCTTCTCTAAATCTATGTTGAACCTTTTATTGCTTTTGCATACCAGAAGTTTATTTTAAGAAAATAGATAGCCTTCAAGACCTTGACCCACAAAGTCTCTGAATTTTTGCTTATCCTCCAAGCTTGTTTTGCTAATTGAGATATATTTTTTGTGTGTAAACTCCTTGAATCTTAGTTCTCCATCTTTCTTGCTAACATAAATTTTGTCCTAACTTTTTCAATTTATACTTATATCCTTTTCAGTTGACCTCCACCAGAACGTAGTAATTTTTTGTGCATATTCTTAAAAAGTTTTTTAGGAATCTAAGAACACTCATAACATAGGTTGGAATGGCCTAGATCACTATATGGATAAAGAATTTCTTTTTTAGCTTGATTTAAGATGCTTTTCTTTCTACCTTTCAATTTTCTGAAGGGTCTTTTTCTCTATCCATTCTAAAGATTTATTTGTTGATCTTTTTCAATAGGCTAATATTCTTAGATATTTACCTGAGTTTTTCCAAGTGGGTATACTTAGGATTTCTTCGATATTGCCTCTAGTTTGAATGGGTATACTCTAAATATTTA
Organism: Arachis ipaensis; assembly: GCF_000816755.2. Taxonomy (NCBI): domain Eukaryota; kingdom Viridiplantae; phylum Streptophyta; class Magnoliopsida; order Fabales; family Fabaceae; genus Arachis; species Arachis ipaensis. The sequence goes on along the minus strand of NC_029794.2, from coordinate 29,128,415 downwards.
CCTAAGATTGTATATGTTATTGACTTAAGACGGTTGAATATAAGAACCACCCAAATTCAGAAAGAACACTCGGTTAATAAGAACGTAGATGTTTCAAATTTTAAATTTGCATAAAAGTCTAATTACTAACGAAATTTTTTTTTTAAAATTTAAATACTCTAACCACACATGTTAATAGAAATGTATAAATAGGAGCAGACTAACAAAGTGAGAGATCATCCTCTCAATTCTATTCTTCAAACTCTTTCTTTTACAAAAATTTTGTGTGCAAATACAAGAAAGAATCAGCACCATACTATTAGAAATAAATCAAGGGGCTCTAGAAACAGAAATGTTTGGTAACCAAAGAAAATCAGTCAAAAATAGTCATAACTTGTCTTATTTAGCATTCATTAATTGTTGCAACAATTAATGAATGCTAAATAAGGCAAGTTCTGGTTATTTTTTGGGTTATGTTAGGTAACCAATAATTTTCTTGAATAATATAAACAATCATCAATCAAATCAAAACACGCTACACCTCCAAATTACCCACCTAAATCTTAATATTAGAATAACCATCCGCACACCTATTGAAATGAATATCCGATATATCCATTGTTTGTAATGTTTAGTATTTTCATTGTCTACCTATACTTTTTCTATTTTTTTGTCTTCCTAACATTACTGAAACCATATTTATGTAGGGGTCCCATGTGTTTTATTTATATTCGTGCATGACATATTTTATATATTTTATAATTATTATTACTACTACTATTATTATCATTAGTGTTATTAGTATACATACCACTACTTGATTTTATATATATATTATGCTATTTGTGATTAATATCATCTTTATTATTCTTATACATATGAGTCTTTTTTTTTTAAGAAAAATGTGTATATATATGATATTATGTGTTATATAATTTTTTGTATTATATTGTTTTAAATGCTTTACATCATTAAAGAACTGAGAGAATAATTATTCGATAAAGGAAGACATGATAATCGAAGTAATTTTTAAATTTTTCCTTTCTTTTATCTGACCAAGAAATAATACATGTCATGCTCCTTTTTGTAAATCTCATAGAATGGACTGGAGATAGTTATAAAAGTATTACATAATATACCTGCTAAGAATTTGTATTTTCACCTCTTTTCTTTTTTTTTATACTATCTTCATAGAATTATGGAGCATCGGGTGGAGATATGGTGTCCCTTAAAAGTGACATATGAGTATGACCCTACTAAGCATGTTTGGGCAGTTGCAACCATTACTACTATGGTCCATATTGTCTATTTAGGTCGTAGTGTGAAAGATAGTCCACGGTTATTAATAATATTTTTTTAATACGAGCTCTCTAGCACCCAAAAAGCAGTCACCAGATATGATCAATCTTAGCTCAAATTTAAAAATGTAAGAGGACAAGTTCAATGACCTAAGCAAAGAAGTAAGAGAGGAGGATCCAGAGGAGGAGAACCTTTTCTCTTTGAGTCCAAGAATTGACAATGTGTCGTAATTCCAGTTTTGTGATGGGACTTACCATGTCACACCGACAGAATAGAGTATTTATCTTTCAAAAAAATATTGGAGGAGGATTACTAGTGCCAAATTCGTAGAGTAATGAAAGGTTCTAATGAAGGATGGAGTATGAGATGAGAATGGGAGTTGCTTCAACAAAATTTAGTCTAGGACTTACTTTCTATTGTTTTAAGATATTTCTTATCTAGGATACTTTCATAGTAATATGAATAAGACTCATAATAAATTTTTTTATCTATTTAATTTATTTTAAATGTTTGAATGCATTGGTATACCATCCTTCATTTGAACCTTTCATTACTCAACAAATTTGGACAACAGTAATCTTCCTCCAATGCTTTTCAGTGACGATAAAGACTCTGTTTCGTCGCATGAGATGTGTTATGATCTGGTGTGGTGCCAAAACCAAGGAACATGATATATACTCAATTCTCGGGCTTAAAGAAAAAAGGGCCTCTTCCTTTAAATCCTTCTCTATTGGATCCTCCTCCTCTCTTACTTCTTTGCTAAGATAATTGGTTTCATTCTCTTTCGTTTCTGAATCCGAAATAAGGTAGACCATATTCAGTGACTGCTTCTTTGGTATTTGAAGGTTCGTATTCCAAAATAATGACGAATAACTAGCAGGTTCTCTTCTACACTACGACCTAAATAGATATTATAGAGTACAGTAGTAGTAGTCGTAACTACCTACACATGTTTGGTATGGTCATGTCACTCTCAAGGACACTATGTTATTTTCAACCGATGCGCCACAATCATCTGGAGACAGTATAAGAAAAGGAAAAAAAGTGAGAACACAAATTCACAATAAACATGCTATGTAACACCTCAAAATTTATTTTTAGCCCATTCTATGGGATTTAAAACGAGGAGCATGACATGTATTATAATTTTTCTGAGGAAGATAAAAGGAACTAAAAATTTAAAAAAATAACATATCATATTCAATCATGCAAAAGATAAACTCAAACGAAGAAAAAGAAAAAATGAACAACAAACAAAGATATCTTTCCTTTTGCATTAACAATTACTTTTCTTGTGACTTTTATGAAAGACATTGAGTTGAAATAGTATATAAATTGATATGAGTTTTTTTATTGAAGTTTTTAACCACCTTAACCACCTGGACACTAACACAGACACGGGATACGAATTTTTTATTACTTTGATATTTTATTGATATTAAAATATAAATTAATTTTTAATTATTTTTAATATCTTATTTTAATTATATAAAATATGTGGAGCAGTGTGCAAGTAAAAACCACTATAGGCAGCAGCGATTTCTACGATTTGGTTTGGTCATAAACCGGTACAGGTATGTGTGGTTATATTCCTATTTTTTCCATTCCATAAGCCTGATATCTTGCTCTATCCCGATCATCATTTTTTATTTGGTGTATAATTTGATCAACGTGAAGATTTACAATTGTTGCTAATGCTTGTTTTCATGTAGGCAAAAATTAATAACCTTTCTTCTCAGAAAAAATGTATTATTCACTTGTTGCTATATTATTTTGGTGTCAACTTACCTGTTATGATTTTTTTATATCTTGTCTTCATATACATGAGCATGCGGAGTAGTCTTCCACTCCCATCCTGGTATTTTCAGGTTCTTTAAAACATTATGGTTATTTTGGCCTAATGACTTTTAAAATAGGAATTTATGTGAACATTTAGAATATATCTTTTCTGTAAGCTTACTTAATAAGATCGAATTTTAGTAATAATCTTATATGGTGTTTTATTTTTAATTCTGGTTTGTGAATTGGAGTTTTGGCTTTATTTTGTTTGGTTGTGAAAAATTGCTTCGATTTGGTTTAGTGTGTACTGGAATGTGATTTCGTGGAGCAGTGTGCAAGTAAAAACCACTATAGGCAGCAGCGATTTCTACGATTTGGTTTGGTCATAAACCAGTACAGGTATGTGTGGTTATATTCCTATTTTTTCCATTCCATAAGCCTGATATCTTGCTCTATTCCGATCATCATTCTTTATTTGGTATATAATCTGATCAACGTGAAGATTTACAATTGTTGCTAATGCTTGTTTTCATGTAGGCAAAAATTAATAACCTTTCTTCTCAGAAAAAATGTATTATTCACTTGTTGCTATATTATTTCGGTGTCAACTTACCTGTTATGATTTTTTATATCTTGTCTTCATATACATGTAGCATGCGGAGTAGTCTTCCACTCCCATCCTGGTATTTTCAGGTTCTTTAAAACATTATGGTTATTTTGGCCTAATGACTTTTAAAATAGGAATTTATGTGAACATTTAGAATATATCTTTTCTGTAAGCTTACTTAATAAGATCGAATTTTAGTAATAATCTTATATGGTGTTTTATTTTTAATTCTGGTTTGTGAATTGGAGTTTTGGCTTTATTTTGTTTGGTTGTGAAAAATTGCTTCGATTTGGTTTAGTGTGTACTGGAATGTGATTTTGAGAAATCTCTTTTAGATGTTATTATTTTGTCAGATCAACTTATTTTGTTTTGTTGAATTTTTTTAATTTTATTCTACGTTTGTGATTGAATAACTCAATTAAAGATTAAAAAAAAATTATAGATATTTTTGCCAAAAATACTATCCAAAATTTTTTTCACAAAACATCCGATAAATTTGCTTTTAATAAAATATCTCACATTAATGAAAATCAGGACATTCTTATTTTATTTACCATTTTTACTTCCTAATGTTAGTTTCTATTGTATTCTTACTTAGATTTTTTTTGTATCCCAAAAACTTAAGTAAAGTACTCTTAGTACTGTGACATTTGAAAATTTTTTTATATATCTTGAATTCCAAGTTCTATATTTTCTTTCTAATGAAGTAAAATATTTTTTTGTCTTTAAAAAAAATATCACAATAAACATGGAATACAAAATTCATTATCAACGTAATTGTTCAATATTCTAACTATATAATATATTTTATTCAACCTCATTAATGCAATTACACAAGTGCTATTAATTTTGTCTCATATGAAAGGTAAAGTATATATACCCTCTCATCTGAATTTGTTCTCATCATAAGATCAACATATAATATAATGATATAAAGGTTATCTTCACCAGTCAATATATTATAAAATTTTTCAAACTCTTCTGAAAAAAATATATCATATTATATAAAAAAAATAACATATGAATAAAGATTTTAGATAAGTGATAGATATTTAATAAAAAATTTTGCATAAATCTCACCGAAACTACTTCTGTTCCCTCTTTTAGAAATTGCTGCTACCTATAGCAGTTTTTGCATTATTTTCCTCCTTCATAAATCGTTGCTGCCTATAGCAGTTTTCACATTATCTTCCTTCCTTCAAAAACCAATACTGCCTATAGCGGTTTCTGCTTGCACGCTAAACAACGTAAATGCGACAGTAGCGTATTCTTAATCCACTGCTGCCAATAGCAATTTCTATAGAGTAGTAAAAATTGCAATTGCATCTTCAGTTTTACAAAGTTGTATTCTGGTAAAAAGTGTCTCCAAAAATTTTATTTGAGTAAATTTCCCTAAATAATAATGTATACTATTTCTAAATTTATTTCAAGAATACATGTTAAGAATTTTTTAGATGTGTCTAAGTGTGTCCAGAATTTTTTTTATTTTTTATTAAGACACGGCAGACACGTGTATTGGACGAGTATCGATGAGTATCATGTCCAAAATGTATTCGACATGCGGACATGACAACTTAGCAAAATACCTGTACTTCATAGTTGACCACCTTCTTTTACTAAAGAATTATCTCAATTATCGGATTTTTTATTTAAATAAATAAAATAAAAGTAATAATTACGGAAATAAATATTTTTAAAAATATTTATTGATTTGCGTTCCCTAGTCATATCTCGTTTACACTATAAACGAGATAAAATTGCATGTATCTTGTTTACAGTGTAAACGAGATACATAGAATGTTCATCTCGTTTACAGTGTAAACGAGATACATGGAGTAGAATCCCACCAGATATAAAAGGATGTGTAACCCTTGGTATTCTTCACAAACTTTTTCTATCATTTTTGTGTCTCTTATTTCTCACAAATACAAGGCATTAATGGCAAGTAATAGTCCATACATAGTTGTGCTTGTTTATCTCAACTGTCGTATGAGAAACGGCGAGAACAGGGTGACATTTGAGTGTGAGGATCCGATATTGTTTCGAACTCGGCGGGTGGAGATGTTGTCCGATTTGAGGAGTTTGATATTGAGCAAGCTCGGGGGTACAAAAGCGAGGAAAATCGGAAGGGTGGCGTATAGGTTGCTGGCACCCATAGGTAACGGAGTCTTCCGGTTTCGACTATTCCGACTTCTAGGGGACGAGCATGTGCGAGTGATGTTCGACATCCATGGGAGGATCATGGTTGAGCAAATAATGGAGCTTTCTGTAGAGGTGGGACACGGTGGCGACGGTCCTTCCGTACACTCGACCTATGTGCAGGACGACCGACCCCTTGCACCACTGCCCATTCATGTCGCCGTTCCAGTGGATGAGGCAGAGGAGGGCGAGGAGGAGTCGGACGAGGATTACGTGGGGGACAGTGGTGACAGTGACTTGTCTGATAGTAGGGATGAGGATGAGTGTGTTCCGGAGACACCTGTTCCGACCGTGGCCCACCATGTCTTGCCTCCACCTCTTCCAATACCGGCACTTTCGGCAGTTCTGTCTCACCATCACAGTCTGGATCTAGACGTCATGCATGAGAGGACTCTGTTTCTTGACACGGGTGAAGAGGATTACAACCTAGACGGCGGTGTAGAGTTTCGGGTCGGCCACAAGTTTAAGAGCCGAGAGGCAGTGCTTCAAGGTGTGAAGAACTACAATATTCGGAGGAGTGCGGAGTATCGGGTGATCGAATCAGACCGGTTAAAGTACCATGTGCAGTGCCGTCAAGCTGAGAATGGGTGTTAATGGAGCCTCTGTGTGGCCCTTCGGCAGAACGTCGGATACTGGTAAGCCTAAGTTTACTTGTGCTTTTCATTACTTCTATACGATATACTAAGTAGGTGTACGGCATGGCTGAAGCAATCCTGTTTTGTTATGTTCAGGGAGGTTTGGAGGGTGGGTGGAGTGCACAGTTGTCTAGCACCCACCATGTCTAGCCGGAGCTGATGGGTGATGGTCCTCCGCGATCCTAACCTCCCTACCTGTGCGGAATGCCTCGGCTAACCGATCCATGGTGGCGGGCTGGACGGTGTGTAGGAAGGCATCGTCAATCAGAATTTCGTCTAGCAGCACGTCCTCCTCCTGCTGGGTCCCGGATAGACCTCTCTCATACCAACCTGGTGGTGATGTATCCCAAGCTTGCCGAGACTGCTACCCATCGGAACCGGATGAATGTCACACTCCTTGCCCCGAGGGAGGGGGAGGAGGTGGAGGATTCGGTCTTATAGGTGAAGCGACACTGTGAACTGGTATGTCTCCCTCATCCTCCTGACAGTCGAACTCTGCCTCCTCCTCCGACTCTGCGTTGCCCCTAGCTCGTCAAGGCCTGGCCCTCTCCCTCCTGACGGGCTCACCTGGTCGACACTCTCTCTGGCCCGCTCCCTCCTAGCAGGTCGGCGAGTGTCCTCTCTGACTTCCCTCACACGTCTCCTCCAATCCGGCACGCCCCTCAGAAGAGTCAGATCGTCTCTCGGCTGGCTAGCAGTGGGCTGGACGTCGGGGGGCAACTCTACCAGCCTGGGGTCCTCCAAAACCTCCTGCCCCAATAGATGCCTCACACGTCAAGCCCCACGCCACCAATCGTAGTACTCACTGGTAGGCCTAGTGTCGAACGTATGGTGAACGGTAATCCTGCGACCGGGCTCGAACCTCTACCTCCAACCGTCGTACCACTACTGGAGTCGCTCTGGCCACCAGACATCCTCACCACGACCAGTAGTGGTCAGATACCTATTTTTAAACACATTACGTAAATAAAGTAGTATCACTATCAGAATAACAAACAACTACCAACGTATAACTTTGAAGAAATTAACCATCATTCATACCTGTCAAGGTTCATTGGCATGCCTGGCACTGGCTGCTCCCCGATGAACTGCTGTTTCACCCGATCAACGTGGTGAAACCGGACAATGTTGAAGCACACCAGCAGAACGGCCGACAACCATGTACCCCACTCCTCCTCCTAACGGAACCAGTGCAGGCACAGGGCCTGCAGCGCAGGGTCATCATATACCCTCCATGCAAACTGAATAAAAATTTGTGTAACAAAATAACAAGTATTACAACACAGCAAGTATTTAAAAAAAAAATAAAATATTTAATTTCATGACTAACCTCATCGAATCTTAATCGGTCGATCGATACCCTCCAATATAGGACCTGGCCTGATGCTGATCCCTACTCTGCTGCTGCAATCCAACCAACCTGACAGTAACAGAGATATATACAATTCATTAACTAACAAACCTTGCGAATTAACACGTCTATTAATGCGAAATAAAAAAGTAATATTTGGTTACCTCGCAGCTAGCGGATACTGGTAGACTCCTCTATCTGGTGGACACCACTGAGGAAATCTCTGGTAAATCCAACTTATCAATAGCGGAGTGCAACCGGCGATGTACGTGGCACCCCGCTGTGCCGCCAAACAGAGTGACTGGTAAGTCCAGCCCAGCACAGCAGAGCCCCAAGATAACGCCCTACACTCCCCGAAGTCCCGGAGAAGCGGTAGCCACCGTACGTGAACCAGGTTGTTGGACTTGTCTGTCAACAGATACCCTCTGATCAGTAACATAATATAGCATCGGGCATACTATCGGAGGGTCTCAGGATCGTCGGTCGGGGGCGTCTGGCGGACACGATCACGCAACCAAACCAGCTTCAGCGTGAATGACTCCTTCCTCTGCGCAGCCTGCTGTCCCGCCACCGGAGGCCTGGCACCAAGCAGCTGCTCAACCATGGCCCACGTCTCCATACTATACCACCTATCAAAGTCACGAAGGCACCCCCAATGGGGTTCCCGTGTGTACGTAGGCCTAGGTGGTACGCCACGTCCTGCAGGGTGATAGTCACCTCACCCCACGGGAGATGAAACGTGTGCGTCTCCGGACGCCATCGCTCCATGAGTGCCGAAATCAGGGAATTGTCAAATGTGAAGTCCCTGAGGGGCACCGTGTCGCCGAATCCGACCTCAGCCAGATATGGGACGATTGCGTCCGGTGGAAGAAGGGTATGGCTAACTCGTCGGGGCAGTAGAAGGCGAGGCCTCTGCGGAATGAAAAAAAAAAGATTTTTAACCTATAAAGAGATAATAATAAATTTTTGTACTCTACTTAAGAACAAAGTACTACTATTACTTAGGAACATACTACCATGTGTCTACTCTACAGATGTCTCTAAATTACTTATGTCGGTAAGCAAATCCTAATTAATTCATACCAATCTTACACAAGCAAATATTGTTCCAAATTCATCATACAGTCCAATCCCTAAAGCATTTTAATCAGTACTAGTCACTACCAAACTACCCCAACAATTTCCACATACTTAGATTAACCGAATATAACACAACTAACCTCGAAGTCGGCTGCCCCGGCGTAATGCGACGTCTCGTTTAGTCTGTTGATGGCCCCATCGTTCCCCGCCTAGTGTGTCATCACCGTATCAGACTCAAATATGGTAAGAAAGGGTAAAAAGAGGGGAGAAAGAGTTTGACTAAGTCAAAATGGGGTCCAAGAACAAGCTGTAAATGACTTATACTTATAGGCGTCGTTCGGTCTTATCTCGTTTACAGTGTAAACGGGATAAGGGGCTATCTCGTTTACAGTATAAACAAGATAGCAATATTGCAGTTGACGTGTCATATCTCTGGTGCACGAAATCGTGATCATTCATTCCTTGGTAACGGCGCTGAAAACTTAATACGCACGTTCATAATCTTAGTTCTTCTTCACAACTTCGCACAACTAACCAGCAAGTGCACTGGGTCGTCCAAGTAATAAACCTTACCTGAGTAAGGGTCGATCCCACGGAGATTGTCGGCTTGAAGCAAGCTATGGTCACCTTGTAAATCTCAGTCAGGCGGATTCAAATGGTTATAGAGTTTTAATAATTAAAATATAAATAAAATGTAAGATAGGATAGAGATACTTATGTAATTCATTGGTGAGAATTTCATATAAGCGTATAGAGATGCTTAGTTCCTTCTGAATCTCTGCTTTCCTACTGCCTTTATCCAATCCTTCATACTCCTTTCCATGGCAAGCTGTATGTTGGGCATCACCGTTGTCAATGGCTACATCCCGTCCTCTCAGTGAAAATGGTCCAAAATCCGCTGTCACCGCACGGCTAATCATCTGTCGGTTCTCGATCATACTGGAATAGGATTTAGTAATCCTTTTGCGTCTGTCACTACGCCCAGCACTCGCGAGTTTGAAGTTCGTCACAGCCATCCCTTCCCAGATCCTACTCGGAATACCACAGACAAGGTTTAGACTTTCCAGATCTCAAGAATGGCCACCAATAATTCTAGCCTATACCACGAAGACTTTGATCTCACGATCAGGAGACTAAGAGATACGCATTCAAGCTTGTTTGCATGTAGAACAGAGGTGTTTGTTAGGCACGCGTTCATAAGTGAGAATGATGATGAGCGTCACATAATCATCACATTCATCATGTTCTTGTGTGCGAATGAATATCTTAGAGAAGAAATAGGCTTGAATTGAATAGAAAAATAATAGTACTTTGCATTAATTCATGAGGAACAGCACAGCTCCACACCTTAATCTATGGTGTGTAGAAACTCTACCGTTGAAAATACATAAGAACAAGGTCCAGGCATGGCCGAATGACCAGCCCCCTAAACGTTATCAAGAGATCAAAAGTGATACAAGGATAGTCTCAAAAATGATCAAAAGATATCTAACACAATAGTAAAAAGTTCTATTTATACTAAACTAGTTACTAGGGTTACAGAAATAAGTAAATGATGCAGAAATCCACTTCCGGGCCCACTTGGTGTGTGTTTGGGCTGAGCATTGAAGCTTTCATGTGTAAAGGTCTTCCTTGGAGTTAAACGCCAGTTTGTAACCTGTTTCTGGCATTTAACTCTGCTTTGTAACCTGTTTCTGGCGTTTAACTCCAGAATAGGGCAGAAAGCTGGTGTTGAACGCCAGTTTGCATCGTCTAAACTCGGGCAAAGTATAGACTATTATATATGGTTGAAAAGCCCTAGATGTGTACTTTCCAATGCAATTGAGAGTGCGCTATTTGGACTCCTTTAGCTCCAAAAAATCCACTTTGAGTTCAGCGAGGTCAGAATCCAACAGCATCTGCAGTCCTTCTTCAGCCTCTGAATCTGATTTTTGCTCAAATCCCTCAATTTCAGCCAGAAATTACCTAAAATCACAGAAAAACACACAAACTCATAGTAAAATCCAGAAATGTGATTTTTATTTAAAAACTAATAAAAATATA
>NC_029794.2:29116062-29117392 GCF_000816755.2 Arachis ipaensis | reverse complement strand
CTTTGGACCTTGACTTTAACTGCTCAGTCTCAAGCTCTTGGCTTGACACCTTCACGCCACAAGCACATGGTTAGGGAGAGCTTGGTTTAGCCGCTTAGGCCAGGATTTTATTCCTTAGGGCCCTCCTATCCACTGATGCTCAAAGCCTTGGATCCTTTTTATTACCCTTGCCTTTTGGTTTTAAGGGCTACTGGCTTTTTGCTCTTGCCTTTTGGTTTAAAAAGCTCTTGGCTTTTTCTACTTGCTTTTTCTTTTTCTTTCTTTTATTTTTTTCGCCAATTTTCTTTTCTTTTTTTTTTGCAAGCTTTTGTATTCACTGCTTTTTCTTACTTCAAGAATCAATTTTATGATTTTTCAGATTATCAAATAACATTTCTCCTTTTTCATCATTCTTCAAGAGCCAACAATTTTAACATTCATAAACAACAAATTCAAAAGACATATGCACTGTTCAAGCATTCATTCAGAAAACAAAAAGTATTACCACCACATCAAAATAATCAAACTAATTTCAGGGATGAATTCGAAATTCATGTACTTCTTGTTCTTTTGTAATTAAAACATTTTTCATTTAAGAGAGGTGATGGATTCATAAGACATTCATAGCTTTAAGACATAGACACTTAAACACTAATGATCATATAGTAAAGACACAAACATAAATAAAACATAAAGCATAGTAGACAAAAAACAAAGAAAATAAATAAGCAAGGAGATTAAGGAACGGGTCCACATTGGTGAGGGTGGCGTCTTCCTTTTCTTGAAGAACCAATGGTGCTCTTGAGCTCCTCTATGTCTCTTCCTTGTCTTTGTTGCTCCTCCCTCATAGCTCTTTGATCTTCTCTAATCTCATGGAGAATGATGGAGTGCTCTTGGTGCTCCATCTTTAGTTGTCCCATGTTGGAACTTAATTCTCCTAGGGAGGTGTTGATTTGCTCCTAATAGTTTTTTGGAGGGAAGTGCATCCCTTGAGGCATCTCAGTGATTTCATGGTGAGGAATTTCCTCATGCTCTTGTTGAGGTCCATGAGTGGGCTCTCTTGTTTGCTCCATCCTTTTCTTAGTGATGGACTTTTGAGATGAATCTCTCCATCTCCCATGACTCGGAGTTGGAAGCAACTGCCTTCCATTTCCTCTTTCTAGAGGTTTCTCTAGCCTTAGGTGCCATTAATGGTTATGAAAAAACAAAAAGCAATGCTTTTACTACACCAAACTTAAAAGGTTTGCTTGTCCTCGAGCAAAAGAAGAAAGAAAGGATGAGAAGAAGAAGAGATGGAGAAGATGGAGGTGTGTGAATGGTTCGGCCAGGGGGGTTTAGGTGGTTGGTGGTT
>NC_029794.2:29114652-29115893 GCF_000816755.2 Arachis ipaensis | reverse complement strand
AACTCTCCTCTGGTCCACATCAATCACAGCTTTGCTGTGGCTAGGAAGGGTCTTCCAAGGATGATGGATTCATCCTCATCCTTCCCAGTGTCTAGGATTATGAAATCAGCAGGGATGTAAAGGCCTTCAACCTTTACTAGCACGTCCTCTACAAGTCCATAAGCCTGTTTTCTTGTGTTGTCTGCCATCTCTAATGAGATTCTGACAGCTTGCACCTCAAAGATCCCAAGTTTCTCCATTACAGAGAGTGGCATAAGGTTAATGCCTGACCCCAGGTCACACAAAGCCTTCTCAAAGGTCATGGTGCCTATGGTACAGGGTATTAAGAATTTACTAGGATCTTGTTTCTTTTGAGGTAATTTCTGCCTATCCAATGCATTCAGTTCATTGGTGAGCAAGGGAGGTTCATCTTCCCAAGTCTCATTACCAAATAATTTGGCATTCAGCTTCATGATTGCACCAAGGTACTTAGCAACTTGCTCTTTAGTAATGTCTTCATCCTCTTCAGAGGAAGAATACTCATCAGAGCTCATGAAGGGCAGAAGCAGGTTGAATGGAACCTTTATGGTCTCTGTATGAGCCTCAGATTCCTTCAGGTCCTCATTGAGGAACCCTCTAGTGTTTAGAGGACGTTCCATGAGGTCTTCCTCATTGGGATTCACGTCCCCCTCCTCCCTTGTAGGTTCGGCCATGATGGTCAAATCAATGGCCTTGCACTCTCTCTTTGAATTTTCTTCTGTATTACTTGGGAGAGTACTAGGAGGAGTTTCAGTGACTCTTTTACTTAGCTGGCCCACTTGTGCCTCCAAATTTCTAATGGAGGACCTTGTTTCATTCATGAAACTTAGAGTGTCCTTAGATAGATCAGAGACTATATTTGCTAAGCTAGATGGATTCTGCTCAGAATTCTCTGCCTGTTGCTGAGTGGATGATGGAAAAGGCTTGCTATTGCTAAACATGTTTCTTCCACCATTATTAAAGCCTTGTTGAGGCTTTTGTTGATCCTTCCATGAGAAATTTGGATGATTTCTCCATGAGGGATTATAGGTGTTTCCATAGGGTTCACCCATGTAATTCACCTCTGCTATTGCAGGGTTCTCAGGATCATAAGCTTCTTCTTCAGAAGATGTTTCTTTAGTATTGTTGGATGCAGCTTGCAGTCCATTCAGACTCTGAGAAATCATATTGACTTGCTGAGTCAATATTTTGTTCTGAGCCAATATGGCATTCAGAGTATCAAT
>NC_029794.2:29110968-29114571 GCF_000816755.2 Arachis ipaensis | reverse complement strand
TATCACAGATTTGCAAGAATTCAGTTAAGAACTGAAAAGGATCTTCTGATGGAAGTCCATGAAACTTGCAATTCAGTTGCATCAGAGAAACTAATTGAGGCTTTAGCTCAAAATTGTTTGCTCCAATGGCAGGGATTGAGATGCTTCTTCCATGCAAGTTGGAATTTGGCGCAGTAAAGTCACCAAGCATCTTCCTTGCATCTCCACCATTATTATTATTTTCGGCCATGTCTACTTCTTTTTCGAAAATTTCTGTCAGATTTTCTCCAGAGAGTTGTGCTTTAGCTTCCCTTAGCTTCCTCTTCAGAGTCCTTTCAGGTTCAGGATCAGCTTCAACAAGAATGTTCTTATCCTTGTTCCTGCTCATATGAAAAAGAAGAGAACGGAAAAGAAAATATCGAATCCTCTACGTCACAGTATAGAGATTCCTTATATTAGTATAAGAAGAGAAGGATGGAAGAATTCAAAAATAAAATAAAAGAAAAATATTTTTGTTTTTAATTTAAAGTTAAAATTCGAAAATTTTAAAGAGACAAATGAAATTAAATTAAATTAAATTTTAAAACAATTAGTTAATTAAAAAGGAATTTTGAAAAAGAGGGAAGGGGTTTTCGAAAATTAAAGAGGGAAAATTAGTTAGGTGGTTTTGAAAAAGATATGATTGAAATAGAAAAACTTTTAAAATAAAAAAATAATTCAAGTAGTTAATTGAAAAAGTTTTAAAAATCAATTTTGAAAAGATAAGAAGTTAGAAAAGATTTTGAAATTAAGTTTTGAAAAAGATATGATTGAAAGATATGATTGAAAATTTAATTTGAAAAAGATTTGAAAAGGAAATTAAAAAGATTTAATTTTTGAAATTAAAGTTGATTACTTGACTAACAAGAAACAAAAAGATATGATTTTAAAATTTAAAGATTGAACTTTTCTTACTAGGCAAGTAACAAACTTAAAATTTTGAATCAATCACATTAATTGTTAGCATTAATTTTGGAAATAAAAATAAGAAAAAGATTTTGAAATTAAAATTTTTTTTTAAAAAATTTCGAAAATATGTAAAATTAAATGAAAAAGATTTTATTTTTGAAAAAGATTTGAAAAGATAGAATTTTGAAATTGAAATTTATGAGTAAAACAAGGAAAGATATATTTTTTATTTTTGAATTTTTAATGATGAGAGAGAAAAAAACTAAATTGAAACAAAACATAAAAATTATGAATCAAAACAACTAATGCATGCAAGAACACTTTGAATGTCAAGATGAACACCAAGAACACTTTGAAGATCAAGATGAACATCAAGACTTATTTTTGAAAATTTTTCAGAAAAGAAAAATATGCAAGACACCAAACTTAGAAATTTTCAAACTTTAGACACTAATAATTCAAAAATTCATATGGAAAACAAGAAAAGACACAAAACAAGAAATTTTAAAGATCAAACAAGAAGACTTACCAAGAACAACTTGAAGATCATGAAGAACACCATGCATGAGTTTTCGAAAATTTTTAGGGAAAAGTTAAAACATGCAATTGACACCAAACTTAAAATTTGACACTAGACTCAAACAAGAAACACAAAATTTTTGGTTTTTATGATTTTATTAATTTTTTTTTTGGTTTTTTTTTTCGAAAATTATTTTGGGAAGAACGAAAAAGAAGAAATTTTTTTTTTGTATTTTTTGAAAATAATAAATAAAAAGCTTAAAATTAAAATAAAATTTTCCTAATCTGAGCAACAAGATGAACCACCGTCAGTTGTCCAAACTCGAACAATCCCCGGCAACGGCGCCAAAAACTTGGTGTACGAAATCGTGATCATTCATTCCTTGGTAACGGCGCTGAAAACTTAATACGCACGTTCATAATCTTAGTTCTTCTTCACAACTTCGCACAACTAACCAGCAAGTGCACTGGGTCGTCCAAGTAATAAACCTTACGTGAGTAAGGGTCGATCCCACGAAGATTGTCGACTTGAAGCAAGCTATGGTCACCTTGTAAATCTCAGTCAGGCGGATTCAAATGGTTATAGAGTTTTAATAATTAAAATATAAATAAAACGTAAGATAGGATAGAGATACTTATGTAATTCATTGGTGAGAATTTCAGATAAGCGTATGGAGATGCTTAGTTCCTTCTGAATCTCTGCTTTCCTACTGCTTTCATCCAATCTTTCATACTCCTTTCCATGGCAAGCTGTATGTTGGGCATCACCGTTGTCAATGGCTACATCCGGTCCTCTCAGTGAAAATGGTCCAAAATGCACTGTCACTGCACGGCTAATCATCTGTCGGTTCTCGATCATACTGGAATAGGATTCAGTAATCCTTTTGCGTCTGTCACTATGCCCAGCACTCACGAGTTTGAAGTTCGTCACAGCCATCCCCTCCTAGATCCTACTCGAAATACCACAAATAAGGTTTAAACTTTCCGGATCTCAAGAATGGCCGCCAATAATTCTAGCCTATACCACGAAGACTATGATCTCACGATCAGGAGACTAAGAGATATGCATTCAAGCTTGTTTGCATGTAGAACGGAGGTGTTTGTCAGGCACGCGTTCATAAGTGAGAATGATGATGAGCGTCACATAATCATCACATTCATCATGTTCTTGTGTGCGAATGAATATCTTAGAGAAGAAATAGGCTTGAATTGAATAGAAAAACAATAGTACTTTGCATTAATTCATGAGGAACAGTAGAGCTCCACACCTTAATCTATTGTGTGTAGAAACTCTACCGTTGAAAATACATAAGAACAAGGTCCAGGCATGGCCGAATGGCCAGCCCCCTAAACGTGATCAAGAGATCAAAAGTGATACAAGGATAGTCTCAAAAATGATCAAAAGATATCTAACACAATAGTAAAAAGTTCTATTTATACTAAACTAGTTATTAGGGTTACAGAAATAAGTAAATGATGCAGAAATCCACTTCCGGGCCCACTTGGTGTGTGCTTGGGCTGAGCATTGAAGCTTTCACGTGTAGAGGTCTTCCTTGGAGTTAAACGCCAGTTTGTAACCTGTTTCTGGCGTTTAACTCTGCTTTGCAACCTGTTTCTGGCGTTTAACTCCAGAATAGGGCAGAAAGCTGGCGTTGAACGCTAGTTTGCGTCGTCTAAACTCGGGCAAAGTATGGACTATTATATATTTCTGGAAAGCCCTAGATATCTACTTTCCAACGCAATTGAGAGCGTGCCATTTGGACTCCTGTAGCTCCAGAAAATCCACTTTGAGTGCAGGGAGGTTAGAATCCAACAGCATCTGCAGTTCAGCCTCTGAATCTGATTTTTGCTCAAGTCCCTCAATTTTAGCCAGAAATTACCTGAAATCACAGAAAAATACACAAACTCATAGTAAAGTCTAAAAATGTGATTTTTATTTAAAAACTAATAAAAATATACTAAAAACTAACTAAATCATACTAAAAACTATGTAAAAACAATGGCAAAAAACGTATAAATTATCCACTCATCAATCTCATTTACAGTATAAACAAGATAAGACTGGGGAACGCAAATCAATAAATATTTTTAAAAATATTTATTTCGATAATTATTACTTTTATTTTATTTATTTAAATAAAAAATTCCTCGATTATC
>NC_029794.2:29090088-29110945 GCF_000816755.2 Arachis ipaensis | reverse complement strand
CATGGAGTTTTTGTGAAAAAAAAAAGAGAGTGAAGAATAAATAAGATGGAAAAGATGAGTTGACTTAAACTCGAATCTTTTAGATGAGAATGAAAAAGTTGTACCATTTGACCTATAACTAGTTGGTAAATTTTTACTTTATTAATTTACCTTTATTTATATACTTGTGTTAATATATGTGGTTAGGATATTTAAATTTTTAAAAAAATTGAGTGATGATTAAAATTTTATTCAAATTTAAAATTTGAGATTTATACTCTCTTATTATCTGAATTTTATTTTTATACTCTCTTATGTTACGCTGAACAAAACATAAGCCTACCCATATGCTAGGCCCAATTCAAAAAGGCCACAATTAAGGAATAAGCCTAATTCGCAACTCTGGAGGTTTACATTTTTCTTTCTGTTCGGACAGTTCCCCACGGATCTAAAGTCCAACACGTGATATTTAAAAACAAAAATATTTGATAACTAAAGAAAATCAACTAAAAAACAGTCGTAACTTGCCTTATTTAGCATTTATTAATTATTGCGATAATTAATTAATGTTAAATAAGATAAATTTTGGCTGTTTTTTTTTTGTCTACCTAGCATTACTCATTTAAAAAATCTAACACGTGATATTTAGAAAAGAATATGAGGTGATCAATATTTTCTTCTGGAATTTAAAGTAATACTAGCCAACTCTTCAATCTTTTCCTCCATTGTTATCCCCTAGTATTTTTTCTAAAAAAAGTGATAAACCATCAATTGTTTTAGAAATATAAAATGCTAGTAAATATATTTCACAGAAGATATTTACAAGTTAAATGTATTTTAGCGTTGATCTTTTATGAATTGTTTCTAATAATTTATTTAGGATTAACAAAGATATTTAAAAAACTAATTTGTTATCAAAGAAGATTTTAGAGATTAATTTCTTGAGTTATTGTCTTCTAAAAATTAATCAGTATATTAATTATTCACATACTATATGAAAATAATTTGCTTAAATCACATCTTTATTGTTTTTGGTCTAACAAAAGAAAAATATGCTAAATAGAGATGAAAAAAAAAGTAAGG
Organism: Arachis ipaensis; assembly: GCF_000816755.2. Taxonomy (NCBI): domain Eukaryota; kingdom Viridiplantae; phylum Streptophyta; class Magnoliopsida; order Fabales; family Fabaceae; genus Arachis; species Arachis ipaensis. The sequence continues at coordinate 29,109,883 of NC_029794.2, read as the reverse complement.
CCTTGAGTCCTTGACCAAAAAAGAGGGAAAAAAATGTGAGGGGATAATAAACACAGATGCATTTCGAAAAAAAAAAAAATGCATCATGATTCAAGCATGCCATTGAACGCATGTCTGGTATTTCTCAAAATTTCACCGTGTCTTGATTTTAGAACTTCGAATGTCTTAGCAAAAAGAAAAAGAGTAAATTTTAGTTCTTGTTTTCCATATTATATGAATGCTTCGAAGAAAAAAAAGCAACTTCCAACCTACCACACTTATGTAAAAAATACATGATGCAACCATCAACCTACCACAATTATTTAGAAGAATACATGAATAGAAATATGTATAAGATGCTATTGAAAATTCTGGACCCGTCGTCCTAAATTCGTCCCTGATTTAAATTAAAGAAATGTTGCTTAAGTGAGGGTGATAATAAACATTCAGAGTGCCAGCCAATTCAAACTAGCTCAATTATTGTAGGGGATTAGGTTAGTTTTTCTCCTTTCGCATTACCTGGATTCAAAAACCCCAATGTAATAAAAAAAATGGTAAAAATTATTTTTTATCTTTAATATTTTTGAAATTTTTTAAAAATATTCCTAACGTTTAATTTAATTCAATTCATAAATAAATTTTTTAATTATTTTTAATATTTGTTTATAATATAAAATATTTAAAATATTTTTTTTTTTATTAAAATACAGTTGAACCGACAAAAAACAGACTTGTCAGATAAGTATCGAAAAATATCGTATCTAAAATGTGTGTGAAGACACTACAAATAAAAAAAAAGGTCTATACTTCATGGCGGTCAACCATTAATCAACATTTATTATTCTAGTTTTACCCTTGTTTATTTACTGTTAATTCAAGAGCTTCAATGTCAGATTGAATACTATCAAGCTAAGCTTCAATTTATTCTTCGTCATCTTACTATCTTTAAAGTTCAATAGCAACAACAATCTTTAGATTGCAACCGTGTTAATAATGTTGAAAGGATTCAACATGATCAATTAATATTATGAAGCTACTACCATGGATGGCAATAACACCTGCCGTTGATCTCAATGTATAGATGATGCAAAAGTTGCAAACACATTTATTATTTTCACCTTTTTAATATTAAACTTTGAGAATGAAAATTAGAATAATATAGAGCTGATGATAATAGTGGCTATATTTATGATCCTAAGCCTATGTGCTTGATTTTAAACAAACGAATCCAGATCATCAAACACTAATTGAGGGCATGCATTTAGATTTGTGATCATATAGTATACCCTCTTTGTCAATATGGTACAATATTACACTCAAATATGCAAGGATGAAATAAATTTAAAACTCTCAAGATTAGGAACAGAAAGATTAAAAAGAAGTGCAACAATTTTTTTTATTTTGTCATAAATTATTAGCTAACAGCGTTTAACAGTTTAGATAACATAGATGGTAGAGATTGAAGTTGTCATAACATCATCACTAGTTAAGTATTGCCTTTGTATACTAAATTCAAACCTTATACCAACTTTTTGTTCAGCACATCCTTTTTATATATTTTTACAGGGATGTAGGAATTTTCGGTTCAGTAATTTTATTTGTATATAAAAAATTATGTTGTTGGACATTATATAAACGAAAAATTAGTTTAATCTTATTTATCTATCATTAACCACTCTCACTCTTTCTTTCTTCTTTATTAATTTTAAGAGTGGTCCATTTTTAAGTGCATCAATTAACTACATTATACATATAGTCTAATAATACACAATACAAGAATTGCAATAATAATAATAATAATAATAATAATAATAATAATAATAATAATAATAATAATAATAATAATAATAATAATAATAATAATAATAATAATAATATAATTAAAATGGTTCTATTATACTAGCCCAAGCCTATACTATTAATTAAAGTAACCCTAGTACATTTTTCAAATATTTGTTTCAAACCATCAGAGGCATCAGCGTCACTTTTCTCTCTCTTTTAGTGGTTCCCAAACTTTTGGTCTTCTACTCTTCTCATTCTAATTTTCCTTCCATACTAAACCAAGATATATGAAGAAAAACCATTGAAGAGAAGTGAACAGCAAAATATTAACCATTGAATGCACAACAAAGATTCAAAGTGGTATATTTCAATTTTTTTTAAGTTAATAACAATGTCAAGTATTATTTATATTATTTATTTAAAATAATTAATTTATTTTTTTTATAATAGACAGTGTTCAAAGATTGAAGTGAGGACAAAACTCAATTGAGTAAGTTTAAAAATATCAAAATCTTAAAGTATGTAGTTGAACATTAACTTTTATATAATATAATTACTTTTTTGATATATATGCTACAAATCATATTTTGTTAATTTTTTGTTATATTTATATTTAATTGGCCCCCCTCTTATGAAATTTCTGGTTCCGCCACTGACTTTATATATTAATCCTAGAAGAATATGTCAAAAGAAATCAAATATGTCGAGGGACTCACATATGAATTGGACTTTTGCAATCATTCTACCTAAGAGTAGGACGATAATAAATCCTTAAGAGTAAGTGTCTACTATGATTTGTACTTAAGGTAGTTAAAATATTATTTTTGAAATGGTAGTAAAATAAGATTATGAAAGTATTGACTTTTTTAGAATCAATTCCGTCTTAGTTGATCCTAAGACCGATAAAGATATCGAAAATTATGATGAAGCTTTGAAAGATTGGAAAATAAAAGATAAATTATTGTTAAATCTATATTTTATGATGAATTTTGAGTTGAAAAGAATGAAATTTATCAACTTATTTTGTATTTTATTCATTGAAAATGCATAGTTTTGTGAATTTCTCCTAATTGTGCTTAATGGTTAAAAATATGCTTTTTTTTTTGAAAATTGCTAAATTTAATTCATTGTTATCATGTTAGATGCCTTGATATATTTGTTTGGGTGATTGAAGGTCTAGAAGGTAAGAATGACTTGAAGAAATGGAGAAAAAACATGCAAAAGTGAAGAATCATGAAGAAATGAAGTTTGGAAAATTTTTCATAGTTGTGCGTACGTGTAACATCCTAACTGTTAGCACGTCATGATCGTACCAAAAGTAAGGAGTTACTAACCTGTTTTCTTTTATTATCTGTTTAATATTGAGCCTTTACCTCGATATCACGTTTCAGTTTTTAAAAAAATTCCAGAATATTGTTTTTGTTTTTAAAATCATAAATAAAAAATTCATCAAGTAATAATAATCACATAATTATTAATAATAATAAATATTATACAAAAGAGTTCAAATGAAACTCAGATACAATTTCTATTCCTATGTATAAAATAAACTCTTAAATAACAAAGGCGAGGGAATTCTATGAAAGCAACTCAACACATAAACTTGACTCAAATAAGACTAATAAGCGCCCGCAACTTCAAACTGAGTCTTCGAACCTGTGGCACTGAAAGGGTGAAAGATTTTGGGGTGAGAACAAACCACACGTTGTCAGTAGGGAATGGGAATGCCATAAAAGTAATGAATAAAATGCAAATAATTAACATACTCAAAGAAACTATAGTTTTACCAAACCTTTTGAAAATACTCTTGGTTTTACTTTAGCTAATTAATTACCTTTTTCAAAATCTCTAAACCCAAAATGAATTTTAAGTCTAAGACTAGTCACATTAACTATTTCTCAATCACATAATTAATTCTCAATCAAAACGTCAATTCCTAATCACATTAATACATTCACAAACTAATAGTACAAGCAGGAGATTCAATTCAATATACAAGCAAGTCACAACAAGACAAACAACACAATCACAAAGAAATAAGACAAGCAAGCGCAATCAAAAGAAAATGTGCAAACAACATGATACATGTCTATCCCTAACGTAGGCCATGAGCTCATGTGTCGATTGCCTACCCGCTCCCGACATTACCCGAACACGAGTCCCAGATATGGCTTTCCAGATGCATACAGTGTGCTTATATAAGTCTTACGACTAGGCCGCATACAGTGTGACTTTCAATGTGTTTACATCTGGAAAACAGTTCTCAGTGTGTGGGCGTCCCCACTATACATTTGGCACTAAGGCCCAAACAAAGTCACTTCTGCTCTCCTGTGGTAGACATTTCTTTACTTAATATATTCATTTAATCTTTGTTCTATACTCTCCTATGGCAGAGATTCCTTTAATTATCTCTCTTTCCTTTACTTTTCGTTCTTCTTCTTTTCTTTCTTATCAAACCGAACTCAAAACATAACTTAAAGCAAAATCCCTTCTCAAAAGATTGAGTTTAAAACATTATGCTTTTTTTAATAAATCGAATTGAAAACAAAACTCTTTTCGTAATAAATCAAAATCAAATAATATTCTTAAATCAGATTTGCTTTTAAATAACACTTTAAATAAAGTCTTAGAATTTTATAAAAATTTAGCAGCATTTCCTCTAAAATTCGGGCTTAACCACCCTTACGGTACGGGTTCCCTCTTTCTCTACAATTCATCCACCTTTTCGCAACAAGTATCAAATAAAAGGTTCTCAATCAATCAGAAAATCCACAATTCGCAATTCACACATAATCCTTCGATCCAATTTCCATCTCATCAATTCATCCCTAATTTCCACAAATCACAAAATCCTTTAACAGTTCTCAAAATCAATTCCGGTTAATCAGAACACCATCAAGCAAACTAGTCACAATCACAACCATAATCCAAACTCAATTCCTCAATGATCAAAACGTTAGATTTTCAATAATTAACTCATCATATTTCAATTTAATAAGTAATATCAAATAAATCACCATTCACAGCCACATTTCAACCAACTCTCATCAATTAGTCACAACTCAACAAATTTTCATTACAACTAGTTAATAATCGAAATTTTTAGCATTTTCAAATAATCAAGAAATCAAACACATATTCATTAAATTCAGTCACAAGTCCAACTCAAACTTATCATTCAGACATTCCAAAAAATCATAAATCATTTGCAATTACCCACTATACTTCCGTGGTATTCATAAATTAAAACAGTTAATTTCAAATTAAAAATCCCCTACCTCAATTAACCGAACTTAGGGATTAAATGCGACAATTTCACTTAGTCTGAGCTCACAGCAGCAACTGCATCTCCCATACAATCTGGAACGGCAACAATGGCATCAACTCCGATTATGCTCGCAGCAGTGACAATTTCCAACAGAACTCAGCGATACTAAAATAGAGATGCTAACTAATGAACTAAAATAAGAATGCAGAGATAAACAAAATGTAGTAGAATTAAGGGTAGAGCATTACAGATTTAAATTATGGAATTAAAATCATACTGAGAGTGGCGCTATTGGTGGCAGCTCACCCCAAAATAGAAATCGCAGCGGCGAGCCCTAATGAGACAGAGGTAAAATTGGAGGAGTATGATGGTGTTGGTGACAGCAAACTCGAACCAAACTAACAATAGCAGCGGCGTCAATGAGGGAGGCTCCGACAGCCACATGCAACTCAGTGGCAGCCTCCAATCCACAACGGAGACCATGCAAACAGCACCCATAGCAGTGGCTGGAAGAGCAGCGGTCATGATAGCAGCAACCACAGCAGAGCTTCGGCAACAGTGGTTCTCCACGGTGGTGACAACACAGAGGCATAGTGTAGTGTAGTTGAGAACCATGTTTTAAGGTAGAATTTTAGAGAGAGAAGCTCCAACTTCTCTCTAGAATTTAGGATTTTCAATTTAACTTTTTCTTAGATTTAGGTTTTAATTCTTGTTTTAGTGTAGTTTCTTTTATATTTTAATGTTCTAGCATTTTAGTTTGTTTAGTTTCACTTGTTATTTTCTTTATTTTGTTAATTTTAGTTTATGAACATTGTTAATTTTCATTTTTCTTTAATGCAATTTGATGTTTTTATGTTTAGTGATGTTTATTTTAGTTGTTATTATTGCTTGCTTGCATTTGGTAGTTGTAGATTTTATTATTCTTGTAATTTACCATGTTTTACTTTTATACATTCCAAGTGTTTGTTAAAATGCTGATGGTGGCGGAAATTGACCAGTTAAGAAATTAATAAACGAAATACGTTGCAAGTACAGTTCTCAACCAGCTAAGATCCGCCTTCTCAATTTAAAAAGGGTTGTCACAAAAATTAGAATTAAAAATACTGGGAGTATGAGTCCCAGGTCGTCTCCCAACGAGTTGCAGGAAATAGTGCTAATTTATTAATTAGAAATTTTCCAGAAGGTTTGAGTTGGGTAATGAGTAATTAAAATAATTGTAAATTAAAGCAATAAAACTAAGAATTATTATTAATATAAAAAGCCTTGACTGGAGAATTGATTAATTGGAAGTTCTATCCTTATTGAAATCTTCTCAAGTGTAATGTAAAGAGGTTGTTGTTTTCACTTAGTTAACCCTTATTAAATAAAGGAAAGTCAAGTGATTGAACTGACTCTTATCCGCAGATCCTAGTCCTTTCCCTTGGAAAGGTCTAGCGTTAGTAGATACAGAATTAGCCAACAATGTTCAATTTAACTAAGCACTTGAGCATTCCAACTTAAGTGTCTCCTCTTAATCAACCCCCATGTCAAGTAGAAAATCTACTCCATTGACATGGAATTAATATTCATAAAAATATAAGAGGACATAATTGAATAAAATAAAATAAAATAGAAATTTAAAATTAATTAAAAGTAAAAGCAATTCTATGTATTAATAAATCCAAAATGCAACATACTTATTTGAATAGGGTCAATGATCAACTGAAAAGAGTAAAGGAATAAGAAAACAAACTAAAGTAATAACTTCGACGGAGGTGATGATTCTTCAACATCCAAAATCCAAAGCAAAAGCATAAACTATCAATGTAAAACGAATCTAGACTCAGATCTAAAACTAAAAGTAATCCTAATATCAATGTATCTCAATGTGTGTGGATGCCTATGGGTGTGTGTCGAAGCGTCTTGAGTCTTTTCACGTTCTCTGGCTTTAATCTGTATTTCTAGGTCGAAAACTAGGTTAAAACGCGGCCCGAAATTGTCCCCAGCGTATTCTGTTATTTTTGCAGATTGCGCAGGTCACGCGTACGCGTCGTCCACGCGTTCGCGTCATTCAGCAATTTTCCTTGTCACGCGTTCGCGTCGTCCATGCGTTCGCGTCATTCGTGTAGACTCCAATCCACGCGTTCGCGTCGCTGTGATTTCTTCATTTCGCGCGCTTGCATGAGCCATGCGCTCCCGTCAGTGTTCGCTGGTCATCTCCTTAGTTTCTTGTGTTCCTTCCATTTTGGCAAGCTTCCTTTCCATTCTCTAAGCCATTCCTGCCCTATGAAGCTTGAAACACTTAACACACGGATCACGGCATCGAATGGTATAAAAGAGAATTAAAATACATAATTAAAAGATTTCTAGGAAGCAAATTTTCAACCATGGAATAATTTTGGGAAGGAATTGTAATATCATGCTAATCATATGAATAAGTGGGTACATAAAATCACTCAATTAAACATAATATAAATCATAAAATAATGGTTTATCAAATGCCTTTCTTAGTTTTAGAGTAGATTTTTGTATTCTTGACTTGGAATTGAGGGCTTAGGTGACCTTGAGTCATCAATGTCTAGTATTGATTAGTAATTTAGAGTTGTTAGTTGGTTTTGTTTCCACTGACGCTAGTCTTTCACTAAGTCTAATTAGTGAGTTAGCTAGGACTTGTGGATTAAGATCAATTATGCCTATTTGACTTTCTCCCGATATTTGGAGATGACGAAGTAGGATTAACTCTTCTTAGTTACCATGTTTGTAGTCGATGACTTTGATAGAAAACCTTAACTCTCAATCCTTACCAAGATGCCTTTTAGTATTTAAATTCCTTGTTTGCTCTTTATTTTCTTGCAATTTAATTTCTTGTCAATTGCTTTTAAAACTCTTTTTTCTCATAGCTAATGACACGCACACCTCACTGTAATTCCTTTGAAAGATGACCCAGGATTTAAAACTCTCAGTTTTTATTGATTTGAATTGTGACAATCTTTTAAGCTCTGACACTGATCATTTGTTGGTTTAGAAATATACTATCGATGAAGCAATTCATTTTGAGAAAATTCTAAACCGACGTTTGGCCCGCAATCAATTATGTAGACATACACTTTTAAGAGCATTAAATAATGACTTATATGGTATTTATTATCATTATATTCATGCGAAAATTATTTGAGATGCATTGGTACAAAAGTATATTTATGAAGAAGAAGGTAGTAAAAGATGTTTAGTTCATAATTTCAATGCATTTTAAATGGTAGAAGATAAGTATTTCTTCTCAACTTAACGAGTTTACTAAGATTGTAGATAAATTTGATAAGGAAGGAGATGTTCTACTTGAAAGGTTCGCATCTTAAATCTTGTTGATAAATTGCCAGATTCATGGAAGGATTATAAATTGAGTTTTATGCAAAAAAGAGAAACCATGAATCTGCAAGAGACCATAATGCATATTAAAATAGAGGATAAAAATAGAACTATGGCTAATGAGCAATATAATAAAGAAGTGTATGCTAAAGCCAATATTGCTAAAATGGTGCACAAAATTTATTCGAACCATGAAAATAAATTTTATAATAAGGTGATTAAGCCTCATTTCAAGAAGCAAGAATTTAATCCCCCCAAAAAGAAAGGTGCTTGTTTTATTTGTGGCAGGTTTGGACACTTCACATTAACTTGTAGAATGAAAAAGAGTGATAATCAAGGAGGCGAAAACAATAGTGGAAACGGAGAAGGAAAGGCATTCGCAACTCGCAAACATAGCAAATCACAAAGATGATGTCATGGTGGCAATGGTTTTTGAATGCTATCTAGTGAAGGACTCCAAGGGTTGAGTTGTGGACTCTGGTGCCACAAAGCACATTTGTGCTAAGAAGAAATTATTTTCCGAGTGCATTCCCATAAATAATGGAAATGAAGTTGTTTACCTAGGAGATTCTAGTAAAGTTTCCGTTTTAGATAAAGGTAAAGTGTCAATGAAAATAACATCTGAAAAATTCTTGTGTTGTCAGATGTACTATATATTCCGGCCATCAAACGTTGTCTTGTATCAGTCCATCTTCTCAATAATGCCAAAGTCAAGGTAACCTTTGATAATAATATTGTCATGTTATCTAAGAATGATACATATGTAGAAAAATGTTACCAAAATGATGGTATGTTTGTTTTAAATGTTATTAATAATAATAATAATAAAGAAAAAAATTCAGCTTATATTTATTTGGTTGATTCTCTCAATGTTTGGTATAATAAACTTGGACATGTTAATATACCGTATATTTTAAAATTAAAAAAAAATGGGTTTAATTAGTAAGTTGGATATTTTTAATTTAGATAAATGTGATGTATGTGTTAAAATAAAAATGACTAAGAAACCTTTTAAATAAGTTACTAGGCAAAATGAATTGTTAGAACTTGTGCATAGTGACTTGGGTGATTTGAAACATACTCCTAGTAGAAGTGAAAAAAGGTTTTGTTATTTTTGTTGATGATTATTGTAGATATATAAAGTTGTATTTGTTAAGAATTAAGGATGAAGCATGCAATTTTTTTATTAATTATAAAGCTGAAGTAGAAAATTAACTTGATAAGAAGATTAAAAAGTTAAGAACTAATAGAGGTGATGAATATGAATCTAATCCTTTTAATGAGTTTCGTGAAAAACATGGTATAGTGCATGAGGTAACTCCACTATATTCTCCTGAATCTAACGGCATAGTTGAAAGAAAAAATAGAACTTTAAAAGAAATGACTACCTGTTAGTTCAGGACTACCTCATTCTATGCGGGAGAAAATCATTCTATCTGCATGCTATATAAAAATAGGATACCGCACAAAAAGCTTAGCAAATCACCCTATGAACTTTGGTTTAATAAAATGCTTAGTTTGAATCACTTGAAAGTTTGAGGTTGTTTAGCTAAGGTTATGTTTTTGGATCCTAAGAAAAGGAAAATAGGTTCAAGAACATGTGATTGTATGTTTATTGAATATGCTCATAGTAGTAGTGCATATAGATTTCTTATTATTGAAAGTGATGTACTTGAATCTAATACCATAATTGAATCTTGTAATGCATCTTTCTTTGAGAATATATTTTTTAGTAAGTCTAAGGATAAAAATGTTTCTAGCATTCGTGCCTTGTCTGATAATATTATTGATGAACAAGATAATGAGATAAGAAGAAGTAAAAGAGCTAGAAAATAAAACAACTTTGGTGATGATTATGTTACTTTTTTTATTTCTAGTGATCCTTTGTCATATAATGATACTACGTCTTTTCCTGATGCTCCTTTTTAGACAGATGATGTAAATGCTAAAATTGAATTTATTATGTCTAATTATACTTGGGAATTAGTTGATTTATCTTTGAATGAAAAACCTATTGGATGCAAATGGGTATTTAAGAAAAAATTAAAATAGGATGGTAGTATCAATAAATATAAAGTTAGATTAGTAGCTAAAGGTTACAAACAACAAAAGGATGTGGATTATTTCGATACATATGTTCTAATTGTTAGAATTGCATTCTATTAAAATTTTATTTACTATTGCATCTATATTTAAACTTGTGCATTAAATGGATGTAAAACTGCATTTCTAAATGGAGATCTTGATGAAGAAATTTACATGGATCAACCCAAAGGTTACGTGGTAAAAGATAAAGAGAATAAGGTATGTAAACTTGTTAAATCTCTTTATGGTTTAAAACAAGCTCCAAAATAATGGCATGAAAAATTTGATGAACTTATACTTTCTAATGAGTATGTGACTAATGGTTTTGATAAATGTATATATAGCAAGTTTAATAATGGTCTTAGTGTTATTGTTTGGAACATGTTTAGAAAAAGTAGATGAAATTTGTTCATTGGTGACTTGGAATAATGGGATATATGACCTGGCTGCACTTGGCTGGTTGCAACGGTTGTTCAGGTTGTTGAGCAAGCAGAGGGTGAGACCTGCAGAGACACTCCGATGCCAAAGTCAAAATGGGTCTAAGAGGTTGAATTTAGGGTTATCTGTTGCATATCTTGGGGGAGTTAGAGACTCCCTATATATGTGTTCCTCATCGGATCTTCTCAAATCGAAAAGATACGATGCGTATCCAAAATTTAACGTGAGATGGGAATGTCGTAGACTCAGAATCAATTCGTGATCCTAGGCCGAGTAGGGCGAGATGGCCCTGAAGACTGGCTCATTATTTGGCCGCCATCTCAGGACCCAAGTCCGTAACAGTGCCCCCAAACGTGGCGTGCCTGAGTTCAGCGGGGTCGTCACATTTCTGTGGATCCTGGATGATATTAATCCTAGCAATTCGGCTGGAAACGAACGATTTCCTTGTGATTACCGATCGTGGAGATCGTGCCCGTGGTTTTCGAGGCGTTACGTCAAATGATGGGAGGGGCATTTTTTGCCGTCGCGCCCATTTACCTTTTTTGCCTCCCATGTGTTTTTGCATTTGGCACTTTTTGAGATACTTTTCATTTTAGAATCCAGCTTCAGTTATATATATATATACACACACACACACACACATACACACATTTGTTTGTGTTTCAAACTTAGTCCCAAAGGGAACTTTGAAATCTTAAGACTTTATATATTAATCCAAAGAAGTATATTTCAAAAGAAATCAAAGATGCTTATGGACTTTCACATATGGAATGGACTTGCTTCTTCTTGGGTTTCTATGTTGCAAATCGGACAAATAAAATTGGACTCCAGCGGTAGCAAAATTAACGTTGAAGAGTAACGTACGCAAAATTATTAGCAAGCTTTTGCTTGAAATAAATAATTTTTTCAAGAATATTGGTGTGGATTATGTTCTTGATGATCAACGTTTGGAGATTTTCATCAAAGCCATTCCACCTAAGGGTAGGACAATAATAAATCCTTAAGGACAGTGCCTACCATGATTCGTGGTAAACTCATTTTAATATTCTTTTAATTTGTTTATCAACAAAATTTTATTTGTATTTACGATAGCCAAAATATTATTTTGAAAATATATTTTTACAATAGCAACAATAGCAACAGCAAGAGCATTAGTAATGGTATTATAGTTTGCTATTAGTAGCACTACAGTTCAGAATTTCTACATGTTTACAACCTTTCTTTATTTTGTGGATACCATCAAGAAAATGGGGTTCCATTTCTCGTGTGGTGAGCTAGAAATGGTCTACTTCGCAGATGTCTGGACAGAGATGCCATTTTGCAGGCGCTCTTAGTGAATTCATATTGAAACCAATTTTATGGGTGGTAGACGCAAACTACAGCTAATAGTTATTTTTCTGTAGTTGTGTTAGTGTAATTCCTTTGCACGTTGTTTAGCACACAGATAGCATAATAGATGATGTACACAAGCTTGTCTTGTCTCTGCCCCAAGACAGCTCCTATAGCATGGTCACTGGCATCACACATAAATTCAAATAGTAAATCCCAGTTAGGAGGAGCTATGATGGGTGCAGAGACAAGCTTAGCTTTCATAGTTTCAAAAGCATGCAAATAATCATCATCAAAGTAAAAAGGAATATCTACAACCAAGATGTTGCTCAGAGGTTTAGCAATTTTAGAAAAATCTTTTATAAACCTTCTATAAAATCCTGCATGTCATAAGAAACTCCAGATTGCCTTTATATTAGTGGGTGGTGGTAATTTTTCAATTACCTCCACCTTAGCTTTATCAACCTCTATTCCTTTGCTTAAGATCTGGTACCCATGAACAATACCTTCAGTTACCATAAAATGACATTTTTCCAATTCAAAACAAGGCTTGTTTCTTGACACCGCTTTAAGACTAAGGAAAGATGTCTCAAGCAAGAATTAAAAGAATTACCAAGTATAGAAACATTATCTATAAATACCTCAATAAATTTTTCAACCATGTCAGAAAATATGGAAAGCATGCACCTTTGAAAAGTTGATGGGGTATTACACAGTCCAAATGGCATCCTCCGATAAGCAAATACACTAAAGGGGCATGTGAAAGCTGTCTTCTCTTGGTCTTGAGGGTCCATTGCAATATGATTATAACCAGAATAACCATCTAGAAAATAATAGAATGCATGTTCAGCTAACCTCTCAAGCATATGATCAATGAAAGACAAGGGGAAGTGGTCCATCCTAGTTGCTGTGTTGAGCCTCCTGTAATCAATGCACATATGCCACCCCGTGACAGTTCTTGTAGAAATAAGCTTATTTTTCTCATTCTTGACCACTATCACGCCTCCCTTCTTGGGAACCACTTGCACAAGACTCAACCATGGACTGTTAGAAATTGGGTATATTATCCCGACTTCCTAGAGCTTTGATAAACCCATATTTCATGAGTTCTTTTGTGCTTAATTAGAGTGATTTATTCAACTCTTCACCTACTTATTCACATTAATTGCATGGTTTTACTTTCCCTTCCTTATTATGTGATGTAAATGAAAAACATGTTTCCTAAGCTTTAAAATTAATTAATTTAATTACCTTTATTTCCATTCGATGCCGTGATTAGTGTGTTGAGTAGTTTCAGATTTTCTAAGGCAGAATGACTAAAAGGATGGAAAAGAAAACATACTAAAATGGAAGGAGAAAGCAAAACGGAGCTTTTAAGGAAACTGGTATTCACGCGATCGCATGGACAACGCGATCGCGTGCCAAGCACGAATCAGCAGCGACGCGGCCGCATGACTGACGCGACCGCGCGCCTTGAGTAGAACACTCACGACGCGGACGCGTGACTGACGCGACCGCGTGGAAAGGAAAAGCTCCAGATGACGCGACCGCGTGACAGAGGCCACGTATCAGAATTTACAGAATATCCCCCTAGCGATTTCTGAAGCCCTTTTTGGCCCAGATCCAAGTACAGAAAGCATAGATTAGAGGTTATAAAGTGGAGGAATGCATCCATTCAAGGGGAGCTCGCCAATTTCTAGTTTTCATGATTTAGATTTAGTTTAGAGAGAGATTCTCTCTCTCTCTCTCTTAGGATTTAGGACTTCTTGTTTTGGGAGTAACTCTGGATCCAGGTTTTAATGTTCCTTTATTTCAATTTTACCTTTATTTATTTGATTCCAATATTTGAATTGATTATTATAATTTAAATTATGAATTATTCCATGTTACAGATTTCTATTTGAATTAATGATATTCAAGGTATTTTCAGTTTATGATTGTTCTCTTTGATTTAAGTTGCCATTGCTTCCCATCTAAGGACACTTTTATTATTCCAGCAATTTACTTTTTCTCCTTTTGGTCTTGGTTAAGAAATCAGTGACTCAACATTATCGAACTCAGCATAATTGATAATCGTTATCTTGCTAATTGATCTGAACTTCAATAATCCCAACTTTTTCCTAGAAAATAAATAGAATTCGAAGGTCAAACTAATTAGTCCCTTGACTTACCTTTGCTTCATAAGTTAACTAAGTGGAATTAAGATACAACTTTCATTATTGTTGAGAGGGATAACTAAGTTGGACTTCTAATTTCCCTTATCTTGCCAAAAGTTGTTTTACAGTTATTATTTATTTATTTTTATTGCCATTTAATTCACTCGTCATTTAAATTACTTGCTTCTCACCTTCTAAACCCCGATTGCAACCTTTATAACCAATAATAAGAACATACTTCCTCGCAGTTTCTTGAGAAGACGACCCAAGTTTTGAATAATCGGTTAACAATTTTTAAGGGGTTTGTTACTTGTGACACCCAAAACGTTTGTACGAAAGGGATTTTTGTCGGTTTAGAGACTATATCTACAACGCGACTGTTTTTATGACATTCTTTACTGGCAGAAATCACGATCGTCAAGCTTCATAACTTCTTTCTAGACCACCTCTTTCATAGTTGGATTAAGTCGCCTTTATGGTTGCACTACCAGTTTAGCATCTTCCTCAAGTAGTATCTTGTGCATATACATAGCCAAACTAATCTCTTTTAAGTCACTAATGATCCACCCAAGAGCTGTTTTGTGGCTTCTAAGCACCTTTATCAAAGCTTCTTCCTCATCATGACTCAGAGAGGAGCTAATAATCACTGGATAGGAATCCTGCTCACCTAGAAAAGTATACTTCAAAGAGGGAGGCAAGGGCTTCAACTCATGTTGGGTGACCCTTCTTCCTTAGTAGGCGTGCTTGGCTCCCCTTTTGGTGGTGGTGAATTATCAGTCTCAAGCAGACCATTCTCAAAAGGGGGTTCTAAGACACCATCAAGCTCTTCCACTTCAAAGACCTCTTGAATCAATGGCTCAAGAATATCAATTCTCGTACATCCCTCAGAATCACTAGGATATTGCAAGGCCTTAAGCACATTAAGAACAATCTCTTCATCATTGACTCTCAAAGTCAACTCACCCTTTTGCACATCAATAAGAACTCTTCTTGTAGCTAGAAAAGGTCTTTCCAAAATAATGGAAGCATTCACATCTTCTTCCATGTCCAGTATCACAAAATTAGCAGGAAAAATAAATGGTCCTACTTTCACTAGCAAATTCTCAAAAACTCCAAGAGAAAATTTCATTGAACGGTCAGAAAGTTAAAGAGAAATTCTAGTAGGTTTTACTTCATAAATTTGGAGATTTCTCATCAAAGAAAGTGGCATGAGATTGATGCTTTCTCCAAGATCACATAAGGCCCTCTGAATAGTAATATCACCAATGGTGCAAGAAATCAAAAAGCTTCACGGAACTTGCATCTTCTCAAGGAGATACTTCTGAATAATAGCACTATATTTCTTGGTGAGCACCACGATTTCACTTTCTTTCCAGTTCCTCTTGTTGGTCAACAATTCCTTCATACATTTAGCATAGAAAGGTATTTGCTCCAAAGCCTCGGCAAAGAAAATGTTGATCTGAAGCTTCCTGAAGACCTCTAAAAATCTTGAAAATTGCTTGTCCTTGGATGCCTTCTGAAGCCTATGAGGATATGGCATTTTAAGCTTGTATTCAGGCACTGGAGACTTCACTTTATGTAGCTCAATATCAATCAGAAAGGGGTTGTCTGAGTGCCTTTGTAAGGCGTGCTCCTCCTTGTCCTGAGGCTTCTCTAGAGCTTCTTTTTCAATTGGCTCCTCACTAATTTGTGCTTCTGAACCTACTACCTTACCACTTCTCAGATTTATGGCCTTGCACTCTTTCTTTGGGGTAGGCACTGTATCACTGGGAAAGGTGTTAGGAGGCCTCTCAGCTACTGGCTTGCTCAATTAACCCATTTGAACTTCTAAGTTTCTAATTGAAGCTCTGGCTTCCTACATGAAACTATTAGTATTCTTGGCAAGTTCTGCAACTAGAGATTCCAAGTCAGAAGATTTCTGAGAAGAGGAGGGCGCATGGTGGGGTTGAGAGAATTAAAACTACCAGTTATTATTGTTGAAAATATTCTAATTAAAATTACCCAGAGCAGAATTGTTGTTGTTGAAGTGTGGTTATCTCTGTGGTTGATTTCTCCATCCAAAATTTGGGTGATTCCTCCACCTCAGATTATAAGTCTTGGAAAAAGGATCATTATTGGGGTCGGGAGGAATTGCCCATGTAATTAACCTATTTAGAAGGAAATTGACCACAATTATAACTCTCACCTTGAGAAATTCCACCACTCATGTCATAAGAAGCATGTTAGGTATTAATGGCTGAGACTTGTAATCCACCCAAATGTTGAGTAATGGCATTTATCCGTTGAGACATGGCTTTATTATGAGAAATAATGGTATATAGAGCATCTAGTTCCATGACTCCTTTCCTCATGGCGGTCCTCTCAAAAGAGTATAGATATTGGTTGTTAGAAACCATCTCAATTCACTTAGAGCCTCTTCAGTGATTTTCTTCATGTGAAGGAATCCTTTTGCAAAATTATTCAAAGTGGTCTTAGCGGCTTCAGTGATCCCATCATAAAAGATCTGCAACTGTATCCAATCCAGAAATTTGTTGGGAGGACACTTTCTGAGCATAACCTTGTACCTTTCCCAAGCTTCATAGAGAGATTCACCCTCTTGTTGCCTGAAGGTCTAAAGATTGATCCTTAGCTTGGTCAGCCTTTGAGGTGGAAAAAACTTAGTCAATAATCTACTAACCACATTATCCCATGAATCCAGGCTCTCCTTGGGTTGTGTATCAAGTCACTTCTTAGCTTGGTCTCGTAAGCAAACGAAAAGAACAACAACTGGTAAACATCAGGATAGACTCCATTGGTCTTCACTGTATCACAAATTTGCAAAAAATTAGAGATGAACAAGTTTGGGTCTTCTTGAGGGAGTCCATGAAACTGACAGTTTTGTTGGACCAAAGTAATGAGATGAGGCTTCAACTCAAAGTTGTTGGCATTCACAGAGGGCACAACAATGCTACTCCCATAAAAAGTGGGATTTGGAGTAGTGTGAGAACCAAGAGTTCTTCTAGGTTTCTCAGGAACATTAGGAGCATTTGGAATAACAACATTGTTGTTATTATTTGGCTCCATAGTGATTTCTTCAGCTTCCTCCTTGGAATTGTCCTTGAGACTTTCAGCAGCTCTATAAACGCTAGTCTATTGTTGGCATCTTTTAACGGTTCTTTCAATATCAAGATCAAAATCAAGAAGAGGTTCTTTATCTCTGTTCCTACTCATAAACAAACAGAAAACAATAAAAAGTGGAAATCTCTATGTCAGAGTGAAGAGAATTTCCGGTGAGGTAAACTAAGTAAAAAAATAAAATAAATAAAAGGAAGCAATATTTTCGAAAATGAAAAAGAAAATTAAAGAGAAAAAAATTTCGAAATTATGAAGGAAAACTAAGAAAATAAACTGAATAAAACAAGGAAGAATTCAAGTAAAGAACTCGAAAATTAAAAAGGAAAAATTAAGCAAATTAATATAAGAAAACGTCTAATCTTGGTAATCAAACAACAGGTAGTTGTCAATCACAGTTAATTCCCAGCAACGGCACCAAAAACTTGGTCGCGGATTTCAAATACCACAAACTTATCGGCAAGTGCATCGGGTCGTACCAAGTAATAACTCAGGTGAGTGAGTGTCGATCTCACGAGGATTAATGGATTGAGCAATAATGGTTGAGTGATTAGGCTAGTCAGACAAACTAAATTGAGTGATTTGGGTTCGAATTGCATAAAACAATAATCAGAGAATTCAAGAAAGCAAGTAATGAACGTTTGGTGAAAATAAGACGAGAAATAGTTAAGGTTTTGGAGATGTTTACTTTTCTGGATTAACAAATCTTACCAACTACTTTAATCATGCAAAGATTCAATTCATGACAAACTTTAATTGATTAAACCCTAATTCCTTAGTAATTTAATCTCTCCTAACCTAATTAACTGCCAATTCCTTGTTCACTTAATTTAAATTAGAGGATTAAGTCCAATTCTAGTTTTTGAGCTACACAAACCCTACGTACCCAAAGATAAGATGATTATATATCACGTATCACGTTAAGTCCGGGTAATTAGAGAGTTATGAGGAATTAATTTCAAGTTATTCAAGTGATTTAACTTTTTCAAGATTCAACAAGAATTCAATTAGAAAAAAAGTTATCTTCTAATATACTCTAATTCCTAGGATGAAGAATGAAAGCAATCTTTGAATTTAAATCAGTGCATTAACTAAGTGTAGAATAATAATAGTATTAATCCATCAAAATGAATAGAGCTCCTAACCTTAATAGTGGAGGTTTAGTTGCTCATGGCTCAAAGAAAAACCTAAAGCAAAAAGTATGAAAGTGCCGAATGAGGGAAAAGAAGAGAAAGGAGGCCACAGGGATAATCTTTTCTCCTTTTATATCTAATTCTAATTGGTTTGAAATTAAAATTATAAACATAATAATATCTTTTTCTAAATTAAAAATTAATTAAAGAAAATCAAATAAGGACCGGCGTTTAGCGCCACTAGCGTACATCCTTGGCATGAGCTACGAAGCTCCTAACGCTAAACGCCATGGCGTTTGGTGCCAGCTTCACGAATGCTTGCACACTTACAAGGCTTGTGGCACTAAACGCCGAGTCATGGCGTTTAGCGCCAGCTTGACAGCATCAAAATTCTTCCTTTTTTCTTTGCACAAACTTTGTCAAACTCACCCGAACTTTACTTGAAATAACCAAAATAATAGTGCACATCAAAGTAGCATCCAAACAAGTCTAAAACACCAAAATCTAATAAAAACTCCATAAATTCACATCTAAATTACTAAAAAATATAGAAAAGATACTCACGCATCAACCTCCGATTCTCATTCCATACATATATTGTTGTTATCAAATGCAGAATGCGAGGTACCGCAATGGCATTCTAGAGACTCTTTGGAATCAAAGGACTCTCGGGACTTAGTGTTGTATTTTGTTTTTGTTTATATATGTGTATAGATTTCCCACCTTGTATATATTATGTTTTGTCTCTCTTAAAGACTAGGTCGGAGAAACAGGAATATTTACTTGGTCTTTTGGGATGTATTATGGGTTATATATATATATAGGCCGACCTTAACTTCGCAGGTCGAGTTTGGAGCTCGTTATTTGTATTTTGGAATTTTGATCCATATATATGTTTTTAACCTTCCTTTCGATCTTGCTTATCTTTCGTGAGTGATGCGAGTTCTGTTTCGTTTTTTATTAACTTCTCTTTCAAGGCTCATAGTTATAATTTTTTTCGATTATATTATATACGTATTTTTATTTTTAGAGGTCGTAGCGCTTCGCCACCTCTGATTTAAGTCCTAAGCGTAAAGCTCTATGTGGTAGGATGTTACAAAAAAAGGTTAGGGACGAAAAATTTTTTGGCCTATACCTTAGGAACCAAAATCGTACCTAACTCTAAAATA
>NC_029794.2:29052293-29090083 GCF_000816755.2 Arachis ipaensis | reverse complement strand
CTGAAGTATCTTTTTGGTCAAAGGACATTAGGTAGTGAATTGTAGCACACTCTTCTTTCTTTTTCTCTCTCATTTTTCTTAGTTATTTTTTCTTTTTTTTTTATTTTGTAAAAAGCACCGTTTCCATCTTCTCTCTCAATTTTTCACTTCTTATTTCATTCTCTTTTTTTTCTTTCTTTTTTCTTGTTTACGTTTTGATCTTTATGTATTGCTAGACATGGATTGAGCCATGAAGCAGGAGATGACAACCCAGTGCTTCTCAATTTTTCCTTCTATCTTCTTGTTTCCCATGCTTCTCTTAATTTCACTCTCATATCTTTGTTTCATTTAGAACCATGCGCTTTTTTTATCAATGGGTGATGCGGTGGAGGAAGAAGAAGAGGAGAAGGAGAAGAGAGAGAAGAAGCGCTTCTTCTGCTGTATGGCAGTAGAACACTACTTTGCTGAAATCGAACAGATCGCCAACCCTTTCCAATGGCCCTGGCTTTGCAAAAGGTGAGGTCATTATCACTCTCCCCACCACCCTGCTGTCCTCCTCGACACTGCTGCCGCCACACCAACCGTGCAAGACTAGACTATGCTGCCAATTCAGGACGATTTCTGCAGCAGCAACAGTAACAACAATAATAACAACAACAAGATCTTATTGATTCTCGCAATGGATTTTCTCCCAGAATCAACTTCCACCAATGTCTTTACTACCATAGGTGTTGTTCTTTTTCTTTTAATTTTTATTTAAAATAATTGTTTATTTATTTAATTTTGATTTTATTCTCCTACAAATTCCTCAAGTGGGTTATGGCTTTTTTTTTGTTTTTTTTTTCCTACCTGAGCTCTTCTCATTTGTAGCAAAGCAACCCATCATGCATTTCTTTTTTGGGATTTAGGATAACCATTGGTGCCAATTTATGTTTTTGTGAAATTCCATTCTTGTAATTTTTCATTCACAGTTAGGGTTTCTTAAACATGAATCTACTTTAGTTTTCTTGTTTTCAATTTAAGTTGAAAAATCAAATTATCTTTTCTATATGTTAAATTTGAATAAGAGAAAAAAAAAAAGAAAATAAAAAATATTAGTGGCTAAAACCCCAAAGTTAAAAGTACTTAGTTATAGTAATAAGTAACACTCAAATTAGGTCTACTTGATTGTGAAAGTAACAATTTATGTTAGATGAAGTAAAAGACAGCTTTTTTTTATGATGGTTGGTGAATGTGTTAGAAGCTTGACAAACATGTGACTTTTTCCATTGTTATGTTGTAAAGTAGCGATTTAACTGCTCATTAAAATGAGGGTGACTTTTAGCATTAGCCTCTCCCAAACGAGGCTTACTGTTAGCTCATTCTTTCTGACACTAGTTAATGGTGATATTGTAGGTCTTTTGACAATGCAATTTTGAGCACCTGAAAATTGTTATTTGTTGCAGACCTATGTTAAAAAGTTGAAATTATAAAAGAAGACGTAGCTATTCTTTTTGAAAAATGGGTCAGCTTTTCAAATGGTTCAAGATGGGCCGATGAATATTGTATGTAAAGGTATGTGAGGGTTTTAAAAAAAGAAAGCATTTGCTTTCTAAAGATTTGGAAGAAAAAAGATGTTTGAGAGAAGCAACCCCTTTTCTGTATGAGTATATCTCATCGTGGCACACTCGAGAGAGTCCATCGTACCCCTTTCCACTGCGACGCCCCCTCCTCTTATTAGTGACGCCATTGTCGTCTGGTCAGTCACGTCGCCGACTTCTCTTCTCAACGACGCAGTCGCTCCCTCCTCTCATCATCTGAGTTCATAGCCTTCGAGGTATTCCCCTATTTTTTGCAGGGTTTACATGCAACAAACAGTTCTTAGTTAAATTCATTTTTCACAAAATTATTTAGGAACGAAATAAAGAATTGTTGTTACTATAAGCATGTAGATTTTATTGTTGTTACTATAATCTGCTTCAGCTTCAGTTTTGATCCATAATTCATCATCTAGAATTTATATTTACAGTATATCTTTTTTTAAAATGCAATATTTTCTTCGTAGGTTATATGCTAGAATGGAAGAGGAAGATGTAGTCTCCTATTTTCATGGTGCAGCAGCTATGGCCGACGAAAATTTGTGTGTCGGCAACGAAGAAGAACTAGTTTTCGATGACCTAGATGCTTGTCTAGGTAATGAATCTTCATCCGAGGCGGGTGAGGATGCAAATATGGAGGGATATTTTGACGATAATGTTGGTGATGATTTTTACGAAAACTGGGAAGACAGAGGCATTGACGAGATTGCTGACTTTGGCCAAATTAACTTTAAAGAAATAACTTTTGATCATATGAGATTGTTACATTTTCCTGATCAACATGTAGCCTTTGCTTTCTACAATTTATATGCAAAAATGAATGGGTTTTTGATAAGGAAGACCAGGCTAAGGTGAAATGCCAAGAAACAGGTGACACAACAGCAGTTTGTTTGCTTTAAGCAAGGGTTCAGAGATTTTGCTGTTGATAAAGAGGCCCACGAACATAAGCGAGAGCCTAAGCCTGAGACTAGATGTGGCTGTCTAGCACAGATGCGTGTTCATCTACATTTGGAGAGTGGTAGATGCATTATTTCATACTTTGATGATGTTCACAATCATGAGATGCTTGATGAAACACTTACATTTATGCTCCCTAGGAATAGAAAGATGAATGCTACCGCAATTGAACAAATGAACATGATGTTAAAAGTTGGGATTAAAACACCACAGATATAATCATCATTTATGCACACTGCGGGGGGTTTCCAAAATGTACCATTTTTGAAGAGATACATGTACAACCAGATTGATAAACAGAGAAAGCCAATAGGGGGCGATATAATGTCTTGTCTTCGGTGGTTGGAATCATTTGCAGAGGAGAATCCTGGAACGTTTGTGCATTACTTAGTGGATAAAGAGGGTCGTTTAGTGCACCTTTTTTGGTCTGATAACTATAGTAAATTAGATTACCATGTGTTGAAAGATGTTGTAGCATTTGATGCAATTTATCAGAAGAATAAGTACATGTGTCCATTGGTTGTATTTTCTGGCGTAAATCACCATAACCAAACCATTGTTTTTGCTGCTGCCCTTGTTGCAAATGAGAGTGGGGAGACATATTCCTGGCTACTTGAAAGATTTTTGGAAGCTATGAAGGGGAAAGATCCTGAGTGTGTTATCACAGATGGGCATGGAATAATGAAAAAGGCTATTGAAAAAGTATTTCCTATGGCTTATCATCGTTTTGTGCATGGCATCTCCTTTGGAATGCAACATCGAATTTGGCAAATCCAACATTCACATCTGAGTTTAAGAAATGTATGCTTTTTTATTATGAGGTTTCAAAGTTTGAAGTTAGGTGGGAAAGATTAGTCATTGAGCTTCAGCTTCAGGATAATCAGTGGGTCTGTGACCTTTATAATCGGAGAAAAATTTGGGCAACGGCTCACATTCGTGGCCATTTTTTTGGTGGATTTCGGACGACATCAAGATGCAAGGGTTTGCATTCGATGCTTGCTAAGTTTGTCCACTCCGCCATAATTTGAGGGACTTTGTTGAACAATTTTTTTGCTATATATCAGAGATGAGGTCTCGGGAAACACAATCCGATATGCATAGTGTGGTTGGACACTTTGTGTTGCAAATTCCCTTTCATGATTTGGAGAGGTCTACTGCAAAGTTACTAATAAGGGAGATATTTCTCTTGTTTCGGCCCATTCTGTCCCATGCATGTACATTAAAGGTCCGGTCTTGTACGTTGACTCCGACATCGAACATATACATCATTTCACGGTTGGGCAATTCACAGAACTACTGGCATATTTTGCACTATCCCGAGGATTCAATTTTTAAGTGCTCTTGTTTAAGGATGGAATCCCTTGGAATACCATGCGATCACATTGTGGCCCTTCTTGTACATCTTGATTTCATGAAAATTCCAATGAGTCTTGTTTTAGAGAGGTGGTCTAAGAATGATCGGTCGAAGGTGAGACAATATGTTGACAAGGGACCATTTTGTTGGGATGGTATGGTAACTTGCCACAATTGGATGCTAAACGACCTATGTAGGGAGATGTTTGTGCTTGCATCAGTGAGAAAAGATCAATCTGCAACGGTCATTGAGAAGGTACGCAGCGAGATCACTCGATTAAAGCACGATATGGAAGTTGGGCCTTCTCCACCCGCGGTTGTTGTCCAATCGTCCACACTCGAGGGGTGTGTTCAAGATCCACTTGTTGTGCGTCACAAGAAAGAGGCCAAAGAACGAGTCAATTAACTGTACTTTGGTTAGGGGCGTGAGATGGTGCAACGTTTGTCGTCGGGTTGGGTACGATTAACTTTTTTGCCAGTTAAATCACCGGTAGGGGCAACGGCCTAGCCACGAAGATAACATCGATGAAGATAACTACTACACTCCTAACTTTAGGGAGGAAGTTGATGATGTTTGTTTTTTAGGATTTTTTTTAATTCTTTTGTTATAGATTGTCTCTTTGACGATATTAAGTTAATTACATATTATCCGATACAAGAGTATGCTCGTTACCACTCTCAACCCGTGGGGCAAGAGGAAAACTTTTCTCCGGATGAAGAGGACTTCCAAGTGCAATTGATGGATTCTTATTATAGTTGGCATTAGTAGAATGAATGTAACTGTGGTTCAATTATTATGAATTATTGTTAGGGAACTACTATATTATATATGCTAACCATGTGTGAAGGTACCTTGCTAATGTAGTTTTGTCTATTTGGTTTGGTATTATGTCATTATTGTGACCTTGACATGAGGATTTGGCTAATTTAAATTTGGTGTATGAATGGCTTTGATATGGCATATTCACTTTGTATTTCATCCAAATATAAATTATTTGAAGTGCTTTGTAGTATTCCTGCCATGTTTAGATCTTTGCGACAGGTCCCGACTTGAGGTAGTGTTGTTATGTTAAGGCTAGTCTTTCCTATTTTCTAACCAACTGCAAGGCCAACTAATTATTATAACCTTCTAACTAATTTGAAGGCCTACTAATTATTATAAGCTGACACCTGAATAAAATGTGTTTAGCCAATTAGACCCATTTGTATTGCACCAAGCATCATTGCCTTCATACCCCTCACACGCAATAATTTTTTAAAAGTTTGAAATGACATACATTATAACAATGAAATTTATAGAAATACACAACATAAAGGTCTTTGCTTGCACACAACATAATAAGAATAAGTTTGAACACAAAATTATTGGTATCAAGACACAATAAGTTCATAAAGAAAAGGCAAATACTACTAATTGGCAAGTAGTAGTGCTCGGCCACATGTTACTACTCCAAAAGGTGGTCAAATTGATACATAGGAAGTGCATACTCCTAATATAGCAAGTTTGGAAAATGCCATTTGTTACTCTGCAATCTACGAGATCTAGTTCAGCTTTGGTATCCAATGCGTTGCCCCCTTGAATGAAGCTATTAGTAATGCAAGTGCCATGTGCACCCTAACCATGTATTAATCAATCTGCAACATAACAACAAAAGATTTTTGGAGAGTACTGAAGCACAAGATGCGGGTTCCTCTTCATAAACAAAAATTAGTGTTCGTAATAGTTTTTGACCTACTTTGTAATGAAGATTATGTTGAAATATATCACCCAGAGCCATCCAGTTTAGAACCAAAATAGCTAATGTGTCACTGTCATGGTGAACTTTTTAATTACTCAAGTTGCAGTGCCAAAAAATCACAAGCCATGTTCAAAAAATAAAATAGATAAAATACAACATAATTTTTTTCAGAAACATTACTCGTGACCACATGTTTCAAAAGAAAGCTGGATATTATTCAACAAGTTTTATTACTGCTCTTTTACCGTTGTTGGCAAGAAGGAACTCTCTCTACTGGTGAGACTCTGAAGTTCATAACGCCACCAGCTATCCTGGAAAGCTGAATCGGGTATGAGCATTGCCAATCATGCGAGACACTGTATCTCCCTGCGCAGAAATGGAGTTCGAAGATTATAAACAATACCAATTAGATTGTGCCGATCCAACAAGATAATTAAGGAGGAAAGCCATTTTTACCAAATTTTAGACGAAAGTCTTCCTGTTTATGCTCTCTTCCTCACCAGTGCATGAGTCCAAAAGATATATGACGGTCTCTCTAAATCCGATCATTGCAAGATACCAGTGGCTTGAAAGTTCCTTAATCGGGAAGTAGTCCTGAATTAAAATAGGTAGTTTGAATTGTATTAGTAGAGTTGTCAATATTTAACAAGGGAGGAAGAAACATACTCACATAATACAGGGTCTTGGACGGCTTCATCCAAATTTTCTTGTAGCTGTTAATCAATTCCATTACCAATTTGCCTTTGCACACATCCCTCTATAAATTTTAAATGTCAACAATATAAATTTCTCCCATCGAGTCCATCATTAGAAAGTGTCATTCTCATTGCAAATGCATGGAAAAAAATATCATTTGGAATTTGACCCAGATGCAAGGTCGCAAAATGGTGCCTCCTAAGGATGCAATCCTGAGTTTGAAGATGTATGCCTCCCACGAGTGATGGCAGTTGAGTAAGCTTGTTCTCACTCGGCCTCACCAAGTTTTGAAGAGAGGTCTGCTCGATACATTGCCCACCACCCATGTTCATGAGGCTCCTAAATAGCTTTACTGAGGTAGTCAAGGCGCCCTCAGAGAGACCGACATTCATCGCAAGGCTTCTAGTGATTGGTACACCATGAATAATTAGGAAAGGGGTGATGACGGCTGCATAAATAGTCCTAACATGGATCCCATTCGGGGCAAGATCAGTTGCACGCACCCTATTGTATTCCCAACGTTCGTCGCCAACCGGCCAATCACAGGGGGTCGAGGATTAAAAGGGACTCCTTCTGTGACATCAACACTTCCTCTACCCAACAAGGAAGACATCGACTGTGACGGGAAGTTGTCACCCTTCCTTGAGATTGATTTTTGCTCATCAAATCATTTGACACGTGACGGGCGTGCATTTTACCCTGAGACACATCATTCTTTCCCTGGAGAAGATTATAGGGCGGGCCATGAAATTAGGTATCTACGGGTGGAATATTTTTTTAGATAATAATTTCTGTACCCAACAAATCCAGAAAAAGATTGATGAAAACCAATATTAGCCCAAGCGACGTTTCGTATCCTTGAGTTCCTTTTTTTTTTCATCAACTCAATTATTTTGGCCCAAATTTTTTTTGTTACATCATTCCATAAAGGAAACAACTTTTTTTAGATGAAGTTTTTTGCCTTCAAAAGAAAAAGTAGAACAAAAAAAGTATGAATCTAACCGAAAACTAAAACCTATTTTATTCACAAAAGTATTTTCATTGAAAGAAAAAGGTAAAATAAAAATAATTGGTCAATCTAGCCCAAAGAAAAAATATTTACAACAAATATTAATTTGAGTATTAGGTTAAATAATTACACGAATGAAGTTTCTACATTTAAAAAGGAAATGCAAAATATAAATAATTCCTCAATCTGGCCCAGAAAGAATAAAATTGTTACAATATACTCTTTTCTATTTTGGGTTATATTTTTTTTTTTGGTTTCGGGATACAATTTTTTGTTGAAAGAAAAAAGTATTTTCCAATGAGCAAATCAGAAATTTCCATGGACAAAGTAGTCTTTTGGCCATCATACATGTACCTTGGCCGCCGACTTTACTTGGCTAGTAGTCTTTTGGCCCTTCCAAGGTGGAGCATAGTACCTGGCGACGTTTGGGTGGTCTGGTGCGGTGTCGTCATCGTCAGGAATACATATAAACACATTAGTATTTTGGTCT
Organism: Arachis ipaensis; assembly: GCF_000816755.2. Taxonomy (NCBI): domain Eukaryota; kingdom Viridiplantae; phylum Streptophyta; class Magnoliopsida; order Fabales; family Fabaceae; genus Arachis; species Arachis ipaensis. The sequence goes on along the minus strand of NC_029794.2, from coordinate 29,082,283 downwards.
CTAGAGACATTTTTCTCTGTTCTTGCCTTCTTAGATGCTCCGACAACCTTAGCATTATGCATGTCCTTTTTAATTAAGTATTCCAACATTGTTTGCTCACTTTGGCGACTAAGGGAGCAGAGGAGTTTGACAACACGATCACGTTCCTGCTGCCGCCCTTCACAAGTTTCAACCTTAGATGTCAAAACCTCAACCACTGTAGTAAGGGCTTTCAAAGTAGCCATCAAGTCCACATTATTGAGAGGAGGAGGAGGATGTTCTATTCCACATACAACTCGAACACTCAGTATCTTAATGCAAGTACATTATAACGCATGTAATGACATAAGAGATTAACCTACTCAGACTTCTGCATTAGCGTTACAAGGACTGTTATATCTGGGGAGTGTTCGAGCAGTTTCAAGTTGTTCTCCCTTAGTAGGGATCCCTCAATGACCATGGCCACTGCTATCGGTGGAGGATCATGTTGTGGGTGTGTTTGAGGAGCTGTTGCACGGAACCATTTGCTCCTTCGAAGACATAGGCAAATGGAAGCGAAGATAATCGTTGCATTCTAACTTAATCGTTCCTTCTTTTATAGGAATACCTCCTGAGTAGACTGAAGCATGTCACACCTGCCTGGCCATGAGACAATACTAAAGCATTTCCATTAGCAGGAAAGGATGCCGTGAGAAGTGGATAAAGATGAATACAAGGTTTTGCTCATAATATGCTATTGGCCACAGTGGACCTTTGCATACAGGTGATGTGTAACATCAATCGAGGAGCACAATTTCCAAAAATCTGGCTATCACATTTTTGCACCCTGCCTTTGTTTCAGTACTTTATTTGATGACATTGAATAATACAATTTAAGATTCAATTTGTCGCTACTAATTAATTAATAATAGTGTTATCCCTCTTTGGACAGATTCACCTTTTAGATGCGACGTTTCTTGACTGAATGAAGATAAAAAAAATAACATTAGAAAAATAATTCAACCCATTTAACATTTAATTAACTGATCAAACATTCATTTTTTTTAATTTTTAATAAAAGTACTTTAGATTAAAAATATGTCCATGTCCTCATCAAATTATATTTTACAAAAAAAAATTAGAGTTTGTATTTTTTAAAACATATCTTTAAGTCCTTTGAAATGTTTATTAAAGTCACAGTTGAGTATGAATTTTATATTATTGAAAAGGTAGGTGGACCAGCGACCAAGTTCTTTCATATCTATATTTTGTCTTATTGAAGTCATCACCATCTATAACCCTATGCAGATATAAATTAAAGAAATCATTTTCCTTCCAGAGTCAACTTCACCAACTAACTCACTTCTAAAGATAAAGTTACTCACATTGAAAATAATAAATAGAAGGGTACATGTTCTAAAACTCTAACTAGTAAGACAAAATGTATTAAATGCTTACAACAGATAAAGTGGCTTTGAAAACATATTTCAGCTGACTACAACAGACAAGGTGGCTCTTGGAGCATACTTCATCCCACACTACCTTATTCCACTCATGAGCGTACAAGCTATCATGAGTTTGAATGAGGAATGTAACAAATTTTAACATTATTTTGAATACCTACACTACATTGATGTCCCTTCCTTGAAATTTATGGCTGTGTGCTCAAGTAGAACCACCCCTCTGCCAGCGTTGTGTCTATAGCCTAATCAGTCCTCCGATAGTATTGAATAGTCCACCGGCAACGGACACAGCAGTCCTGCCTTTCAGGGTCGAGTTGTCAAGCTGTGTAAGAAGTCAAAACTAAATGAAATTTTTTCGTGAAAAAAAAATCAATAATTTGTGTCACATAGTACTAACCACTCCACTATTTCAAGGAATTAAAGCAACATTTAGGGTTCAACCTTGATATAACCTACGCGCCAAAACTAAAAACTGGGAACATGCATTCGTTAACTAGTAGTGAGTAAATTAATCTTTTGCTTAAATAGTGAATAAATAGCCTTTTAAGGATAAAAGTTGGATTGGTATAACCTTGTGTTGCGATTTGGAATTCCTTATCCTCTGGGGATCGGCCAATCCCGAAGATTATTAGGTGTGTTTATTTTAAGAGGACCATACACAGGCGATGTCATCAAATCATGGATTGTTCCAAGCTGAAACATCCAACATGCAATTCACAATCTAAGGAACAAGTCATATTTAATTTACAGCTTAAAAATAAATATTTAATGATAGACATCTTTATCCCTGAAATCAACCACCATACAATACCAATGCCCCAAAATGTCCTCAATTGGAACAAATATCTGATTCAATATGTTAAATGTAAAGTTCAACACCTTCAATATGGGAAGATCTGGCATATATAATGGAATGTAGAAACTCACGCGGTTAAGAAAGCAACTAGATTTCACCCAAAATGGAATGTATGTCTCTATGAGTTCCTCTAGTGCCAATCCCTTGGCGACATCTTCATGAAATGGAATCCAAGGTCATTATTAGATCCTCACATCATAAACCATTGATTAATGATAGAAGTCGATGATGCTCTACATACGGCAAAGCAGGTGGGAGGCACCAAAAGAATGGATGCCTAACATGTTGGATTGAACATGTGTTTCGCATTGCTACCATTTCAACAACCTTACCATCTATAGGTCGTCCAGGTATCAACATTTGAATATGTCGCCGAGTAAGTCGATATTGGAGCATTCTGACAAGGGTTTCCCTAAATTGAAGCAAACGATAAAGAGAGTCATACATAACAAATGAACTAAATAATTATCATCACATATTCATCTGAATGTCCATCCGAGAATAAATAGTTGAATAACAGGGTATCCTCACAATTGAAATCCGTGTCATGAGTGGCTTTGAACTTTGGCCTAGCCTTACCAACCTTCTGATTAGAAACAACAAGACTTGCACATTAGGTTTTGTTTGATTTAACTACTTCAATGTAAACCACTGCTGCATATAAATGTTCTAAAACAAGAAATGTTACATGTGTTGTGCTGCAAGCAATAGCAGCTCTTGAACGCTATGTTGGCGCTGATCTAGTGCATTGCCCAACGGGTGAATGGAAGAGCCTCCTTCCTTTCAGGACCAGGGCTGTGAGTGGTTGCGGCGGGTTATTCTCCTCTGAGTCAAATGCAACAACGGTCAGGATTTCTAGAGGAAGAAGGGTTGGAGCTTCGCTTGGAATCACCGAACCCTGTAAGATGGTGGCATCTCTGTAGTTCGTCGATTCAGAAACATCATCAGCGATAGCTTGCACATTTCCAGCATGTACATGCAAAACAAAGGCAGCAGCAGCATCATCTTGTTTCCTACAAAAGTGTTAACATAGTATAGAAGAACATTACCATGACTGAAATAAAGGACCATGCACATAAAATGCACTTCAAAATAGCATTAACCCACCTGAGATTTCGCTGTTGGAAAGTGACTGTCCATGGTTTGGATATGGAAACATGTCTTCGTACCTAGTAGACCACTTGAATATAGATGGAAGAAAAAAATATAATTAGTATTGGGCACATAAACCTCCAAACTAAGTGTAGAATATATAGTGATAGCCCTAGAACTCTCCCACCATATGAGAGTATTGGATAATACCCATCGTATAATGTTGTACTATATTAGATCAGTGGATACTATCATTATTTTAGTTTTCATGTAAAATTAAGATTTACACCAATGGCCAAGTGTCCAATTGTGTAATAACATATATTTCATAGTAATTCATAGAAAATTTAAAATCACATGCATTTAACTTAATATGAGTTCATGGTATAGCAATATCAGCTTCCTTCCAAATGAATACATTAATATACTTAGTCAACGTGCACCACTCAAAAACATTTTTTTTAAGTTATTTATTTGGTCACAGTTAAAAAAGTACTCTAACAAATGTAAATCAATAGTAAAAGTATAAATTATAAATAGAATTAAAGATCTAAGAGAATAAGTATTTATATTCATGATTCTTATTTAAATTATAACATAACTTTTTCTAGAATCTCAATTTAAAAATATATTTTATTCAAAGAATTCAAAAATAAATAAGGATAATTAGACTATAAATAAAACAACTAGCAATAACAAAATATGAAGAGAGGAACATGATGGAATAATGTTATTATATGTTGAAAACAAGGACTGGTATACATTCCGGAAACAAAAAAATTTCACAACAGTTGGAAGAGCCAAAATTTTACTTTACTTAATTCTCATTTATTAGGACACAAGGGAACCGTTGGAACATATATCTAAAATTCAATAAATGAATTCATTATGCCAACTAACAGATGCCTAACTACTTCATTTAAAAACCATGACTCAATCGCTATAACACCATTATTCTATAACATCCCTTATTCTTATTTTGCATTGAAAATAATTGTCATGCCCAAAAAGAAATTCAATGTTGTTTTCCAGAAAAAAAAAAAACCTGAGATCTACAACAATTGGCCAAAGTGTTTCATTCAGGTGAATGGTTTCAGTGATAACCTCCACAAGTCTTACGAGGACTATAACTAAGCTAGGATTGCATGGGAGGACTTCCTGGGAAATGAACAAGCACAATGCCAGGGAATTTTCATTCAAGAAGCAGCACATCAGGGCCATCTTCTTGAAACCGATTATGTGACAACGCTGTATTAACACCAGGCCACACCATCACCACAACCCCGCCTTATTTCAAAAGACTCTTATTCAACCAATGATGACTTTTATAGCCAAAACTTAATCCATCTTCGTGAATAGGGAGCTCTCAACGAAGGACCCCCTTGATGCATCGGTTCCCCCTTTGTTTGTTTGTTATAATAATCATTAGTGTTGTTGTCCTATCATATGCTCTATTATGGAACTAATTTACAAATTCTGATGAAGTTACCTTGTTATATTCTTCAATTACAGTAAATTAATTATAACAAGAAGTAGTAATCTAACTAATCACCATGTGTAAGGTATTTGTATCTTAGGTGCCACTACATTTCAAATAATTCTTAATGCAATGTTTATATCAAAAGCCAACAGCTAAATATATATTATCCAAATTTTTAATTTACAAAGGCATTTATTTCTGTACATCTTCCTTGCAGATCTAAACAAATCTATCACCACAAGCTAAAGACAAAAACCATAAATATCCCATTATGTGTAGCAGAATCATATTAACTTATAAAACTTGCTTTGTACTCTATGTGCCATCTACCATACGATAAAGCACTGTTCACAAAATGACAACAATTCTTTCTTAATATTTTAGCCTTCTTTGTACTGGACAAAAAAGGATTCCATAAGAAATTCTTACTGAACCTTCCACATAGATATAAGCTCTCTGTTACATAAGTTTAGTTTAGTTTATTAATCTTTCTATATGACAAACATTTTCCTAATAAATTAACTCACCTACCCTAAAATCAACTACTTCATTAATACAATTATCAGATAAGCATTAACATCTATTCTTCCAAGTAATACAATTAGAGGACCTTTTACAAAATTGTGTTTAGCTAAAAAAAATGCAACATATCCATAAGCACACACTATAACAACACGCCAAATCAACTAGGTGCCACATGAGAAGAGTCCACAGCACCACACCTAACTTACTCAGCCAACTAACTAATGGAGCATGAGCATTAACACCCTAATTAGCAAGAACAACATAGCCCTAATTAAATTACAACACCAACATAGCAACGCATGCAACCTAAAAGGAAGTAAAATAACAATAAAAGAGAACAGCCTAAACGCAGCACACATTCAACACACAAACAACAATGGAATCTAAAGTTTGGTTGCACAACTAAAACAAATAACAAGCACCTCTTCAGATTGCATCGCCTTCAACTTTTTCGTGTTTGAGTGCATCCGAGCCCTCAGCTTCTCGTACGCCTCTTCTAATTGACTTACCTTTGCACAGAGAGCATTGTTACTATCGTTTACAAGCTTTAGCTTCGAATAGCTATAATCCCAAATATCCTTTCCGGTTAAATCCAACACATGACCTAAAATCTCAAACGCTGTGTCCTCTCTTGTAGCTTTCTCAACCAAAGAGAATCGACCCCTGGCTAAAAGATCAACTTCAAATGGATCACTTAGAACCACCATAGTGAACCCGTAAGATGGGCCTTTCTCTCTTGTAAAATGTTCTAGCTTGAAAAATCATGGACCAGCAATTTGAGCGTCATGACACATCTTCACCAACCAATTCTCCATGTTGGTTGCAACAGCAAAGTCGAAATTCAGCTCCTCTTTAGGAATAACAGGTAGCCCTGGGTTACACTACACCAAACACTAAATTTTAGCCACCAATTCGAACAAAATAGATCAACAAAATACTTTAACAAACGCGACAACATATATTTCAAAATATTCACCAACTGAAGGTTCAAATACTTACACAAGAAAACTGCATCACGTCGTGATCTTTCATTTGACAGATCCTCCTCATGCCTGGAGGCTTGTTTGGCAATTGCACTAACAAATTCACCACACAAAGCTTTCTCCCATGACAACGAACACATTCTTACCTTGAAGCACATAGAGGCATGTTCATAGCTATTAAAACCTTGGTACTCTAGAATAGTGAAGTTACTTACTTGTTCGTTAGCCTCTTCCCAACTAGTATCAATACCAGGACAGTGTCCCTTCGTCACAGCAAAGAAAAGGAACCGCTTCAACCCTTCTTTCATTTGTTTTGATTCTTCAGTTTTACTCTCCTTCTCCAGAATTTTGTTTCAGTTCCAACTTAGGGGTTTTGTAACAATCAATTTCTTCCACCTTTTTTTTTCACGAACCCAGGCCAATAACCTGGCCCAGACCCGATTCAGAGGCTCCAATCCCAGCAACTGGATCCAGAGTTCAAACTCACACTCCCTCTCCAACTTGCACGAGACCAGCATTGTGGCCCTCTAATTCCCTCTAGTTTGATTGACAGAACTTTAGTTTTACATGGTCTCTTCCTGTGGAAATGTGTCAGATTTAAGAAGCTAAGGAAAGTACCTATGAAGAGCTTGAATGGTGCTGTAGTAGATTATTATTATGATGATGATTATGAGAGTGGTTCTTAACCTCTCTTTCTGTTTTCTTACCAACTATGGTTGTCATCATGGAACAATCATCAACCTCATCTACATTATTATTTCCCTTATTGTTTTTACCTTGTTGTAACTTTCTTCTAAGTTTCTCTTCCGCTTCTTGCAAGAACTTGAACTTTGGAGGAGGTGACGATCCACCTTTTGTTTTGTAATCCTGGTTACCGACTTCTCAATAAAATAATAAATTCATCCCAAAGTTTCTTAGTCCACAGGCTTTCATTTTTTTTACTCAATTTAAAAAGCCTTTAAACCACTACTGAAGTTAGTCAACAAATATAACCTACCAAAATTTCTATATTTCAAGCCCAGACCCAAACATATCACATGTGTGCAACAATAAAAAAATAAATATCTATTTTAATATTTCACAACATAGAAATAGGTATTTACAAATTACACCCACCATTTGGGTCACATTACAAATTCAACAGAAACCTATTTTCACATTACCCACTCAAAAAGCATTTCACACTCTCCAAAACGGGTCAGAACTTAACCACGTGTCATTATCTTGTAGTGCCAGCAGACCAAAAAGCATGGGCTAACAGTGAGCCTAGTTTGGGAAAGGCTAATGATAAAAGTCACCTAAAATGAGCTCTGATAGTTTCATTTTCATAAACTTACTGAATGGAATAGAATGGAATCCGCAGTTGAGGGTAGTTCAGTGAACTCATTTTTATTTCTTACCTTGAGGTTCAGGTTGATTTTTGCCACTAGATTTTGAATTTCATTTAATTGTAATTTATTAATTTACAACAATCGGGGAGGGGAAGGGAAAAACTTTGAACCTTATGTTATCAGGGTAAGACTATATTTAAATGGGTTTTTTATTTTATTTTTTACTTTCATCATGGAATGAGATAGCGATTTGAGGTCCCTTGTTATATATATTCATTATGGTCTTATATGTTTTATTTATTTATTTATTTATTTATTTTCTGAAAGGTTTTATTCCAACATTGGACATTCCATGCCCTAATTACCATTCCATTAACTGTCCTTCACATTAAATTGTCAAAATTTTTATGTCGCTTGAAATTTTCATGTTATTTCATCTATGATTTGTGCTTTGTCAGATATTTTCTCATGTTTTAACTGAATTTTATTGTCTTTCTATTCATCTCTAAGTCAGAATTTCATAAGTTTTTAGAATTTCTAAAATGTATTGTATAGTATTTTTTAAGTTGCTTTCTTGGACTTCAGTTAGAGGAACATAAAATTATTGGAGAAAGGATAGTGTAATTAGTTACATTCTCTATGATATTTAATGTTATTGATTGCATGATGGGTGCTTGAATTTCAGAGGCATTTAATTAAAAGAGTGGTGGTACTTTTTAGTGGTATTGGCCATTGTTAAAAATCAATAGTGGAGTGAGGACGAAGCCTTTAGGAGAAGTTTATAATGTTCAATAATTGGTTTGTGGTTTTTGTATACTTAGGTACATGGTTCCTTGCTTAAAATAGGTTGGTCTTGGATTGTGTTATTCAAATCGTTTTAGTTTGTATAAATAGGTATCACATTAGTATTGTTATTTCAATCTTTCTTCTTTCTTTCTTAAAAAAGAAAAAATCATTTGTTGCTGATATATATTTTTTTGCTTTTGTATTTTTTGTTATAATTTTATTAGTGTTAATGAAACTATACAAACTAACGTGGTGTGACGGGGGAGATCTTATGAAAGCAAGTTAATTATTTATGTCTACCTTTGTATTGATCTTATGTTTTCACAAAATATATTATATCGGATCTGTCCAAAATAGTAGCTGTTGGATAGAGCATTCTTAACGTATCATTTCTTTTATATTCGATAGTAATATGTAAATGATATTGTGTTACGTATAGTTTATCAATTATGTGTAATATAATTTCCTATTTACTAATGTTGTGTGTATTGTTATTTTATGGTCTAGGCGATTTGTATGTACAGAGAAATTATGGCCAATGGGTTTATATATTGACAATAATTTCGAGATAAGAAAGGACCAGGTGATTTGTGAAAGTTCATTTTGGTTGCCTTAAGTAATTGATATTATTGTTCCTTTTCTAAAATTCAGGTGATCCAGAAGGAAATAGAAAGGAGATGGTGTTCTTGATGGGGATAGTGATATCATGTGTAAATCCCGAATAATTAGTAAATAATTAACCAATAAATTAATTAGTAATCAAGAAAATTAGAAAATAGAATTTTATAGCTTAATGAGATAGAGAAAACTAAAACGAGAATTTTGACACTAATTTTAAAGAATTTGGCCCAAGATTGGGTTGAACGGACCGAACCGGGCCCAATACGGGCCCAAGGCCCAAAACACTAATACCCATAAGTTTCAGCTTCTCCTTCCCCTTGCCACAATGAAACACTGAAAACTGATTTGGGGGAAGGGAAGTGTTCTTCCATGAAACCTAACCCTTGGTGCACGAATCCCCACACTCCGTACAGCTATACCAGCAAGTGCATTGGGTCGTCCAAGTAATACTTAAGCGAGTCAGGGTCCATCCCACGAGGATTGTGGTTTGAAGCAAGCTATGGTTATCTTGCAAGTCTTAGTTAGGTGAAATCAGAAGGTTGTTGGATTGATGCAAAGGCAATTAATATTGTATAAATTAAAATTAGTAATAGGAATATAGTTGAGGATTGGAGTTGCTTTATCTTTCTGAATTAACTCGGTCTTACTGTCTTCTTTGCTTGTGAGTGATCTCTTCTATGGCTGGCTGTATGTGATCAATGCCATTGCTCGTGGTCATTAATCTCCTCTGCTCTAGATCAAACGCCATTGCCCGTGATCTCTTGGCAATCCTACTCAAAACGCCACAGACAAGGTCGAATCATCCAGATCAGAGAATGCTGCTTCTTTGGATTCTAGCCTCTATCACAGAGACCCTAATCTCCCCAGAAATTGGCTGAACTGGTGTCTCGAGAAGTCCCCAACAAAGTCGTGGATTAGCCGTCTGAGAGATGTATAATCAAGTTGGCGGTTCGTGCTTTCCAGCCACGTATTCACATGAACCCAATTAGACACGGGTGGTTGTCAAGCACGTAATCCTAGTATGATGAACAGATCTGATTGTGACTGATCATCCTATTCACCATGTTGAAGAACGAGTATACATCTTAGAATTAATCAAACACGGATTGAAGAAGAACAGTAATACTTTTATTAATTCATAGGACTCAGCAGGGCTCCTCCCATCAACCTAGGAGGTTTAGAAACTCATACTGAAAGGAAAAATACAATGTAAAACTCAAATATGGTGTAAAAGTCTCTATTCCTTCTTTGAATAACATAAATCAAATCCATTAAGTACTAAGCTAATGACTAGTAAGGGTAAAATAGTCTTTTTAGTGATAAAATCCACTTTTGGGGCCCACTTGGTGAGTGTTTGGGCTGAGCTTTGATGAGATTCACGTGCTATGAGGCCTCTAGGGTGTGAAACACCGGCTAGGGGGTTGATGCACCAATATTTTGTGGTGCATTTTATGCTGAATTGAGGGGATTTTATCACCTTTTTCTCACACTTATTCACTAAAATAGCATGGTTTTATAAATCCTCCCTAATTTGTGCTTAAGTGTGAAAACATGCTTTTTAGGCCCTTAATTGGTTAATTTTAATTCACCTTTGATTCCACTAGATGCCTTGATGTGTTTGTTAGTGAATTCAGGTTGAAAAGGCTAGGAATGGATCAAAGGAGTGAAGAGAAAAACATGCAAAGTGGAGACTCATGGAAAATAAAAGATTTGGGGTGCATTCATCGACGCGCACGCATGGAACGATTCGCACGCGTGAATATGGAGTCGCATGGCGACGCGTACGCGTGACATGACGCGTACGTGTGGGAAGTAAAAATGCCAATCGACGCGTACCCGTGACCCATGCGTACGCGTCGCAGCTCGCACGTGACCTCATTAAAGTGAAATTGCTGGGGGCAATTTCTGAGCTTCCCAAGCCTAAATCCAACTCATTTTCTGAGCCTATCACATGCAGAATTTAAGAGGAGTCAAGGGGGGAAGCACATAGTTTAGTTTGGACCATGCTTTAGTTAGTTTCTAGAGAGAAGCTCTCTCTTCTCTCTAGAATTAGGTTAGATATAGATTAGGATTTCTTAGATCTAGGTTTAATTCATGCTTTGATTTACTTTTCCTTTTCAATTTCTTGTTCCTCTACCTTTGCTTTCCCAGTTTAGTATTCTAATCCTTGTAATTGTTTACTTTGTTGTTGATGCACTCTTGTTTCTTCTATTTCTCTTTAATGCAATTTATGTTTGGTTTCCTTTATTGTTAATTTGAGTTGTTGTTGTTAATTCCTTGCTTTGAGTAGTTGTAGATTTACATTTCTTGCAATTTTATCTTGCTTTCTTTTTATGCCTTCCAAGTATTTGATTAAATACTTGGAAGGATGTTAGAGTAGATTTTTGTGTTCTTGGCTTGGGATGGTAACTTAGGTGAACTTGAGTTGCTAATGTCCAAGTCTTGATAATTGGTGTCCATTGACTCTAGCTTCCCCTAAGTTAATTAGTGAGTGGTTAGGACTTATGGATTAGGATTGGTGTAGCTCATTTGACTTTCCTTCACTTGTTAGAGGATGACTTAATGAGATTGATCCTTGCAATTATCATGTTGTGGTTAGTAACAAGGATAAAGATCCTTGACCATTAACCCTTGCCAAGACCTTTTTTACATTTGAGTTTCACTTACTTTCTTGCCATTTATCTTTCATGTTCCTTATTCAAAACCCCAAAATACTTGTCCCATAACCAATAACAAGAACACTTCCCTGCAATTCCTTTGAGAGACGACCCGAGGTTTAAATACTTCGGTTTATATTTTTATTGGGGTTTGTACTTGTGACAAACAAATTTTTGATTGAGGAATTGTTTGTTGGTTTAGAACTATACTTGTAACGAGATTTCATTTGTGAAATTCTATATCGACACACAATTTCTGTTCATCAAAATGGCGCCGTTGTCGGGGATTGCGAATGTGTGCCTTGTTATTGGTTATTGTATATATGTGAATATTGTGAATATGTTTGTCTTTTGCTTCTTTGTTAGTTTTTGGTAGTTGTAGGAGTTGTTCTCTTTATTTATTACTAGTTTTAGTTTTTATTCTCTCTTACTACTATGAATTCTCACCCTTTTGGCTATGAGTTTGGTTCCAACTATGTTGTAGGAAATGAGAACTTCAATGGGAATGTGCATCAAGGATGAGACAAAGGTGGGAGGAGCCTCAAGCTTATGGACAACCTTCTTGGCAACAACCTCTTCCGGTCTCTTATAGGTATAATTCCACTCCTAATGCATATCAATCCAATAGCTATGGTAGACCCCCTTGTAGTTACCAACAAGCCCCACCATATGCTTACGAACCTCATCCTCAACATAGTCCTCAACCATACTCACAAGCCCCTTTTTACCAAATACCTTCCTATGACCCTTATCCATCATATAGCTAATCACCCTTACCTCATCCGTGTGACCATTATGTAAGAAAATCCATAGAGCCACCACAATTCCAACATCAATACTCCCAAGAACCACCTCAATATACACCATCTCCATATTTCTACCAAGAAGAACCACTTTCCTATCATGAACCCTTTCTCCAAAATAATGAACCCTCCTATCCACCCCAAGCCCCAATGGATGATTCTCTCACTTTGCTACTTCAAGGACAAGAAAAGATGAAAAGGGAGGTACTAGAATTCACGGCCGCCTTGGGTGAGGTGGTAAACTGATTAGCCTCCCAATGCTTGAACACTCAAGGAACTCCCAAAGCTACATGTGGAGAATCGAATGAAGAGTGTAGCATGAAGGAGAGATTAGAAACTCCAATGGAGAATAAGGAGTGGGATTTTGTATTAGAACAATTGGAGGAAGCTATGATTGTTGAAGAAGAGGAAGAAGTAGTTGAAGATTTAGGAGATGTTGAAAGTCCATGGAAATGTAAAATCATGGAGCCCTCTTCCAAGAAGCTTGAAATTGATGTTGAAGAGGGTGTACAACCTCCAAAACATATCATGGTTGAAGATTTTGAAGAGGTTTATCAAGAGATGGATTCAATCATTGGTGAATTCTTATCTACAATTGAATCCTCTCCCATTGGACTTGAAATGGAGATTAAAGAAGAAGAAGCACAACCTCCCATGCCCTTGGTAAGAAACGAAGAAGAAATTGAGTTGAAAGGAAGCTACCAAGAGGAAGAGGTTGAAATTGAAGAAGCTTGCCTAGAGGTGGAAGTAATCAAGGAAGAACACAAGGGAGTGGAGCTTGCAAGGTCATTAGAAATACCTCTCCCCAAGCCATCACCATCCATTCTTTCATTTAAGTGGGTAAATCTCTTATCCCTAAGCTTCATAATCCCACTTGAATATGGGTTGCTTGAGACGGATGGGCAACTTAGAGATCTTTGTGGCTTTAAGAGCAAAAGGGAGATGGTTAGTGGTTGGCATTGTAAATCAAAGTTCATGATGGTTACATGTTCAAGGCTTAATTGCAAGGGTTTATGTAGAAATAAATTGCTTGGGTCTAGAAGGATGTTTGGTCGCTTAAGTGAGAATTCCAAGGTCATGCCACCCAGATGGACTAATGATGATCAATTTAAAGATGGGTGTTAAAATAAAGTGTGGGATCCCGGATCGCACAAGGAGAATCAATTTTGGGAGCTCATGGTTTGTGAAGAACTCCATCAAGGCTTAAAGTTATTAAATTTGAAGAATGGAGCTTATTGGAAATCTAAGCATTGGTGGATGTTCAAGGATGGCTTCAAGCACAAGCCACCTTGATGAGGAGCTCCCCATAAGTCCAACTTAAGGACAATAAATAAAAGTGTTAGGTGGGAGACACCCCACCATGGTAACATCTTTCCTTTTTCTCTTTTGTAAATATTGGTAAAATTAGTTTAATTTTATGTTTTGATTGGTTTGTTGAGTTTATTTGGTAGTTTAGTATGTTAAATAAGGTTTTATAGTGTTTTGGTAGCTGTTTGGAGGTTTGGAATGCTTGGTTTCGTGCAAGAATTTGAAAAAAATTTCGAAAAACAGAGCACCATCCACGCGTACGCATGCCCCCAAGCTTTTCGACCATCCACACGCACGCGTCACTTACGCGTACGCGTGGATACAAAATTCCCACCTCTATACAAATTCCAGAGAGTTTTGGCTACTTTGTGTGCGTTTTGTGCCTTAGGCACAAGCCTACCCACGCGTATACGTCACCTCACGCATACGCGTCGACTCTCTGAATAACCCATCACACGTACGCGTGACCTACGCGTACGCGTCGATCCCATTTCACTCCACCACGTGCACACGTCACACCACGCCTACGTGTGGGTTGCCTTGTTTCATCCATCTTCTTTTCTTCTCTTCTTTCTATTTCCTTCCTTCTCTTCCCTTCTTCTCTTTTCTTTCCTTCTTCACCCATCATCCAACACTACCAATCACCATCTAACACCATTTCTTTTGATTAGTTAGTTAATTGGTTGTTTAGTTAGTTAAATTTTCATTTAACTTTTTGTTTTTCATTATAAGTGTTGGATTGTTAATCTTGTTTACTATCTATTGCTGCTGATTATTGATGCGATGTTAGTTTAACATCATTGTTGTTAATTGTCATTGTTGGATTTTATTGTTAAGGTTACAATTTATTACTTAGTTTGAATTTTTCATGCTCAACCTCTGTGAACACCAAGTGAATGACATTGCCTTTAACGCATGTTAAATCTTTTTGAATTGCATGATTTGGCCACCATGTGATTTGAATTCTTTTCTTTGATTAAGCAATTTCTTGACAGATGTTGTGCATTTATCTTAATGCATTGTGTTTCTTGATTATATGCATCCATATGTTTTTGGCTTGAATGCTTTCATGCTTCTTTATTGCTTGTTTGGTTGTTTTAACCTACGAGTTTAGAGCATCTCAAGCACATTAGAATGAGTGAAGTACATGTTCCTTTTTGTTTAATTGTGACATAGCTCTTTATGATAGTGTGTGTGCTCTAAAAGGTGCCTAATTTAGAATTCACACACCTAGTCTCCATTAATGTCACACATTGGGTCACTCACTTCATTCTAGTGATTAGTACCTCATTCCAACAATGTATGCTTCCTTACTTTTGCATTTACTTTTCTTACTACCCTGTCTTCTATTTTCAGGATAAGTCATTATAAGCTAAAAATGGAAACGAAAGAATGAACATGCAGCAACTGGTTGACCCACCAGCTGAAGGTGGCAACTCGGCAAGTCGTCGTACCCCCTTGCTCATCTTTGAATGCACCGAGGACGGTGTAAACTTTTAAGTGTGGGGAGATCGTCCGACCAATCGGCATTTTTGGGTGACAAATTTCTAATCCCAACACTTTTGCATTTCATTTTTAGGTCTTTTTAGGATTTTTTGTTGCATTTTCTTATTTTTGTATTTATATACATAATAAGTTTAGTCAAAATAATGAAATTTTTCAAGAAATTTATCTATAGGGCAACCCCCCAATTGATTTGAGTAAAAACAAATAAATGTCGTTCCACGCGTGCACGTTGATGAATGCACCCCGAATCTTTGATTTTCCATGAGTCTCCACTTTGCATACTTTTCTCTTCACTCCTTTGATCCATTCCTAGTCTTTTCAACATGAATTCACTAACAAACACATCAAGGCATCTAGTGGAATCAAAGGTAAATTAAAATTAACCAATTAAGGGCCTAAAATGCATGTTTTCACACTTAAGCACAAATTAGGGAGGATTTATAAAACCATGCTATTTTGGTGAAAAAGTGTGAAAAAAGGGTGATAAAATCCTCTCAATTCAGCATAAAATGCCCATGAAATAGTGGTGCATCAGGGGTCCTCTTCGGACGTTTGGACGTTGGGCTCTGCTCTGTGGGCGCTGGACGCCTGGAAGGGGGCAGGAAGCTGGCGTTAGATGCCAGTTTTGGGCCTCCTAATCTGAAACAAAGTATGGACTATTACACATTTCTAGAAAGCTCTGGAAGTCAGATTTTCATAGCCGTTGAGAACGCTCCATTTGGACTTCTTTAGCTCCAGAAAAGCTCTTCTGAGTGCAAGGAGGTTAGATCCGGACAGCATCTGCAGTGCTTTCTCTGTCTCTGAATCATACTCCTCAATTAAGATACAATGAATTTCAAAGTTTCAAATGAAGCTCAGTTACAATTAGATGAGCGGGACTTAGTAGCTTTTTGCTTATGAATAATTTTGGCATCTCACTACCCATTGAAACTTAGAAATGTTGGTTTCTTTAGGAACTTAGAATCCAGATGGTATTATTGACTCTCCTAGTTCAGTTCTTTTTTATTCTTGAACACAGCTTTTAGAGTCTTGGCCGTGACCCTAAGCACTTTGTTTTCCAATATTACCACCGGATACATAAATGCCACAGACACTTTAACTGGGTGAACCCTTTTGGATTGTGATTCAGCTTTGCTAGAATCCCCAGATAGAGGTGTCCAAAGTTCTTAAGCACACTCTTTTTGCTTTGGATCACGACTTTAACCGCTCAGTCTCAAGCTTTTCAGTTGACACCTTTACGCCACAAGCACATGGTTAGGGACAACTTGGTTGAGCCGCTTAGGCCAGGATTTTATTCCTTTAGGCCCTCCTAATCATTAATGCTCAAAACCTTGGATCCTTTTACCCTTGCCTTTTGGTTTAAAGGGTTACTGGCTTTTTGCTCTTGCCTTTTGGTTTAAAGAGCTATTGGCTTTTTCTGCTTGCTTTTTCTTTTATTTTTTTCGCCATTTTTTTTCGCATGCAAGCTTTTTCTTTTTCTTTTTGCTGCTTTTTCTTGCTTCAAGAATCAATTTATTTAGATTTTTCAGATCACCAATAATATTTTTTCTTTTTTCTTATTCTTTCAAGAGCCAACATTCTAAAGTTACAACTTCAAATATGCATTGTTTATTCATACATTCAGAAAACTAAATTAATGCCACCACATTAAAATAATTGAACTACTCTTATTTTAAACTTGAAATTCATGTATCTCTCAATTCTTTTCAATTAAATTTTTTTAAGCAAGATGAGAGATATATGGAACATTTTACATCTTTAAGACATCAATGCAAATGATCATGCAACAAGAACAAGAGAACAGAAAAAATAACATAGAAAATAGAAAAATAATAAAAGGGAAAGGGAGTAAAAGAGAACGAGTCCACCTTTAATGGTGGCGGCTAGTGCTCCTCCTTGAGGATCCAATGTGATGCTAGATCTCTTCAATGTCACTCCTTTGCCTTTGTTGTTCTTCCTTCATAGCCCTTTGATCTTCTCTAATGGCTCTCTTTGATCTTCTCTTATTTCATTGAGGGTGATGGAGTGCTCTTGATGCTCCACCCTCAATTGCTCTATATTAGTATTTAGCTCTCCAAGAGAAGTTTTCCATTGATCCCAATAGCTTTGAGGAGGAAAATACATCCCTTGAGGCATCTCAGGGATCTCATACTGAGGCAGTTATACATGCTCTTGTGCATGCTCTCTAGTTTGCTTCATCCTCTTCTTAGTGATGGGCTTGTCCTCCCCAATGGAGATATCTCCATTTATGACAATTCCAGCTGAATTGCATAGATAACAGATGAAGTGTGGGAATGCCAACCTTGCATTGGTGTAAGGCTTCTCAGCTACCTTGTACAATTCTTGAGGAATTACCTCATGTACTTCCACCTCACTTCCAATCATGATGCAATGAATCATGATGGCTCTGTCAACAATTACTTCTGACCGATTACTAGTGGAAATGATGGATCTTTGGATGAATTACAATCATCCTCTAGCTATGGGCTTAAGGTCAACCCTTCTTAGTTGAATGAGCTTGTCTTGGGAATCCCTTTTTCACTGTGCTCCTTCCACACAGATATCTGAGAGCACTTGATCCAATCTCTGATCAAAATTGACTCTCCTAGTGTAAAGATGTGGGTCTCCTTTTGCCAGAGGCAAGTTGAAGCCAACCTCACACTTTTCGGGCTGAAATCTAAGATTCTCCCTCAGACTATGGTGCTCCAATTCCTTGGATATGGGTTCACACTAGTGTCATGGTTTTTTGTAACCCATGTATTAGCATAGAACTCTTGCACCATTAGAATTCCAACATCCTGAATGGGATTGGTTAGGACTTTCCAACCTCTTCTCCGGATCTCTCTTCAGATTTCTGGATACTCATTCTTCTTGAGCTTGAAAGGGACCTCAGAGATCACTTTCTTCTCTGTCATGACTTCACAGAAGTGGTCTTGGTGAGCTTTGGTGATGAATCTCTCCATCTTCCAAGATTCAGAAGTGGTGGCTACTGCCTTTCCTTTTCTCTTTCTAGAGGATTCTCTAACCCTGGGTGCCATGAATGGTAATAGAAAGAAAAAAAAAGCTATGCTTTTCCAACACCAAACTTAAAAATTTGCTCGTCCTCGAACAAATATAAAGTAAAGAGAAGAATGGAGTAGAAGAAGAAGAAAATAGAAGAAGATAGAAGGAGAAGGCAATTCGGCCTAGTGGGGTGTAAGAGTGTATGAGAGGTGTGTGTATGAAGGGTGATGAAGAGGGGTATTTATAGAATGGAGGTTAGGTTAGGGTTCAGTCATGGGTGGGGTTTTGGGTGAGAAATTTAATTTTGAAGTGGGTGGGGTTTGGTGGGAGTTATGATGGGTGTGGGGAAGTGATATGGATGTGATTGGGTTGGGGTTTATATAAAGTAAGGTGGGGTAGGTGAAGATACTGTGGGACCCACTGGTCCTGAGAGGCTAGGGAATTCAGATTCCCTGCTTCTCTGCACTTGCATTTGAACGCCCAGGGGCTGCTCCCTGGCTGGCGTTCAACGCCAGCAATGCTGCTGACGTTAGGATTTTTTCCAGTAAAGAATGTCATAAAAACAGTCGCGTTGTAGATATAGTCTCTAAACCGACAGAAATCCCTTCGTACAAATGTTTTGGTTGTCACAAGTAACAATCCCCTTTTTAAATTGATAACCGAAGTATTCAAACCTCGGGTCATCTTCTCAAGGAATTGCAGGGAGGTGTTCTTATTATTGGTTATGAGTTTGTAAATTGGGGTTTTGGAAGTAAGGTGGGAATATGTTATATGACAAGTAAAATAAAATAATAATAAAAAAATCTCTTGGCAAGGTATGAGGAACTGGGAGTCCTATCCTGGTTATCCTTATCAATTGTGATGAGAATTGGATTTTTCTCCCACTTTGTTAACCTCTAACTATGAAGGTAAGTTAAGTGGATGAATTAATTCTGATTCCTCAGGTCCTAGTCTTTCCTTGGGAAAGGCTAGAGTTATTGGAACTTGAATTAATGAAATGAAGAAATCTAATTTTCAATCAATAATGAGTTTGATAACTCAAGTGTTTCCAATTATTTAACCAAAGCCAAAAGGGAAAATATCTAAATAAATTTAAAAGCATCAATATAAATAAAGTAAAGCAATCTTAAATTTGAAATACCTCAAATTGCATTCACAAAAGAACTTAAATCTGACATAGACATTCATAAATTAAATTGAGAAAATAAATAAAAAGAACATTGAACCTGTAATCGCAAAAGATGAAATAATCATGAAGTAAAAAGAATCCTAATTCTAAAAACTACATCTACTCCTAAAATTGTGAATGAAAAGCCTAATTATGAATGGATGCATTCCCCCACTTTATAGCCTCTAATCTGTGTTTTCTGGGCCGCAAACTGGGTCAAAAACAGTCCAGAATTCGCTGGTTTCGAATTTTGCCATGCTGATTTTTCGTCACTGCGACGCGGCCGCATGGATCATGTGGTCGCGTCACCTAGCGTCAGGGAAACTATATTATATTATATATCAAATCGAAGCCCCAGACGTTAGCTTTCCAACGCAACTTGAACCGCGTCATTTAAACCTCTGTAGCTAAAGTTATAGCCATTTGAGTGCGAAGAGGTCATGTTGGACAGCTTAGCAATTTCTCCAACTTATTGTATTCCTTCCACTTTTGCATGCTTCCTTTCCATCCTCTAAGCCATTCCTGCCTTATAATATCTGAAAACACTTAACACACATATCAAGACATCTAATGGTAATAAGAGAGGATTAATATTAGCAAATATAAATCCAAAGAAACATGTTTTCAATCAAAGCACATAATTAGGAAGGCAAATGTAAAACCATGCAAATAGTATGAATAAGTGGGTAAAGAGTAGATAAAAACCACTCAATTGAGCACAAGATAAACCATAAAATAGTGGTTTATCAACCTCCCCACACTTAAACATTAGCATGTCCTCATGCTAAGTTCAAGAGAAGCTATAAAGATGAAGAGGAATGGTAGAATATATGAAATGCAACCTATATACATGAATGCAATGTTTCTACCTACTTGGTTAAAAGTAAACAAGTTCTCCAAGACAAAAATAATTCAAATTCCACTAATTCAAATCATATAAAATAAAGACAAGTAAACTTGTAAGAAGATAGCTCATGATCACATGGCAATTTAATTATTTTGATTTCACATGAGCATGCTTCCCAAATTTTCAAATAACTTATTCAATTTAATCCGCTACTTTTTCATATCATCCCATGTTCCCATAAAATTCTTCACACTTAAATTTTACACAATATCTATCTTAAGCTAACCAAGGATTCAACTTGGGATTCTTATTTTGTTTTTCTGCTTAAGGCTAGTAATGTGGTTATAAAACAGAAGGGATTTAAAAGCTCAAGGGGGCTAACAAGGGTGATGTAAAAGGTAGGCTAATTTTGGGATAACTGAGCTAAAATCAAACAAGGCCTCAATCATATACAAGCATGTAAATACACTAAATATTGGACATATAGAATGGAACAAAAAAATAGATTATAATCATAGAGAAGGAAACACACAGGAATAAAATATTTATGGTTAAATAATGTAACCATATAAATAAGCTCAAATCTCACAGGTTGTGTGTTCTTTGGCTCAAAAACCATGTTCCAAATACAACTTCAAACAAATTTAACACAAAAAAAAAATTTAATAATTTTTTTTATTTAAATTAGTGAAATTTTTCAAAAATAGGGTCTTACAAAGAAATTTATTATTTTAACCAAGTAGTAACTAAATGCACAAAATCAATTAAATATGCAATCAAACATGCAAATGCAACAACTAACAAGGAAAATAAAATATTGGTGTTGATAAGAAAATACTAACCCATGGAGATCGGTATCGACCTCCCCACACTTAAAGATTGCACCGTCCTCGGTGCATGCTAAGATGTGCAAGTGGACGGGTTGCTTCAACTAAAGCTCCTCTCATCAAGGAATGTGCGTAGGAACTTGTTTGTCTCTCCCATTAAGAAGCTTTTCCTCTCCCTTTGTGGTGGCCATCCTGAAAGAAGAGGGAAAAGAAAAAGTAACCCAAAAATAAAGATAAAAAATAAATAAAATATGGGTGTTAATGCCAGATAATAAGGGTCTCAATTACATGGTAGCTACAACATGCAAGTGAGAAAACAATAGAAGTACATGGCAGATCAAGAGTGCAAAAATTTGTAACAATGGGAGGAGAGAGTAGGTAATGAAAGACAATGTAAGTTCATGGAAATGCAAATGAAGTGCAAGTATTATAAAAGATTGGCATTGGCAGATAATTAATATCATCCCACAGTGTAAAACAAGTTATTAAGCACCAAAGTAATTCAAGAAAAGATGTAACAGTTGAATAAGAACTTTTGAACACGAAAAATAATAAATTTAGAAAAATAAAAATATGCAATGAATGAAAGTATGCAAATAAATTAAATAAAATAGAATGGAAGTGAGAGAAAATAAGAAAGGAAGAAGAAAGAAATAAGAAAAGATAAGAAGAATAAGGATTCAGAGAAGAAAAGATAAGAAAATTGGCACTAATCTGGATAGGTTGTGCGATGCTGGCGACACGGTCGCGTGGGTGACGCGGTCGCGTGGTGCGTGATAAGGTTGGGTGACGCGAACGCGTGGGGCACGTGATCGTGTGACTCGATTTGTGCTAGTGGCGCGAGTGCAGCCTCGCGGTCGCACAACTCTCTGTTCAAACCTTAATATTGCCAAAATTCAGGGTGACGCGGTCGCGTGGTCGACGCGATTGCGCAGGTGGCCTTATTTCCAATATGACACGGACGCGTGGGTGACGTGTTCGCGTGGCAGGGCTTGTGCTACTAGCACGGGTCCAGCCCAACTCCAGCTCAACTTTCTGCCATACACCCTTTTTACGCCGATTTTAGGTCACGTGGCCGCGTGGGTGACGCAGTCGCGTGGGAGGCCATTATTCCCATATGACGCGGTCGCGTCAGCGACGTTGTCGCGTGGGGTGATTTGTGCCATTGGCACGCCTCCAGCGCTGCTCCTGCGAAACTCTCTGTTCATATTAATATTGTCTCCCATCTCCTTGCGATGCGGACGCGTCGCTGATGCGGTCGCGTCGCGTGCTCGCTTTTTTTTTTTAAATATGAAAAAATGCAGAATGTAATGTTAATATGAATGTGATGCAAAACTCCAGGTTCAATATAATAAAATAAAAATTGAAAACAAATAAAACTAAATAAAAAATAAAGAAGGAACGATCATACCATGGTGGGTTGTCTCCCACCTAGCACTTTTAGTTAGAGTCCTTAAGTTGGACATTTGGTGAGCTCCCTGTTATGGTGGCTTATGCTTGTATTCATCCAGGAATTCCCACCAATGTTTGTAGCTCCAGTAACCTCCGGGGTCCCAAACTAAGCATGTAAAGCCCTTAAGAAGCTTCAAACAGATTTTTAGGCTCCCGGGGTACCAAGAGTCAGAGCAGATTCCAGGATCCCAAATCTTGCTTTTACACCCATCTTTGTGTTAATTATCATGATTCCATCTGGGTAGCAAGCAATCTGAATTCTTACTAAAGCGGCCAAACAACTTCCTAAACCCATTCAGTTGAGCTTTACACCAACCTTTGCGTTTAAACTTAAAGCTTCCAACCATAATGAACCTTGCAGGATAATTCTTACCACTGACCATCTTCCTCTTACTCTTAATGCCACAAAGAGCTCTAAGTTGACCATCCGTCTCCAGTAGCCCATATTCAAGTGGAATTAGAAAGCTAAGGGATATGAATTTTACCCACTTGAATGTTGTGAAGGATGATGGCAACTTAGGGGGAGGTGTTTTTAATGAAATTGCAAGCTCCACTCCCTTGTGCTCTTCTGATAATTACTACCTCTTTGCAAGCTTCTTCAATTTCAACCTCTTCCTCTTGGTAGCTTTCTTCCAATTCAATCTTCTCTTCATTGCTTTCCAAGGGCATGGGAGGTTGTGTTTCTTCTTCTTGAATCTCCATCGCTTGATCAACCTCTTCCAAGTCTTCAACTGTGATATGCCTTGGAGGTTGTACACCCTTCTCAGCATCAATTTCAAACGTCTTGGAAGGGGGTTCTATGACTGGACTTTCCCATGGAGGTTCTGCATCTCCTAAGTCTTCAACCAACTCTTCTTCTTGAACGATGACAGCTTCTTCTACTTGTTCAAGTATGAATTCATGCTCTGTCTTGTCCACTGGAGCCTCTAGTATCTCCTTCCTGCTACGCTTTTCGTTAGACTGTTCACATGGGGCTGTGGCTGATCCTTGTGTATTTGAGCGCCTAAAAACCCATTGAATTACTACTTGCTCCAGTTGTCGAACGGTTGTTTGAAATTTATTTATTGTTTCCTTTAGGCGAACCTCTGCTTCTCGGGTTGCCGGACTTGGACATGATACATAGGAAAGTGGTGGTGATTGGAAGTGATTGGATTGGAATTGAGGTGGTTCAATATATGGTTCATATGGCTCATAAGGTGGTTGGTATGGTGGTTGAGGGTTAGGGTCATATGGAGGTGAATGGCGGAAAGAGGCTTGTGAGTATGGTGGTCCAAAGTTATGTTGGGGAAAGGGTTCATAGGCACATGGTGGTGGTTGTTGATAGTCCATTGGGGGTGGTTGTTGCCATGAGGGTTGATCAAATCCTTGTGGCTCCTCCTATCTTTGATTGTTCCAACCTTGATGCCTGTTCTCATTGTAATTTCTTCTTCCTGCAACATAATTGTAACCAGACTCATAGCCAAAGGGGTGAGAGTTCATAGTAGCAAATAAAAATTAAAAACAAAAATAAAAACAAATTGAAATTAAAAGGTTATATAAATTTTGAATTTGAAAATTAAAATTTGAAATTTGAAATTTGAAATTTTAAAATTTGAAATTTGAATTTTGAATTTTTAAAATTTGAAATTTGAATTTTGAATTTTTGAAATTTGATTTTTGAAATAAGATAAGATAAGATAAAAATTTTAAAAATAAAAATCTGAAAATTATTTTTTTTCGAAAAAAATTAATGAAAAATATTTTTGAATTTAATGTGGAAAGAGAAAAACAATAAAATGACACCAAATTTCAAATTTTTAGATCAAAACGAAGAAAACAACTAAGAACAGCTTGAAGGTCAAGATGAACGTGAAGAACAACTTGAAGATCAAGATGAACACTAAGAACAAATTTTTGAAAATTTTTTTTTAATAACTAAATAAAAACCAATAACCTCTTAATTTATGAAAAAAAAGAAAAAAATAAAAATAAAAACAAATAAACAAGCAAAAGAAAATATTTACATTAACTAATAATAAGGCACACGTTTGCAATTCCCCGGCAACGGCGCCATTTTGACGTTAGGATTTTTGCCAGTAAAGAATGTCATAAAAACAGTCGCGTTGTAGATATAGTATCTAAACCGATAGAAATCCCTTCATACAAACGTTTTGGTTGTCACAAGTAACAAACCCCTTTTTAAATTGATAACCGAAGTATTCAAACCTCGGGTCGTCTTCTCAAGGAATTGCAGGGAGGTGTTCTTATTATTGGTTATGAGTTTGTAAATTGGGGTTTTGGAAGTAAGGTGGGAATATGTTATATGAAAAGTAAAATAAAATAATAATAATAAAATCTCTTGGCAAGGTATGAGGAACTGGGAGTCCTATCCTGGTTATCCTTATCAATTGTGATGAGAATTGGATTTTTCTCCCACTTTGTTAACCTCTAACTATGAAGGTAATTTAAGTGGATGAATTAATTCTGATTCCTCAGGTCCTAGTCTTTCCTTGGGAAAGGCTAGAGTTATTGGAACTTGAATTAATGAAATGAAGAAATCTAATTTTCAATCAACAATGAGTTTGATAACTCAAGTGTTTCCAATTATTTAACCAAAGCCAAAAGGGAAAATATCTACATAAATTTAAAAGCATCAATATAAATAAAGCAAAGCAATCTTAAATCTGAAATACCTCAAATTGCATTCACAAAAGAACTTAAATCTGACATAGACATTCATAAATTAAATTGAGAAAATAAATAAAAAGAACATTGAACCTGTAATCGCAAAAGATGAAATAATCATGAAGTGAAAAGAATCCTAATTCTAAAAACTACATCTACTCCTAAAATTGTGAATGAAAAGCCTAATTATGAATGGATGCATTCCCTCACTTTATAGCCTCTAATCTGTGTTTTCTGGGCCGCAAACTGGGTCAAAAACAGTCCAGAATTCGCTGGTTTCGAATTTTGCCACGCTGGTTTTTTGTCACTGCGACGCGACCGCATGGATCACGCATTCGCGTTGCCTAGCGTCAAAGAAATTATATCAGATTATATATCAAATCGAAGCTCCGGACGTTAGCTTTCCAACGCAACTAAAACCGCGTCATTTGGACCTCTGTAGCTAAAGTTATAGCCGTTTGAGTGCGAAGAGGTCAGGCTGGACAGCTTAGCAATTTCTCCAACTTATTGTATTCCTTCCACTTTTGCATGCTTTCTTTCCATCCTCTAAGCCATTCCTGCCTTATAATATCTGAAAATACTTAACACACATATCAAGGCATCTAATGGTAATAAGAGAGGATTAATATTAGCAAATATAAATCCAAAGAAACATGTTTTCAATCAAAGCACATAATTAGGAAGGCAAATGTAAAACCATGCAAATAGTATGAATAAGTGGGTAAAGAGTAGATAAAAACCACTCAATTGAGCTCAAGATAAACCATAAAATAGTATTTTATCAGCTGCCCATGAGGGGCGTTGAACGGCCAGCAGGGATACCCTGGCTAGCGTTCAACTTCAACAACACTCCATCCAGAGTGTTCTGTTTTTACTGCTTAACAATTCTGTCTCTGTTCTGACTGCTGTATATGATTATAAACCTAAATAATAAATAAAAAAAACAAAATGAAAGAAAATAGAAATAAATAATTAATTAAGGTTGGGTTACCTCCCAACAAGCGCTTCTTTAACGTCATTAGCTTGACAGTTAGCTCCTTACGGAGGTGAGTATGGGCTCAGATTTTTTGCTTTTTACAGTGAACTTTCTTCCTGTCTTCTCATAAATGAGCTCCACATGCTCTAAAGACAGGATACGACTCACTGTATGTGGTAAGACTGGCTTCTTGGTGAAGACAACTCTCATGTCAGGTGAGAGGCCTTCAGTTGGGACTTTCTTGTCCCTCCATCCTTTAGGTACTTTCTTCTTAGTACCTTTGTGCTTAGAGCTTGTTGATGGCTGCCCAACACCAAACTTAGAATTGATATTTAGGGGCTCTGCAAAGCTCTACACAGAAAGAGAAGGTTGCAACACTAAGTGTTGCACAGTTATCTCTCTTTTGTCAGAGGGAGAATTGAGATGAGGCATTTTGAACAAGATGTTATCCTCCCCTAGTTGTAGAGTCAGTTCTCCCTTAGCCACATCAATGATAGCATTAGCAGTGGCTAGGAAAGGTCTTCCAAGGATGACAAAGTCATCCTCATCCTCTCCAATATCCATGACTATAAAGTTTGCAGGGATGTAATGCTTTTTAACTTTTACCAAGACATCTTCTACTAAGCTATATGGCTTCTTCATGGTCTTATCTGCCATCTCTAATGAGATGTTTGTAGTTTGTACCTCAAGAATTCCCAGCTTCTCCATTACAGAGAGTGATATGAGGTTAATACTTGACCCTAGGTCACACAGAGCCTTTTCAAAGGTCATGGTACCTATGGTGCAAAGGATAAGGAAGTGTCCAGGATCTGGAAGCTTCTGAGGTAGCCTCTGTTGGGCCAAAGCATGGAGTTCTTTGGAAAGTAATGGAGGTTTTTCCTCCAAAGGCTTTGTACCAAATAACTTGGCATTCAGCTTCATAAGAGCTCCTAAGTACCGAGCAACTTGCTCTTCCCTGGTGTCTTCATTCTCATCAGAGGATGAGTAGCCATCAGAACTTATGCACTACAGAAGTGCATTCAAAGGAACCTCTATGGTCTTTATGTGAGCTTTGGCTTCCTTGGTTCTGGGATAGAGGGTTCTTGAGTGGGTTTTGAGCATTCAGAAGGTGTGCTTTGACTGGTGTTCAATGCCAACTCTGTTAGCTCCTTGGGCGTTGAACGCCCTTGCTGTGCACCCTTACTGGTGTTAAACGCCAGTCCCTCTGTCATTTTGGGCGTTGAATGCCCAGCAGGGATGTTCTTGCTGGCAATCAACGCCAGCTTCCCTGGGTGTGTGGGCGTTAAACGCCCAGTGAGGGGTTCCTCACTGGCGTTCAGCGCTAGAATGCCTGCATGTTTGGGTGTTGAACGCCCAGTGAGGTGTTCCTCACTGGCGTTCAGCGCCAATATTCCTGGATGTTTGGGCGTTGAGCGCCCAGCCAGTGCTTCCTGGCTGGCGTTCAATGCCAGCTCTGCTGCCAGGATGGGCGTTGAACGCCCAGTGAAACCTTCTTCACTGGTGTTCAATGCCTTCCCAGTCTCCTTAGATTTGGCCTCTACCTCTATGGTTATGGCCTTGCACTCTTCTCTTGGATTCACCTCAGTGTTGCTTGGAAGAGTGTCAGGAGGAGTCTCAGGGATCCTCTTGCTCAGTTGACCAACTTGTACCTCCAAATTTCTAATGGAGGACCTTGTTTCATTCATGAAACTGTGAGTGGTTTTAGAGAGGTTGGAAACCAAGGTGACTAAGTAAGAAAGGTTCTTATTAGAGGTTTCCATATTCCCTTGAGAAGATGGGAATGATGGTCTGTTGTTGAACCTATTCTCGTTCCTTCGACCTTGATTGTTATTGAAACCTTGCTGAGGTTTCTATTGATCCTTCCATGAGAGGTTAGGATGATTTCTCTATGAAGGGTTGTAGGTGTTTCCATAGGGTTCTCCCATGTAATTCACCTCCTCCATCGTGGGTTGATCAGGATCATAAGCTTTTGTTTCAGAAGAAGCTTCCTGAGTACTGCCATTTGTAGCTTGCTTTCCAGTCAAATGCTGGGAGATCATATTGACCTGTTGGATCAAGATCTTGTTCTGAGCTAATATGGCATTCAAAGTATCAACTTCAAGAACTCCTTTTTTCTAAGAGGTCCCATGGTTTACAGGATTTCTTTCAGAAGTGTACATGACCTGGTTGTTAGCAACCATCTCAATGAGTTCTCTAGCTTCTGCAGGTGTTTTCTTCAAGTTGAGTGATCCACCTGTAGAGCTGTCCAAAGAAATTTTGGACAATTCAGAGAGACCGTCATAGAACACGCCTATGATAGACCATTCTGAAAGCATGTCAGGAGGACATCTCCTTATCAGCTGCTTGTATCTTTCCTAAGCTTCAAAGACAGATTCACCATCTCTTTGTCTGAAAGTTTGAACTTCCACTCTAATTTTGCTCATTCTCTAAGGGGGAAAGAATTTAGGCAGAAAAGCATTAACCAGCTTTTTCCAAGAGTCAAGACTCTCTCTAGGTTGAGAATCCAACCATAACTTAGCTCTGTCTTTTAAAGCAAAGGGAAAGATCATAAGCTTGTAGACTTCAGGATTTACTCTATTGGTCTTTACAGTATTATAGATCTGTAAGAATTCAGCTAAGAACTGATGTGGATCTTCCATTGGAAGTCCATGGAACTTGTAGTTCTGCTGTAGAAGAGATGCTAACTGAGGCTTAAGCTCAAAATTGTTAGCTCCAATAGCAAGTACAAAGATACTTCTGCCATAAAAGTCAGAGGTAGGCATGGTGAAGTCACCAAGGACCTTTCTGGCATCACCTTCAGGTTCGGCCATGTCTCCTATTTCTTGTCAAGATTTTCTGAAAGGCTTCTTCCGTAGTGTTGTGCTCTAGCTTGTTGTCCTTTCAGGTTCAGGATCAAGATTAAAGAGGGGTTCTTTATTCCTGTTCCTAGTCATAAATAAGAAGAGAAGAAAAGAAAGCAAAGAAGCTTCTATGTCTGATTTGAGTATAGAAGACTCCCAGTGAGATGTGAAGCAAGAAGAAGAAAGTAGAAAAGTGAAGATTGAAGATGAGAGAGAAGAAGAATTCGAATGAATAGAAGTAAATTTGAGAAAAAGTATAAATAGAAAAGATAGTTAAGAATTAAAATATTTTTGTTTTTATTTTATTTATTAATTAATTAATTATTTTCGAAAATAAGTTAAATAATTTAAAAAAATTGAAAATTGGTTAGTAAATTTTCAAAAATAGAAGAGAGAGAAGAAGAAGAAGTTTTCGAAAATTGAGAGAGAGAAGAGTTAGTTAGGAAGTTTTGAAAAAGAGGAGAGAGAAGATAAATAATTAATTAAGAAAAGCTTTGAATTTAAAATAAGATGAGAAAAAAAGGATTTGAATTTAAAAATTTGAAATTAGAAAAGATAAGAAAAGAAATTAAAAAGATTTGAAAAAGATTTAATTTAAAAATTTGAAATTAGAAAAGATAAGATAAGAAACAAAAAGATTTGAAAAAGCTTTGAAAAAGATAAGATTTTGAAATTTAATTTTTGAAAAAGATATGATTTTGAAAATTGAAATTTGAATTATTAAATTTGAAAATTGAAAAAAATAATAAGATAAAATTTTTTGAAATTTGAAAAAAAAGATAAAATTTTCAAAAAGATGAGATTTTTAATTTTGAAAAGATTTGATTTTTGAAATTTTGAAAAC
>NC_029794.2:29050477-29052204 GCF_000816755.2 Arachis ipaensis | reverse complement strand
TAAGATGAGAAAAAATTTAAAATCAAAATCTGAATTTTTATTAATAATTTTTGAAAATTAACTAAATTTAAGTTAGAAAATATTTTTTTTTATTTTTGAATTTAATGAGAAAAGAGAAAAACAAGTAAAAGACACCTAACTTAAAAATTTTAAGATAAAAAACTCAGCCATATACTCAGAAAAGCACAATTAACTCATTTTGATCACAAACAATATCATTGCAGGTAACTGTTATTAAATATAAATTTCTAATAAATCAGATGTAATATCATTTAATTTATATTTTGTCATACATAACAAAGATTAATATCACTTTTAGTTATCTTTTCAGAAAATTCAGTGCAAAACAAGATATCTCAATTTTACAGATTTTAATTGAATTAATTGAATTCGTCCCTGTAATAAAGAATCAATTTAATTGAATAATATTGAATCGTTTATATAGTTATTTTTATGGTCAATAAATGTGACAATTTTTCAAGACTCAAAAAGTTATTGATAAGGAGATGTATGATTAATTACGAATGATTTTTTCAGGTACACAATTTTTATATATATTCTCCTATTTTGTTGATTAATTATCCTTATAATTTGATATTTAAAAACAAAAAAAAAATAAGCATTCTCATTTCTTTTGTTTTTCACTATTTATAGGAAAATGAAGGCCTCTTCAGATCCAAATCTATATTTTGGCCTACCACTTAAAAAAAATAAAGACAAATATGAATATCCATGACATTTAAGCAAAATTATCTTTTGTAAATAACTAACATGCATTTTAGTTTATATATACTCATTTTGAAGCAAGCTAATATTATTATCATTATTTTGTGAACTATGTTTTTTCTGATAATATATATACCTCATTATTGTGTGCTTTTATAATTTAACATGTTAAAAGTTTTTTATAGTAATTTTAAAGTTAATAAGAGTTTTATAAAAAATAATAATATGCATAGGAGAGTATTGGAGAAAAAATATTATTGAAAAAACAAAATTCATCATATGAATAATAAAGGACACAATTTTTACCTAGAAAATAAATTTTAGTT
This sequence comes from Arachis ipaensis, assembly GCF_000816755.2. Taxonomy (NCBI): domain Eukaryota; kingdom Viridiplantae; phylum Streptophyta; class Magnoliopsida; order Fabales; family Fabaceae; genus Arachis; species Arachis ipaensis. The sequence continues at coordinate 29,051,152 of NC_029794.2, read as the reverse complement.
CAACCACAAAAAGTAATCGCAGAAGCTAGAATTTGTAGCTTTTGGTAAAGCTGGGTTTAAGGGTAAAATCATATTTGCATTTAGAGAAAAAATAACCAAAAAAAAGTGAAGCTTTCAAAAAAATAAAATTAGGTTTAATACTACATCCTAAGATTTTTTTTTATATTAATCCCACTCCCACTCATTTTAATAAAAAAATTTTAACAATAATATTACACTTTTTTTTCATTTTTCTCTCCTACCTCATCAACATCAATTTTGTATGAGAGATAAAGAAATTAGTCTTCCGAAACCCTTTTATATTGCTTCCATGTCCAATTCATGGGTGGCATCAATGAGATACCTCATTTCGTGGCTTCCATCACTAGGTTAGGCCAATTTGTAGTTGCCCCCAGAGGTGCTCCATTTCGCTAGCACCGCAGATGAGTTGCTCCAATTCGCGTGAGCCACCAAGTGATTGGACATGACGGCTCTAACTCGCAGACGCCAACTCTAGCTCCGCTATGTAGGCCTCCATTCGTGGACGCTTGGACTGAGTTGATAGCAAATTCTATTTTGTGAGCAGCTCTTTCTGTAAATTGACTGTGCGCATTTTTATCAACAATTTCATCTATGCACATTTTAGAAATTAATAATTTTATATATTTATTTAAATAAAAAAACTGTGTAACACAA
>NC_029794.2:29047599-29050318 GCF_000816755.2 Arachis ipaensis | reverse complement strand
CTAAACTATGAACTAACAACTTGCAACCTAGATATTATAATTCTCAATTATATTATTATGTTTGAACATTCAGAAGCTTCTTTCTCAACTCTGTATCTTCCATTTACAAGGGTTTAACTATACCTAATTTTTTTAATATTTCAAGTAGGATTTAATTGTTAGTTCCATTTTTATCTTTCTCTTTTTCATTGTTGATTTTTAGAGGAACCCTAATTCTCAAAAATGGTGTGAATAATTGTGTTATCTATGAGTACTAGAATCTTACTCTGAAGAGCATTCTCTTTTTTTCTTTTACATTCTTTGACTCAAATTAATATTTGACTGTTGAACCCTTATTCTTCAATTATACTATGTTGCTATTTTTTTTTTGAAACTATGATCTTGCTCAATATGTTCTCTGTTCCTCAAATACATGCATGCTCTATTGTATTAAATTTTATCAACCAAAAATTGCAAATTACTTTCTTGGACATGTTCATATGTGCTGGAATTCAAATGCTCTTTATCTTAGTCTTTTTTAATTGAAAAAATGTTAGAATGTTCTAATTTCTAAAGAAGCATCTCTTCTTTTTGGTCTTATTGTGAATTTATGATAAAATTCTAAATAAATAGGCTGCTAANGTTCCATGTTAAGTCCTTGCTTACTGTCTAAACCAAATTAAACCTATATAAGCTCATCTTTTATTCATTTCTTATGCATTACTTTCTATCTTTATAGCTTGTTTGTTGATTGTTGATAACCTCAGCACTCAATACTTGGAATTTTTTTCAACCTGTACTCTTATGGCTACCTCAAGGCACAATCTGTCAACAAGTCCTCCTTCTTCATTTAAAGTGGTCATTTGTGATAAGCTTGTTATCAAAAACGGCAAAGATTTTGCTTCTAAACTAGAGGCCTCAAAATAAAAAATATGAGAATCTCAGGTGCTACTCCCTTTCACCATTGACAGTGTAGACTCAACTTTCATCGGCCCTATTATCTCTCCCAAAGTCGCAAACAAGATAAAAAAATTATTTTCCTGGTCACCTTCAAAGAAAATCCATTGCTTTTCAAGACTCCATTCCCATTGGATACTTTGACTCTGACAACAGGCTATTCAAAAATCCCTCAAAGACCAACATTGGAGGTTACCGTACTTGGTTAGATAGGATTGAAACTGAGAAGATGACCCTGTGGAAAGAGATTGGAATATACGATCTAATTCAAATTAGTAAAAACTCTTACACTGTCAATTCAAGACTAATGGAAGATGCATTGTATTTCTGGGATGAGACTTCTCATACTTTTCACACCCCATATGGTATGATTACGTCTACTCTTCTGGATGTAGCTGCTATAACTGGCCTACCTCCCTTGGTAGAGAAAATTTTAACTATTACCAAGTCGACCACAAAAGTTGAGTATGCCATTGATATCTCTTCCACCACCTACCAGAGCTTCATTCTCAATAACAAAGGTCAAGATGAAGAACATGTTTCTGATAATGAGCACATAGCCTTTCTTCTCTATTGGTTGAGCGGCATTGTTTTCTGTGCCCGGAGTATTCAAGTCGAAGTCACTAATCTTCCATTGGCCATTATGTTAGCTGAAGGTAGAAAGTTGTGTTTAGCCAAATTATTTTTGGCTCGACTATATCTCACTCTGGATTGGATCACAGACCTTGTGAGGGGAAAAAAGAGAATCACTAATGTTGACGGTCCCGTTTGATTTTTTCAATTGTGGCTGTCTGCCACTTTTGAGTCTAAGCTACAACCGTGTTTTGTAATACCCGGTCTAACCGAAATTTAGTAAATAATAAGTTAAATAGGAGCGAATATGGTTGGAATATTTGGCAATTGGAATTTGATAATTTAAATACGATATTTGGATTCAGTGAATTTTTCCGAGTCGAAAAATATAGTTTTCTGCGTAAAAGTGCGCAGTGGAATTTTGACCGGCAGTACCGGCTGAGATCTGTCTGGTACTACAACTGAGAAAATTGCTTATGGGTAAATAAGATTAAGAAATGAGGAATTATAATTAGGAAAGGTAGAAATATTTAAAGTGCGATTTAGAGCGCTAATCTTAAAGGTTTTGGCCCAAAATTGGGCCAATGGACAAAAATAAGTGAACCGGGCCTAAGTGGGCCCAAGATCCAACATATATAAACATTAGTTGTGAGCATTTCAGCTCATTTTACCCTAAAAAGAAGGGTTGGGGCGCTGATTTGAGAAGAGAGAAAACCTAACTCTCTTTGATCTTCAAACCACCATAACTTGAGCTACGGAGCTCCGATTGACGAGCCGTTTGCGGCCACGCGTTGCTCTTCTCATCCTCTACAATTCTATCTAAGTTTGGTGGTGAGTATTTCATTCATCTCTGCCCAGTTTTCGAAATTCCCCACTGTTACACGTTTTTGGGTAGTTAGTGTTGAAATCTTGTGATTTTGGGTGTTTAGGGATACTCCAACATGGATTCTAAGTGGGTTCTATCCCTACTTCATATGGGCTGAGGTAAGAAGTGCTCAAACTCTTGTGATTTGTCATTTTTATGAGCCCTAGGTTGATGTATGTATGTGACATTGGTTATGTTAGTGTATTTGGTGATGTTGGTGCACAATTGGGAGATTGGTATTGCTTGAGGAGCTTCGGTAAGGCTTGGAGCTAAGGTTGGTGAAGAATTCCAAAGAAGAGGCTCAATTGGTTTGGCTACAAGAGGTACGGTTTAAGTTTCATTTAA
>NC_029794.2:29047012-29047589 GCF_000816755.2 Arachis ipaensis | reverse complement strand
GACCCTCCGCGCGTAGGCGCACTTGGCGCGTACGCGTCATTCTTCAAGAAGGTACTATCCACGCGTGCGCGTGGTGTGCGCGGGCGCGTCGATGCGCTGCACCGAATGCCCAGCTATTTTCCCGAGAGTTATGCCAGAGTTATGCCAGTTTTGTGCCTAGGGCGCAAGAGCACCCACGCGTACGCGTGGCTGACGCTTGCGCGTCGTTTGGCTATTTTTCAACCCGCGCGTCCGCGCGTATGACGCTTGCGCGTCGATGAGTTTTGTGGCCATCCACGCGTGCGCGTGGAGTGCGCGTACACGTGGCCCTGTTTTCATGCCAAAGTTGATTTTTGAGTTTTAAAAGCCAAATCTCATACTTCTAAGCCTCCGATCTCACCTCTTATGTATTAAATCATTCTGATATGCCTAGCAATGAGCTAGGGGATGTGGTAACTTGCGAGTGAAGCAAGGGGAAAAGTTATGATCAATGATGATCAAAGATGATTATATGAGATATGGAGGATGACGGTGGAAGTACCGTGTATGCCATGAGCCGGAGGGCTATATTTATTGATAAATGGCCCGTTCTTGATTG
>NC_029794.2:29011730-29046786 GCF_000816755.2 Arachis ipaensis | reverse complement strand
ATTAATGAATGAATATGTTAAATGGATAATAATGAAAAAATATTGAAATGTGATGTGCGACCCCGGGTAGTAGGCAGTGGCGTTATCCACTTGCTCCGGGTATGAGACGGAAAAGGAGGATTATGATAAACGAGTTTAATCGTGGGGTTTTGAATAAATGTGTATTTGTGATACCTGGGTAGTAGCAAGGGTCGTGGTTCGTCCCGCTTGCTCCGGGTCATTGTCTGAGGATTGATAATAATGAAGGGTGATTATGAATAAATGTTTATTTATGATACTTGGGTAGTAGCAAGGGTTGTGGTTCGTCCCACTTGTTCCAAGTTAATGTTTGAGATTTGATAACAATGAATGTTGATAATATGAATTGAGATTGAATGAATATATGTTTGAGATGCCTGGGCAGTAGCAAGGGTTGTGGTTCGTCCCACTTGCTCCGGGCCAATGCTTGAGATACCTGGGTAGTAGCAAGTAGCAAGGTTCTTAATCTCCTATATGCCTTGTCCGTATATTGTTTTCGGCTTCACGGTTTATCTTTTGTTGTCGAAACGTGAGAGATACGTCTTCGCGATTTTATTTCTACTCTTTTCAGGCTTCTCGATTAATACTCCTTTCGAAATTACCTATATTTATTTATTAAAAATCCACCTGAGAGTCGTACCACCGTAATATCATTGACTTATGACTCGAGCATAAGGATTTGAATATTAGGGTATTACATGTTTAACCCAAAAAGGTCCTACAGATTCTGTGATTGCAGGACACCATCTGCTCAACTTAGTTTTTTTCTGACAAATTGATGGTCTCACATGATAAAATGAAACACTTCTTCCGTGCTTTCTATTACTTGTCAGAGAAAGACTACAACATTAATTTAACTCCTTTTGCTAATTGTCAAACTGGTCCGAAATGGTTGACGCGATCTCTTACCCCAGCTAAGATTTCACAAAAGGAAAGTATCACTATTTGGTCACAATTCTTGACTCTCCAACTATGTTTTGCTGGATTTCCAGGTGAAGATGACCTAAGAATAGTAGTCTACATGCCAAATGACGTTTCTAGACAGTTTGGGTTAGCTCAAGCCATTCTATCTCCTTACCATCTTCAAGAGTCTCAATCTTTGTGTAAGTCCTACATCAGTTGGGGAGGAAAACGAGGCATGCCTTATAAGGGTGTGAATACCTCTTCCTAGTATGACGTGTTTTGACGAATGAGTGTGGGGGGCTTCGGCTATCATCCCTATTGTCAAAGGAAAAACCGTGAGGCCTTGTATGCCAAAGCGGACAATATCGTGCTAGCGGGTGGTCTGGGCTGTTACAGATGGTATTAGAGCTGGAGTTCAGATCGATGTGCCAGCGAGGGCGCTGGGCTCCCTTAGGGGGGTGGATTGTAAGGTCCCACATCAATTGGGGAGGGGAACCAAGCATGCCTTATAAGGGTGTGGATACCTCTCCCTAATATGACGCGTTTTGACGAGTGAGTGTAGGGGGCTTCGGCTATCATCCCTATCGTCAAAGACAAAACCGTGAGGCCTTGTGTGCCAAAGCGGACAATATTGTGCTAGCTGGTGGTCTGGGCAGTTACACTTTGCATATCAAAGCTACTTCACTAGAGGATCTGTTAAACTTTCAGAAGGACAATGCTTCGTAGAAAAATAAATTCCACCTATTCGCTTTTAAACCTTGTCTGTTGACCATATAGTCATACTTCTCTTGGTGGAAGACCTATTACTCTTCCATTAAGGTCACTTTTAGTACCTGTTGTCAAAGGATGACCACTGCTCTTGTAATGCAACAAGTGAGGAGAGAATCAATCGTCAAAAAAGGTAATTACAACTAAATTATTTGCTCATTTGAATTCAAAAAATTATGCTCTTCTCTGTGTTGTTATTATTAATATTATTTCCTTCATGCATAATGCCTTCTAAGAATATCATAATGGCACCTGTTTTAATTATTTTATTATTATTATTATATATTTTTTATAGAGAAAAAAACTACCTCACTTGCTGCCAATCTTCCTTTGAGAAAGACTTCTGGTAGGCTTGTAGGAAAAAAGAAACTCAGTTTTAATTACTCAAGCCGCCAGGTAAAAAGAAGACTTGAACCAATTGCAGTGTCAACATCTTCAAATAGTGATGATAAGGATGACACATCAAATACATCCGATGACAACCTTGACAGACCGGTAGTCTCTCAGAATAATGAAGAGGAAAATGAGAGCAACTCGTCTAGTGATAAACCAGTGAGTAACTCCTCTTCGGAAGATAATGATGTCGATGCCCTTAGCCTCAGTGGTCAACTTGCTTCTCAGTTATTTTTCATATATTCTCACATCCTCCGTATTAAAAATAACATTATCTTGAAGATCTTAAATGATGATGATGTCTCATGCTGATTTTAATCTCATTAATTACCTTCGTCCTCATTTCACTTCTTGCTTTAGGTCACCGCAGCTCCTATCACTTCACTAATTGTGCCTAATACTGAAGATTTGATGGCTGCTGATGAGCGGATATTTTATACGCTTTTTGGTGTCTTTTTCATATAGTTTTTAGTATGTTTTGTTTTAGTTAAGTTTTCATAGGTTTTAGTGTAAAATTCATATTTTTGGATTCTACTTTGAGTTTGTATGTTTTTATGAAATTTTCGGTATTTTCTGGCTGAAATTGAGGAGTTGGAGCAAAAGTCTTATTCAGAGGCAAAGAAAGCACTGTAGATGCTGTTAGGATCTGACCTCCTTGCACTTGAAAGAGCTTTTCTGGAGGTACAAAAGTCCAATGGAGCATTCTCAACAGATATGAAAAGCTAACATCTACGGCTTTCCAACAATGTATAATAGTTCATACTTTGCTTCAGAATTGAAGGCCCAAAACTGGCGTTCACCGCCAGCCATCTGCCCTATTCTGGCGTCCAAAGCCCAAGGGAGGAGAGACTAGCGTCCAATGCCCAAGAAGGTGCCCCTAGTCAGTGTTCAACGGCCTAGAGCCCTCCTAGCACGTGGCTCACTCTTTTTCTCAGCCCAAACACTCACCAAGTGGGTCCCGGAAGTAGATTTTTGCACTAAAAGACTGTTTTACCCTTCTTATGTAATCCTTAGTCATTAGTCTAGTATTTATTTGAGAAATTTTATATTTTTAGGGGAGCTGATCACTTTTTCCAAACACTTTACACCTTTCATTATATTTTCTATCAGTATGCGTCTCTAAATCTCCTAGGTTAATGCTAGGAACTCTGCTGAGTTTTATGGATTAATAAAAGTATTATTGTTCTATCTTCAATTCATGTTTGATTCTCTATTCTAAGATGTATCTTCATTCTTCATCATTATGAATGCATTGAACTGGCACAAGGTTATCTCATTCTACATGGGTTCAGAGTGAGTGTTTCATCGGACAATGATGAACCACTAGCTTGATTATACATCTCTTAGACGGCTAATCCACGACTTTGTTGGGGACTTCTCAAGACACTAGTTCAGCCGAGGTATGGGGAGATTAGAGTCTTTGTGGTAGAGGCTAGAACCAAAGGTGCAGCATTCTCTGATCCAGAAGATTCGACCTTGTCTATGGTGTTTTGAGTAAGATCATCAAGGGGAATGAACTGCAGGAGCTTCACCCTCAATCAAACTGGATCCGCACTAACCCTGGGGTTCAGCACTATAAGAGAATCGGCGACCTCTCAAGAAAGGCGTTGATCACATACAGCCTGCCATAGAAGAAGTCATTCACAGTTGGAGGAGACAGTAAAACCAAATTGATCAAAAAGAATAAAGCATCTCCGAAGCCTTAACCATCCTCTTATCATTGCATTCACCATCAACTGAGTAACGTTATCTTTATTTTACTTTTATGCATTTTAAACAACCAACCAACTTTTTTATCCACCTGAGTAAGATCTACAAGATAACCATAGGTTGCTTCAAATCACAATCCTCGTGGGATCAACCCTGACTCACTCACGTATTACTTGGACGACCTAGTGCACTTGCTGGTTCAGTTGTGCAAAGTTTAATTCCGCGCACCAGCTACCACATCTGATAAGCCTACATGATAAACTCGAATTTTGTGGTTTATCTTGTGTTGAATTTAGGGGATTTTATCAACTTATCTCATATTTATTCAATGAAATAGCATGCTTTTGTAATTCTCCCTAATTTGTGCTTAAGAGTGAAAACATGCTTTTTAGACCTCTAAATTGCTAAATTCAATTCACTTTAATTCCATTTGATGCCTTGATATATTTGTTGAGTGATTTCAAGCTTATAAGACAAGGATTGGATGGAAGAAGTGAGGAGAAAATCATGCAAAGTGGAGAATTCATGAATAAATAAGCATTTGGAGAATTCAAGGCCATGCGCACGCATCACCCACGCGTACGTGTGAGGAGAAAATTTGCAACGCGACGCGCACGCGTGACATTGGTCACGTGACCTCATTAAAGTGAATATGATGGGGGCGATTTCTGAGCCATCCAGGCCCAAACCCAACTCATTTCTGAAGCTATTTGATGCAGAATTCAAGAGAGAACGAAGGGGGAGCAATTAGGTAGTGTAGGAAACATGCTTTAGGTTAGTTCTAGAGAGAGAAGCTCCCTCTTCTCTCTAGAAATTAGGGTTTTTAGTTTAATTTCCTTCTAGATTTAGGTTTTGATTCTTGTTTTCATCTAGTTTTCCTTTCAATTTCTTGTTCCAACATCTTGTTCTCTTAGTTTACATTGTTAATTTTCCTTTTATGTCATTTTTATGTTCATGCACTATTGTTGGATTTGGATTCTCTTTAATGCAATTTTGATGTTTTATGTTTCTTTTAGTGTTTAATTGAGTTGTTATTGTCATTTTCTTGCATTGGGTAGTTGTAGGATTTACTATTTCTTGCAATTTACTATGTTTTCCTTTTATGCCTTCCAAGTGTTTGACAAAATGCTTGCCTTAGGTTTAAAGTAGTTTTTGAGCATTCTTGGCTTGGAAAGAGAAATTGAACAATCTTGAGTCATTAATACCCAATTTAGATTGGTGATCTAAAGTGATTAATTAGTCTTGCGTCCATTAACATTACATATGGATTGGGATTAACTAGTCCTATTTGAATTTCTCTCAATATGAAGATAACATTGTACTTTCTTCCGATGTTAGAGATGACTCAATAGGATTAACTCTTGTTAGCTATTGTATGATAATTAATGACTAGGATAGAAAGTCTTGATTCTCAATCCTTGCCATGAATGCCTCTTTTTAGAAATTGCTTTCCTTAGTTGTTTTCTTTATGTTCTTGCCATTTAATTTCTCACCTTCTTATCAACCCAATCCCTTGAAACTCATAACCAATAATTGAGTGCTCGATTGTAATTCCTAGGGAGAATGACCCGGGACTAATATTCTTGATTATTTTTATTGGGTTGGACTTGTGACAACCAAATTAAACTTTGATGGAGGATCCATTGTTGGTCTAGACTATACTTGCAATGAAGTGATTCAATTTATTGAGGAATTCTAGATCAACATAAATCCTTACATTAAGTTTTTGGCACCATTGCCAGGGAATTACGATGTGTGCTTGTTATTGGTTATTGTACATATGTTGATATTGTGAATAGTTTGCTCTTTGTTTGTTAGCTTGTTTGAGTCACTAGTTAGGTTCTTATTTCTTTATCTCTTAATAGTTTTATTTTGGTTTTTCCTTTTCACTATGAATTCTCATCCCTTTGGCTATGAGTTTGGTTCAAACTATGTTGTAAGAAATGGAAGCTTTAATAGAAGTTTGCATCAAGGATTTGGAAATCAAAGATGGGAGGAGCCTCAAGCGTATAGACAACCTACTTGGCAACAACCTCCTCCGGTTTCTTATAAGTATAATGCAACTCCTAATGCATACCAACCTAATGGATGTGGTGACCCTCATTGTGATTGTCAACCACAACTACCACATGCATATAATTCTTTCCCTCAACATAGTCCTCAACAATCTTACTCACAAGCCCCATACTACCATTCACCTCCATATGATCCTAATCCATATCCACCATACCAACAACCATATGAACCATACTTAGAGCCACCACTATTCCAACATCAATATTCTCAAAAGCCATCAATTCCAGATACCTCACCTTTATACCCTTACCAAGATGAACTACCTTCCAGTTATGAACCCTTTCTCCCAAACAATGAACCCTCATTCTCACCATCACCTTCGGAGAATGAAGCTTTCCAATCCTTCATGCAAGAACAACAAGATCTCTACTCCCGCCTTCAAAAGCAAGAAGAGGAGCAGAAGGGGTTAGAAACCATGTTGGCTACCATGACTGAAGCCGCTAACCGCATGACCTCCTACCTAAGCTCATATATTTCAAGACACTCCCATTGAAAAATGTGGAGGATCAACCAAGGATCATAGTGAGGGAGTGAATTTGGAGCTTCAAAGTGAAGAATAGGAGTTGAAGCAAGAATTGCAACAAGAGGAGGAAGTTGAGATAATTGAGTCGGAAGGAGCGGTTGAAGAATTAGGAGAGGTTGATCAAGAATTGGACTCAATCATTGATGAGTTCTTGTCCACACTAACAAATCACCTCGAAGATGCCATTGAGCCTTCTTCCATTGATCTTGAAAGCAATGTCAAGGAGGGTGCATGACGATCGGACTTTTGACAGTTTAGAAATTCACAAATAAATCCTCGTTGTAAGTATAGTTTCTAAACCAACAAAGAATCCTTTCGTACAAAAACTTTGGTTGTCACAAGTAACAAAACCCAATAAAATTTATAACCGAAGTATTTAAACCTCAGGTCATCTTCTCAAGGAATTACAGGGAAGTATGATTTATTATTGGTTATGGAATAAGGTATGTTTTTGGGTTTTTTGAAATAGGGAACAAGTAAATTGTGAATAATGAATGTTGTATCAATTGTGTGAATGGATTCCCCCACTTTATAGCCTCTAATCTGTGTTTTCTGGGCCAAAAACTGGGTCAAAAATAGCCCAGAAATTGCTTCCAGCGATTTCTGATACGTTCAGGTTGCGGCACTGTCACGCGTATGCGTCGTCCACGCGTACGCGTGGATTGAGTTTTCGCCAAGTGATGCGTGCATGTGATCCATGCGTGTGCGTCGCCTATCTTCGGGGAAGCTATAAAAAACTATATATTTTTGTGAAGCCCTGGATGTTAGCTTTCCAACGCAACTGAAACCGCGTCATTTGGACCTCTGTAGCTCAAGTTATGGTCAATTTAGTACCAAGAGGTCAGGCTGGACAGCTTTAGCAGTTCCTTCAGTTTCTTGTATTCCTTCCACTTTTGCATGCTTCCTTTCCATCCTCTAAGCCATTCCTACCCTATAAAACCTGTAATCACTTAACACACATATCAAGGTATCAAATGGTAATAAGAGATGATTAATAATTAGCAAATCTAAGGCCAAAGAAGCATATTTTCAATCAAAGCACAGAATTAGGATGGAAAATGTACAACATGCGATTAGTATGAATAAGTGTGCAAAGATTTGATAAAAACCACTCAATTGAGCACAAGATAAACCATAAAATAGTGGTTTATCAACCTCCCCACACTTAAACATTAGCATGTCCTCATGCTAAGCTCAAGAGAAGCTATAAGAAAGTGAAGAGGAATGGTAGAATGTATGAAATGCAACCTATGAATGCAACTAAATGCAGAATGCTTTTTCCTACTTGGTTAAAAGTAAACAAATCCTTCAAGAACGAATATGAACTGGATTTTACTAATTCAAATCACAAAATAAAGTAGAAGTGGACTTGCAGAAGAAAATAGCTCATGAAAGCCGGGAACAAGGAATCGAGCATCGAACCCTCACTGGAAGTGTATGCACTCTAATCGCTCAGGTGTTTAAGGTTCAATTCTCTCAATTCTCTACTAATCTTGCTTTCTAAGGCTTGCTCTTCATCTAACAATCAACAGAAATTTAATGCACAAATACACAAATCAAGAGGTCTTTTAAGGGTTGTAATGGGGTTAGGGTCAAGGTAGGATTGTATTGGTTAAGTAGACTAAAATCTGAATCCTTAATTAACTTAAACTTTTCCCACCTAACTTAAGACAATCCATGTAATTATAATACAACATCTAACTATCCATTAACTATGTTTTCCACATATTCATGCATCCTAATTTCGAGTCCAGTACATATGCATTGCTTTCACCATTTACTTTGGGGCATTTTGTCCCCTTTTACTTATTTGCTCTTTTTCTTTTCTTTTTCTCTCTTTATTTTTTTCTCTTTTTTTTTTATATATGCCTATTTTTCTTTTTTCTTTTTTTTCTTTTATTTTTCTCAATGCATATGATTAAATTATTGAATGCATGAATATGTCCTAAACATTTTTTTCACATTTTCATAAAGATATATAACACCCAATTCTTAAACCAATGTTTCCAAACCCACTTTTTCCCACACTTAATTTATGAGCACTCTCACTAGTCTAAGCTAACCAAGGATTCAAATTAAGGACATTATTGTTTTTCGCTTAGAGTTAGTGATGAGCTAAAGTAAAGAACAAAGGGGTATAATAGGCTCAAAATTGGTTTGCAAGGGACAATGAAAGGGTAAGGCCATATGGGTATGTAAGCTCAGTGAAACAAAGGCCTCTATCATATAAGTGTATGCATACATCAAATAATGGAAATATAGAATTAAGCAAGACAAAGATCACAATTTTAGAGAGAGAAAATACACACTAAAACACAATATTGGTTGGTAAAATGCAACCAATCAAATAGGCTCAAAATCTCACTGGCTTTATGTGTTCGAGCTCTAAACCATGTTCCAGTATAATATTCCTTCAAACAAGTTTATCAAAAATTTTAAATCAAATTAGTGAAATGTTATAAAAAGGTTTCTTGAAAAAAGAAAATATTACTTTAACCAAGTGGTGGTAAAATATGCACAAAAATCAATCAAATATGCAATCAAACATGCAAATGCAATAATGAACAAACAAAGAAAATAAAACATTGGTGTTGAGAAGGAAATAACTAACCCACGGAAGTCGGTATCGACCTCCCCACACTTAAAGATTGCACCGTCCTCGGTGCATGCTAAGATATGCAAGTGGACGGGTGGCTACAATTGATGCTTTTCTCCAAGGATTGTGTAGATGGACTTGTTTGTCTCCCCATATAAAAGTTTTCTGTTTCCCTTCCTCGGTGGCCATCCTGAAAGAAGAGGAAAAAGAAGAAAAGTAACCCAAAAACAAAGATAGGAAACAAATAAGATATGGTTGGGTTAATGTCAAATGATGAGGGTCTCAATTACATGGTAACTACAACATGCAAGTGAGAAAATAGTAGAAGCAAATGACATATCAATAGTGTAAAAATTGCAACAAATGGGGGAGAGAGTGTGGGTAATGAAAGACAATATAGGTGCATGTCAATGCAAAAGGAATACAATAAAAGATCAACATTGACTTAAATAATATTACCCAACAGTGGAAAACAAGTCACTAAGTACCAAAATAATACCAGAAAAGATGCAACAGTTGAATAAAAAAATTTAACACCAATGGTAAAATAATGAATTTAGAAAAGAAAAAAAATATGCACCAAAATAAAATATAATGAATGAAAGTATGCAAATAAATTAAACAAAATAGAATGGAAGTGAAGAGGGATAAGAGGTTAAAGGGATGAAGGAGAAGAAAGTAAGAAAGGAGGAAGAAAGAATGAGAGAAGATAGAAGAAAAGGGACGGAAATTAAAAACGGGAAGCGACGCGCGCGCACAGGGCACGCGTGCGCGTGAAAACTACATTAACCATGTGACACGTAAGCGTCGCCCACGCGTACGCGTGGGTGGTCTTGGAAGCAAAAGGATGCGCACGCGTCAGGGATGCGTATGCGTGGATGAACTTGTGCCTCTAGCACAGTTCGAGCGTGGGGGCAGCATAATTCTCTATCCAGGTGCTTTTTACGCCGATTTTCATCCCCACACGTACGCGTCGCTGACGCTTACGCGTGGGTTGCACTTTTCTGCAGGGAACGCATACGCGTGAGGTACGCATATGCGTGGGGTGGCTTGTGCTTCACGCACCCCTCCCGCGCGTCTCTCACGCCACTCTCTATTTGGTTGTGCATACACAAACGATGCATGCGCGTCGTAGACGCTTGCGCGTCAATCCCCCTTCTTTTTTTTATGCAGTATGCAGAATGCAAAATGCAGATGCTAATCCAGACATTATGAATGAACACTAAGAAAAATAGAATAAAATAAAACTAAGAATAAAACAAATTAAAATAAAACTAAGACTGAAAAGGAATGACCATACCATGGTGGGTTGTCTCCCACCTAGCACTTTTAGTTCAAGTCCTTAAGTTGGACATTTGGTGAGCTCCTTGTCATGGTGGCTTGTGCTTGAACTCATCTTGAAATTGCCACCAATGCTTGGACTTCCAATAAGCTCTATCAATACCAAGTAAATTTCTCAAGCTTTGATGGAGTTCTTCACAAGCTTTGAGCTCCCAAATTTGATCCTCATGTATGCCTGGATCCCAAATCTTGTTTCTGCACCCATCTTCAAGTGGAACATGATGATTCCATCTGGGTGGTAAGCAATCTGAATTCTCACTAAGGCATCCAAACAGCCGCCTAGACCCATTCAATTGAGACTGATACTAACCATTGCACTTAGATTTGGAGTGTGCAACCATATTGAACCTTGCATGACAATTCCAACCACTAACCATCTTCCTCTTACGCTTAATGCCACAAAGAGCTCTAAGCTGACCATCCGTCTCAAGCAAAGCATATTCAAGTGGGCTAATTAAGCTTAGAGATGAGAGATTCACCCACTTGAATGAAGGAATGGATGGTGATGGCTTTGGGGAAGAGGTCTCCAACAACTTTGGCAAGGTGATTTCCAGCTCCATTCCCTTGAGCTCCTCTGTGAATTCTTCCATTTCCTGACAGACCTCTTCAATTGCAACCTCGTCTTGATCAAAGTCTTCAATTTCTTCTTCATCACTCAAGTCATAAGTTGGAGGTTGAGAAAAGTCTACCTCCACATCATCCTCATATTCACTTGGAGAAGATTCTTCTAGCTCAAAGAGTTCGATTACGGATGCAAGTTCATCACTAGGAGAGCTTGATTCATGATCATCATTACCAAGGAAACTTGCTTCTTGATTTGTTCCGTCCAGTTCTTCATAAGATACATGCCTTGGAGGTTGTGCACTATCCTCCTTAGCATCAATTGCAAATTTCTGGGCGGAATTCTCCACAATTCTTGATTCCCATGGAGGTTCAACGTCTCCTAAGTCTTCAACAAATTCTTCTTCCTTGATAATTTCAGCTTCCTCTATTTGTTCCAGTACAAAGTCATGCTCTTTACTATCCACCGGAGCTTCTAGTGTCTCCTTTGTACTGGGGGCTAATCGATTTATCGCTTGCTCCAATTGATGAAGGGTTGCATGAAATTGGTTTACTGAGTCCTTGAGACGATCCTGTGATTCTTGGTTCGATGGACATGGATATGGTGCATATGGAAGTGGTGGTTCTTGGGAATAATTGGATTGGAATTGGGGTGGATAAGGGTTAGGGACATATGGAGGTGAATGGTTGTGGTTGGCTTGTGAGTATGGTGGTTCGAAGCTATGTTGAGGAGGTGGTTTATAGGCGTATGATGGGGCTTGTTGGTAACCACAAGGGGGTCCACCATATCTATCATCTTAGTACGCACCTCAGAATGGCTCTTGACCATAGTAAACTGGTGGAGGTGGGTTGTCACGAAGGGGTCCACCATAACTATTGTCTTGGCATGCATTGTAGAATGGTCGTTGTCCATGGTATCTTGGAAGGTGTTGTTGCCGAAAGGGTTGATTAGATCCTCGTGGCTCCTTCCATCTTTGATTGTTCTGACCTTGATGCATATTCCTGTTATAGCTTCCATTCTTTTCAACAACATTGGAACCAAACTCAAAGCGACGGGGGTGAGAGCTAATAGTAGCTAATAAAAATTAAAAACAAAAATAAAAGCAAATAAACAAGCAAAATAAAATATTTACAATAACCAATAATAAGGCACACAATTGCAATTCCCCGGTAACAGCGCCATTTTGACGATCGGACTTTTGACGGTTTAGAAATTCACAAATAAATCCTCGTTGTAAGTATACTTTCTAAACCAACAAAGAATCCTTTCGTACAAAAACTTTGGTTATCACAAGTAACAAAACCCAATAAAATTTATAACCGAAGTATTTAAACCTCGGGTCGTCTTCTCAAGGAATTGCAGGGAAGTATGATTTATTATTGGTTATGGAATAAGGTATGTTTTTGGGTTTTTTGAAATAGGGAACAAGTAATTTAAATGGCAGAAGAATAAATTAATAATTATAAAAACTCTTGGCAAGGTATGAGAACTGGAAATCCCATCCTAGTTATCCTTATCAGGTGTGATGAGAATTGTTTATTGCTCCCACTTAGTTAACCCTTACTAAATAAAGGAAAGTCAAGTGGACTAATTAATTTGATTCCTCAAATCCTAGTCAACTCCTATGGAAAGACTAGCTTTAGAGGAATCCAAATCAATCAGCAATTTCTAATTCTCAATCAACTGCTGAGTTTGACAACTCAAGTGTTACCAATTACTTAACCAAAGCCAAAAGGAGAAAAATCTAAATTAAATTGAAAGTATCATAAATAGAATAAAACAATCATAAATATGAAATACCTCAAATTATATTAAATAGAACATTCAAATCTAACATGAAGAGTTCATAAGCCAATTTGGCAACATAAGTAATTAACAAGTAAAAGCATTAGAATAATTAAAAATAGAAGAGAACATAAATTAAAGTTGGGAACATTGAACCTGGAATGGAGTAATAACCATAAAGTAAAAGAAATCCTAATTTTAAAACCTAAGAGAGAGGAAAGAGCCTCTCTCTCTCTAAAACTACATCTAAAACCTAAAATTGTGAATAATGAATGTTGTATCAATTGTGTGAATGGATTCCCCCACTTTATAGCCTTTAATTTATGTTTTCTGGGCCAAAAACTGTGTCAAAAATAGCCCAGAAATTGCTTCCAGCGATTTCTGATACGTTCAGGTTGCGGCACTGTCACGCGTACGCGTCGTCCACGCGTATGCGTGGATTGAGTTTTCGCCAAGTGACGCGTGCATGTGATCCACGCGTGTGCGTCGCTTATCTTTGGGGCAGCTATAAAAAAACTTTATATTGTTGCGAAGCCCCGGATGTTAGCTTTTCAATGCAACTGAAACCGCGTCATTTGGACCTCTGTAGCTCAAGTTATGGTCGATTTAGTACCAAGAGGTCAGGCTGGACAGCTTTAGCAGTTCCTTCAGTTTCTTGTATTCCTTCCACTTTTGCATGCTTCCTTTCCATCCTCTAAGCCATTCCTGCCCTATAAACCCTGTAATTACTTAACACACATATCAAGATATCGAATGGTAATAAGAGAGGATTAATAATTAGCAAATCTAAGGCCAAAGAAGCATATTTTCAATCAAAGCACAGAATTAGGAAGGAAAATGCACAACATGCGATTAGTATGAATAAGTGTGCAAAGATTTGATAAAAACCACTCAATTGAGCACAAGATAAACCATAAAATAGTGGTTTGTCAGTGCACAACCTCCAAAGCATATGGTGAATGATGAAGAATTGGAAGAAGTTGAGCAAGCAACAAATCTTCCTCTTGATGATGATTCCACACCAACACATGATCTTTTTGTATTTTGAGGAGTCTTCTTCCAATAAAATTGAGGTTGATGTTGAGATAAGTTTCACATTACCTCCAAGTTGTGACATGAAGGATGGAGAAGAGCTAGAAGAGGTTGGTGAGAAAGTGATTGAATGTGAAGAACCTTGTCAAGAGGTGAACATGGAAGATGCTTGTCAGGAGGTGGAGGTAACCAAAGAAGAGCACAAGGGAGTGGACCTCACATTGTCAAAGTGTGGGGAGATCTCTCTTCCTAAGTCACCATCATCCTTTACACCATTCAAGTGGGTAAAATTCATATCCCTTAGCTTTCTTATTCCACTTGAATATGGTTTGCTTGAAATGGATGGTCAACTTAGATTTCTTTGTGGAATGAAAAGCAAGAAAGAATTGATTAGTGGTTGGCATCATAATTCTCGGTTCATCATGGTTGGAAGCTCAAAGTTTAGGAGCAAGGATTGGTGTGTTACTCAATTGATAGGATCTAGGAAGGTGTTTGGATGCTCAATTGAGAATTCATAAGCCTTGTCACCCAGATTTAACTATGGTAGTCAACAAGAAGATGTGTGCGAAAACAAGGTTTGGGACCCCGGAATTCATTTCAACAATCAACACTCTTAGGGCCTTGTCACTTGTTTCAATTCGCTTGAAGGCTTTATGCGCCTAGTTTGGGATCCCGGTGGACATTGGAGATGCAAGCATTGGTGGGGATTCAAGGAAGAGTTCAAACATAAGCCACCATAGCAAGGACCCCATCAATGGTTCAACTTAAGGACTTAAAATAAAAGTGCTAAGTGGGAGACACCCCACCATGGTAAATTCTTTCCATTCTCTTGTATATATAATCAATGAATGAATTGAATTGCCATTGTTAGGTACTTTTCTTCCTTTTATATTCTTGTATATATTGCTTAGTTGTACATGTTGGTAAATAGGTTTAATTTCATGTTTGGTTTTGTTTGTTTAGTTTATTTAGGAGTCTAATATGTTAAATAAGGTTTGATAGTGTTTTGGTAGCTGTTTGGATGTTTGGTATGCTTGGTTTGGTGCTAGAACTTGAAAATTTTGAAAAACAGAGCACCCAGCCACGCGTACGCGTCACCCACGCGTACGCGTGACCCCAAGATTCCAACCCCCCACACATATGCGTCACCCGGGCGTACGCATGACCTCCAAAATTTTGCAGGTGCAGTACAAAAACCAGAGACTTGTGCGAAAAGGGTGCTGCAATTGTGCGTTTAGCACAATTTTGGCCCGCGCAAACGCGTACGCATCATCTTCTTTTCTCTGCCATCACGCGTGCACGTCGACGATACGTACGCGTGACACCCTCTTCTCTTTCCTCACGCCTACGACCCACGCATAGGCGTCGCATCCTATTTCTGCCACTCACGCGCACGCGTGACCCCCTGCCCTGTTTCACTCTTCTTTTCTTCTCTTCTTCCTATTTCTTTTCTTCTTCTCTCTTCTCTTCTTTTCTTTCCATCCTTCAACCATCATCTACCACCACCATTGACCACTATTTTCTTTAGTTAATTAGTTAATTAATTAGCTAATTGGTTAGTTAGTTAGCTTAATTTCTGTTTTTGGTGCTAAGTGTTGGATTATTAATCTTGTTTATTGTTTATTGCTGCTAATTACTGATAAGATGCTACTTTAGTGTCAGTGTTGCTATTACGCATTATTGGATTTCATTGTTGAGATTATATTTTGTTACTTAATTTTGAGTTTTCATGTTGAACCTTTGTGAACACCAAGTGCATGAAAATTGCCTTTAAAGCATTCTAAATCTTTTTTGAATTACATGATTTGGCCACCATGTGATTTGAATTCTTTCCTTTGACTAGGCAAATTCTTGTTGAATGTTGTGCATTTACCTTAATGCATTGTGTTGCTTGATCATACGCATCCATATGTTATGCTTATGCCTTAATGACATGTTGACCATTAATTGTTTAACTATGTGCTCTACATATATTTGAAACTAGTCATTTTGGCATAATGCTTTGATGATCGTATTTCCTATCGGTAAAGAAATTTTATAAATATAATCGCGTTGTAAGTATAGTTCCTAAACCAACAGAAAATCATTTCGTACAAATGTTTGGTTGTCACAAGTAACAAACCCAATAAAATTTATAAACCGAAGTATTTAAACCTCGGGTTGTCTTCTCAAGGAATTGCAGGGAAGCATGATTTATTATTGGTTATGGAAAACAGTATTTTTGGGTTTTGAAAATGTTTGAACAAAGGAAATAAATTGCAGGAATTAGTAAATCAATAACTAAGAAAACTCTTGGTAAGGTATGAGAATTTGGAAGTCCTATCCTAGTTATCCTTATTGATGGTGATGAGAATTGAGTTTTAATCCCACCTAGTTAACCTTTACTAAAGCAAAGGAAAGTCAAGTGGACTAATTAGTTTGATCTTCAGGTCCCAGCCATTTTCTAAGAAAAGACTAGAGTTATTGGAATTCAATTCAATTAGCTAAAATAACAATTATCAATCACGATGAGTTTGATAACTCAAGAGTCTCCAATTAATCAATTAAAGCCAAGAATATAAAAAGCTAAATAAGAATCATAAATCTGAAATACCTCAATTGCATTAATAATAGAAAATCAATCTAAACATAAAGAGTTCATAAACTAAATTGATAAAATAAATAAAAGGAACATTGAACCTGTAATGAAGATAAGCAGTCCTAAAATTGAGAGAAATCCTAATCCTAATCCTAAGAGAGAAGAGAGAACCTCTCTCTCTAAAAACTACATCTAAAACCTATTATTGTGAATTATTCCAGACCTTTGACATGGATGCATTCCCCCACTTTATAGCCTCTAATCTGTGTTTTCTGGAATTGGATCTGGGCCAAAAGGGTTTCAGAAATCGCTGGGGGCGTTTTTTGCAGTTTCTGCACGTGGCGTCTGTCACGCGTCCGCGTGGGTCACGCGGTCGTGTCATCTGAAGTTTTTCTCTTCGACGCGATCGCGTCAGGCATGCTTCCGTGTCAGTTGTATTTCACGCGAGTCACACGTTCGCGTCGTCTACGTAGACGCGTCACTTCCAGTTTCTTCAAAAACTCCATTTTGTGCTTTCCTTCCATCTTTGTATGTTTCCTTTCCGTCCTTTAAGTCATTCCTGCCTTTAGAATATCTGAAACTACTCAACACACAAATCACGGCATCGAATGCAAAACAATGCAAATTCATATGAATAAGTGGGTGAAGACTTGATAAAAACACTTAATTTCAGTACAAGATAAATCACAAAATAGTGGTTTATTAACCTCCCCACACTTAAACATTAGCATGTCCTCATGCTAAATCCAAGATAAAGAATAAGGTAAGGTGGTGGAATTTCATGCAATGCAATCTATCCTAAATGCAACTACCTAAATGAATCATGTAATTCTAATTATTATCCACCTATGTATATATAAAGCTTACATGCGGTTAGTTTATTTCATATTTTCAAGGAATCATATATGTACAGATAAGGCCAAACCAAATTAAAACATGTTCACAATTGAGTTGGGTTAAAATATTTCACAAACTTGCAAGACAATTAACAATTTAAACATAGATATATGGGAATGAGCTATTGAACCCTCACTGGATTTTGTGTTTACTCTCTAGTCACTCAGTGTTTATTGGGTTAATCACTCTATTCTTTTTCTATCCTTGCTTTCTAAAACTTTGTTCTTCATCTAACCAATCAACAAATATGGAATACAAACATACAAAAATCATGAGGTCTTTTTCAAGGTTGTAATGGGGCCAAGGTAAAGGTAAGGGTATACGTATAAGGCTAAGTGAGCTAACAAAGTGAATCCTTGATTAGTCTAAGATTTCACCTAACATATACATACTTTATATAATTTTCAAGTGCTTTACCTAGCTACCCAAACTTCTTCCCACTTTTGTGTTACATGCTCATGTATCTTTTAAATTTTTGTCCCATGTGCATTGATTCTTTTATTTTGCATCGGGGGTAATTTTTGTATCCCCTTATTTAATTACTAAAATATTAAAAAAAAATTTGTACATGGTAATTTAATTTATTTGAATTCACATGAGCATGCTTCCTAAATTTTCAAATAACTTATTCAATTTTAATTTCCTACTTTTTCTATCATTCCATGTTCCCATAAAATTCCCCATATTAAAATTGTGCACAATATCTATCTTAAGCTAACCAAGGATTCACTTAGATTAATTTTAATTTGTTTTTCTACTTAAGGCTAGTAATATGATTATAGAACAAGAGGGTTATTAAAAGCTCAAGGGGGTTAACAAGGGTGATGTAAAAGGTAGGCTAAATTGGGATAAGTGAGGAAAAATTTAAACGATGGCCTCAATCATCTCTTGGTATGTATCTATATTCTATATTGGACATATAGATTAAAACAAAGTAAAGAACACCAGAATGAAAAAGAAGGCAAAACACACAGGAATGAAATTTATGGTTTGAATGTAACCATACAATTAAGCTCAAAACTCACAGGCTGTGTGTTCTTTTCACTCAAAAACCATATATCAGTTATGTATGTCATGCAAGTAGAAATCAAGAGTTCCCATTATTCTCAATGTAAATCTTAGGGTGGCCCTTAAAATTTTAGTGTTCCTCCTTGAAGAAATGTTGTTAACTAACTAACATGTAATGCAATATATACAAGGTGTGTGGATGTTTGATTATGTTAAAGTCTCTAGTTTACTTCTTTTTTATTTTCAATTAAATCAAACTATTATATGCTAAAAGGGTAAACTATACTAATTAATCCACATATTCTATAACTAATAAGTTTAGAATTGCAAACTAAACTAAATGTCTAAGATATAAACTAAAGTGCAAAATGCGGAAATAGAGTAAAAATACAGCAAAAGAACAATGTGCAAGTACTGAAAAATAAAAATAAAAATAAAAATAAAAATACAGAAAAATAAACAAAATAAGATAGAAGAGTCTGTAGTGGTTCACCAAAAACATAAGCCAGGGATGGCGACCACCTCCCCACACTTAAAATATAGCATCGTCCTCGATGCTCACTCAAGCTGGGTGTGAAGAAGTGTCATTTCCGGAAGGATGGGCTGCTGGAGTCTCTGTGGTGGCCTGAAGGTCTGCAGACTGGATAAGTGTAGGAGGATCTGTCTACTGCAGTGGAGGCGCTGACTGTAGAGGGATCTCTGGGTCTGTGGCCTGGATCTGGTGTGGCTCCTCATGCTGTGGTGCAGCCTGCTCTGGTCCTGCCTGCTTAGCCTGGGCATGTGTCTCCTCCTTGTGATCATCCGCCTCTACCTCAGATGTATCAGAAGGGGTGTCGAGCTCGGAGGGGATGTCGCTGCCGGATCGGATCATCAACTTAAGGTGCTCATAGTGCCGCTTGTGGCGGCGTTCCATCTGATCCAGGCGGGCAAAGAGTCGATGCACCAAATGATAAACGGGCTCAGGAGCAGGTGGATGTGTAGTGGATGAGGCTGGTGCAGTAGTGGATGCAGAAGGGGCAGCTGAAGATGTGGCTGCCTCACCTGAGGCAGTGAGAAAGGGACGTCTGTACCCAAATGCCAGAAACTTCCTGCTGTGCGGAATGATCTTCTTGCAATCTGTAGCAGTCGGCTTTGCGTCGGCCAGCTCCCAAGGCACGTCAGCTCGGCGGCCTAGCTGGGTGATCAGATAAGGGAAAGGGAGAGTGCCTCTGACATGGACCCTGGCCATATAATACCTGATGAAACGTGGAAGATACAGGTCCTTACCCTCCATCATACACCAGATGAGGGTGATTATAGCAGCGGGCAGCTCTGTCTCATGAGTGCTCGGCATCACATAGTTGCTCAAAATCTGGTGCCAGAGCCGAGCCTCATCATTCAAATATATCAGCTTGATTCCCTTAGGCATTGCTGTATTCTTTCCCATGACCCATGGGACAGTAGGATCAAGGGCAATTCTCTGCTTGACAGCATCCCAGTCAAATCTCATAAATCACATATCCTCTTCAGCCTTTTGGTATCCGTCAGGCTGATCTGACTTAGGCTGAAGCTGGAGGATGTCCTCAATAGCTTCCTCAGTGACCAAAATCTGTTTCCCTCTGAGGTGCACTGCATCCAGGGAAGTCTTGAAATAGTTACAGTAAAATTCTCTGACCCAGGAAGCATTGACCTCTGTCAAGTTTCGTTCCAAGAAGGACCAGCCTCTCTGTTTTATCTGTTCGGAGGTGTACTGCTGTAGTTCTTCTGGAATTTTTAGATTTCTTTCCAGGTACAGGTTCCTGGAAGTGGCAAACACAGGATACTTTAGCTCACAGTATCTGTTTACAAATTTAACTGGATCTGTGGCAGTGAGGAGCTGGTCAGCCTTCTCCTGCAGGGTAAAGTGTTTTTCCCGCCAGGAGTCGTCATGAAAAATATCAAGGATGGTCATAGAGGATTCGCCTCTTTTCCTTTTGCCAGTGGTTGCTTTGCCTTTTCCTTTGCGTTGAGGGTCAGACATCCTGAAAATCAGAAATTCTAGGATATAATTGAAGAACAAAAGCAAGAAAACAAGTAGGCAAATAGAATGGTAGCAATATAAGCACAGAGTGGCAAAAGAGTAAGAGAAGCATGAAAGGAGTTAAATATATGTGCAATATGAATTGTATTCGAGTGAAAAAGTCTGAAAAGAAAAAATACAATCCAAAAGATATGATAAGCGGAATTCAAGTTAAATAGGGAAAACAATGATCATGCCTTGAGTTAGAAAGTTAAAGTAGGTAGTGAAAAACCGAAAAGAGAAGTTTGAAAGTGAAAATGGTTAGGAGTGAGAAATGAGGTTAGAAAGTTAAAGCGGTGAGTTAGTAAAAAGAAAGTTAAAGTAAGTGGCATGATGATCGGTTTCCTAGGTAACAAGAGATTCACAAATTTATAGAACAGTCAACTCATATTCAAGCAAGGATATCAAGTTATTGATGATAATTCAGATAGATACGAGGATAGCAGAAATTAAAACGAAATCATCAATAATGCAATTTATTAACCAGGGAATTGAAAGGAATAAGAATGCTAGCCCGTGCATTCATGAATTGGTTTGGTTGTATCTAAGTAGTGCAAAATTCAAAATTGCCAAAACCAATACATGAATGTAAAAATGAAACAATTTGCAGAAAATTGGGCAGCATTCCGACTAAAATTGGATGTACCCGGGAAATAAACAGCAGGAAAAATGAGTTCATATAAAATTAAATAGAGCTGCAAAGAGAGACAAATAACATGAACATGAAAGAGCAGTGTAACAGCAGCAAGAAACAAGGAAGAACAAAATATGAACAATATGATTATCACAGCAAAATCAGAATTGCGAAATAGGTAAAACAAGTAGCAAGAACGGCGCAATTATCAGGCCTAAATCCACTAACCATATCCTAGCTACCTAACCACCTAGAATCCACTACAAACATGCATCTCTAACTATCCTAATATGAACAGAATCTGAAAAATATGCAATTAACTACAGATGATAGAGAAATCGGTGTTTGGCAGAATCTGGTATGTGTATGAACAGAGATGAGGGCAGAGAGATGGTGGTGGTGACGCGGCGCCGTTGGGAGGGAGCCCGGCAGCTGATGGCTCCCCAAGGGTGTATTGGTAAAGATTCTCTTCAATAAAATTGCGTTGCAAGTATAGCTCTACCAACAACAATCCTCGGGTGTCAAATTTAGAAGAGGGATTTGGTTGTCACAAGTTCAACCCCAATAGAAATAACCGAAGTATTCAAACCTCGGGTCATCTCACAAGGAATGGGCAAACATGTGCTTCAACATTGGTTAGAAATCTGGGGTTGTAAGTTATGAGCATGAGAATAAATGGGCATCTTAACAAGCAAGTAATCTTAAATTGCAACAAACTAATTCAATTAACTAAGCAAAACATGAGCAATTCCAATGAACAAGCAACATTTCACTTAATTCTATTATAAACCAAACAAGTAACTATAACTAAGGCAAATAATTGAGAAATTTGGTTTTCAAATATGAATAATAAAAGCAACTCTTGGCTAGGTATGGGAATTGGGGTCACCATCCTTGTCTAACAACCATATCTTGACAATTATGAGGAACCAAGCTCATTAAGTCTACTTCCCAAAAGTCTTAAGTACGTAATATCTACTCCTAGACCTTGAAGTACGTCAAATGGCTTTGATCACATCAACCCATAAATCCCAACCTACCTACTAATTAGATTAGTAGTGGGTTGGCGTCAATGAGTATCAAATTGACCACCAAGGGCTCCCAAATCATCGAATCCATTAGACCCAATGACTCAAGTTTACCCAATCCCATTGACCTAGGCTAAGAGTAAAGAAGACTACTCCATAGTCAAAGTAAATAATTCATCAAACACATGGTAAGCATTAACAAAAGACATGTTCAAAATAGCAATTAAATTAAAATCTACAAGTACCCACTAACAATTATCAACATACAATCATCCAAACAACAAAGCTAAACATAGAAATCATCAATGTAATATCAACAAGTCAAGATTCACAACATTCATGAAATGGGTATAAAATGACAATTAACAAGGATTCATAAAACTATCACTAGATATAAGCAAAATTGTAACAAGGAATTCAAATTGAACAATTAAAACTAGTAATTAACAAGATCCAATTCACAATCCAACAAGGGAAAATCAAATTAAAACTAGATCTAGAGAGGAACAAGGGTTTTTCTCTCTAGAATAACCAAAGAACCAAAAACTAGCTAAAATTGTGTCTTAGTGTCAAATGATTGATCCCCGCTTTCTCCCTAGCATCCTTGGGTCTTTTCCATGCAAAAACAGCTTGAAATTGGGCCTGATGAGCCTCAGAAATCGCCAGGCATGATTTCCTTTAATGAGGTCACGTGCAGCTTCCCACACGTGTGCGCCATGCGTGCGCGCGCGCCGATTGCTTTTGCGATCCACGCGTGCGCGCCAAGTGCGCGTGCGCATCGATAGGAATCTTCTGATCCGCGCGGATGCGTCCATCCTTGTGCGCCGCTTCCAGCCAACCTCATCCTCGCGTGCGCGTGGAGTGCGCGAGCGCGCCGATGCTGCTTCTCCCAAGATTTCAATTCTTCATGTTCCTCCCTTTTTGTACATGCTTTCTCCCTCTCTTCTAAGTCATTCCTACCTTATAATTCCTGAAATTACTCAACAAATACATCACAACATCGAATGGCAATAGAAGAGGATTAAAATATGGCAACTTTAAGGCAAAATAAGTATGTTTTCCATCATGGAGCAATATTGAGAAGTGAACACAAAACTATGCATTTCTTGCGAATAAGTGTGAGAAATATTGATAAAATCCTCCAAAATAAGCATAAGATAAACCACAAAGGGGAGGGGAGGGGAATGGTTGCGCGAGGGGTAGGGTTTCGCGTGGGTTGGGTTAGTGATTTTTGAATCCACGCGAACGCATGGAGCACGCGATCGCGTGACTAGGGTGAAATGGGTTAGACGCGGTCGCGTGATTGACGCAATCGCATAAGTTGGGTAAAAGATGAGTGACGCAGACGCGTGAGGCACGCGCTCGCATCGCTGTGAATTGTGCTAGACGCACAGTCCCAGCGTCGTTTTGGCGCAACTCTCTGTTTCCATTTAGGGGGCCATAATATCCACGCGACGCGGATGCGTCGCTCACGCTTTCGCGTGAGATGAGTGTTTGTGCAAGTGACGTGTTCGCGTCAGGGACGTGAACGCGTGGGTCATTTTGTGCTAAACGCACACCAGCCGCACGATTCCAGCCCAACTTTCTGGGCGTTGGATATTGACGCCGATTTCCATTTCACGCCCACGCGTGGCCTGCGTGCTCGCGTGGGGTGATTTTTTTTTAATGCAATTATGCAATATACAATATACAGTGCTAATGTAGATGCTATGAATAATTCCAGGTTCAATGAAATTAAAATAAAATAAAAATAAACAACACGAAATAAAATTGAAAAAAGAAACTATCATACCATGGTGAGTTGTCTACCACCTAGCACTTTTAGTTGAAGTCCTTAAGTTGGAGATTTGATGAGCTTCCTGCTATGGTGGCTTGTGCTTAAATTCATCCATAAATCTCTACCAATGTTTGGAATGCCAACAGCCTCCGGGGTCCCAAACAAGGCACGTAAAGCCTTTGAGCAGCTTCAAACTGATTCTCAGGCTCCCGGGGTGACGAATGTCAGAATAGATTCCAGGATCCCAAACCTTGCTTTTGCACCCGCCTTTGTCTGGAATTGTATTTTTCCAGCTGGGCAGTTTGGAAGTTGTATTCTCACCAAGATGACCAAACGCCTTCCGAGACCCATTCAATTGAACTTGATACCAAGCCGTGCACTTCGGATTGAAGCGTGGAACTTTATTGAATCTTGCACACTAGCTCTGAGTACGAGCCATTTTCCTCTTACTCTTAAAGCCGCAGAGAGTTCTAAGCTGGCCATCTGTTTCAAGCAAACCATATTCAAGTGGAAAATTAAAGATAAAGGTTAAGGATTGTAACCACTTGAAGCTTGTATTAGGTGGTAATGGCCTTGGGATAGGTGTTTTCAGTGATTCTGTAAGCTCTACTCCCTTGTGTTCTTCTGTGAATTCCTCTACGTCTTTGCAAAATTCTTCAACTGCAACTACGTCTTGATCAAAGTCTTCTATGTCTTCCTCATCACTCAAGTCATAAGTTGGAGGTTGAGAGAAATCTACCTCGACATCATCTTCGTATTCACTTGGATGAGGTTCTTCAGGCTCAAGGAGTTCAGTTGCGGATGTAAGCTCATGACTAGGAGAGCTTGATTCATGATCATCACTGCCTATGGAATCAACTTCTTGGTCTGTTCCGTCCAATTTTTCACAAGGTATATGCTTTGGAGGTTGTGCACCATCCTCCTTGGCATCAAATTCGAACTTCTCGGCGGAATCCTTTACAGTTCTCGATTCCCATGGAGGTTCAGCATCTCCTAAATCTTCAACCACTTCTTCCTCTACAACTATTATGGCTTCCTCCACTTGTTCCAATACAAAGCCATACTCCTCATTGTCCACCGAAGTTTCTAGTGTCTCCTTCATGCTTCGCTCTTCTTTTGATTCCCCACATGTAGCCATGGGAGTACTTTGAGTGCTCAGATGTTGGGAAGCTAATTTATTTACTACCTCGGTTAAGGCAGTAGTGAGTTCCAGTACATTCCTTTGCATCTTCGCTTGCCCTTGAAGAAGAACACGAAGGGTGTCATCCATTGGAGATTGGGGTGGATACAAGGGTTCATTGGTTGGGAGAGAGAGCTCATAATACAGAGGTGGTTCTTCTTGATAAAGATATGGAGATGGTGGATATTGCGGTGGTGGTTCTAGGGAGTAATTGGATTGGAATTGTGGTGGGTAAGGGTCATACGGTGGTGAATGGTGAAAAGGAACTTGTGGGTGTGGTGGTTCAAAGCTATGTTGAGAGGGTGGTTCATAAGCACAGGGTGGAACTTGTTGGTAACTACAAAGGGATCCACCGTATCTATTGCCTTGGCATGCATTGTAGAATGGTCGTCATCTGTGATACTGTGGAGGGTGTTGTTGCCTAAAGGGTTGATCAAGTCCTCGTGGCTCCATCCATCCTTGATTGCTCTGACCTTGATGCATGTTCCTACTATAGCTTTCATTCCCTTCAACAATATTAGAACCAAACTCAAAGTGAGAGAGGTGAGAATTCATAGTAGCTAATAGAAATAAAAGGGAAAAACAAAAACAAATAAACAAGTAAAAGAAAAATATTTACAATAACCAATAATAAGGCACACGTTTGCAATTCCCCGGCAACGGCGCCATTTTGACGATCGTATTTCCTATCGGTAAAGAAATTTTATAAATATAATCGCGTTGTAAGTGTAGTTCCTAAACCAACAGAAAATCCTTTCGTACAAACGTTTGGTTGTCACAAGTAACAAACACAATAAAATTTATAAACCGAAGTATTTAAACCTCGGGTCGTCTTCTCAAGGAATTGCAGGGAAGTATGATTTATTATTGTTATGGAAAACAGTATTTTTGGGTTTTGAAAAGGTTTGAACAAAAGAAATAAATTGCAGGAATTAGTAAATCAATAACTAAAAAAACTCTTGGCAAGGTATGAGAATTTGGAAGTCCTATCCTAGTTATCCTTATCGATGGTGATGAGAATTGAGTTTTAATCCCACCTAGTTAACCTTTACTAAAGCAAAGGAAAGTCAAGTGGACTAATTAGCTTGATCTTCAGGTCCCAGCCAATTTCTAAGAAAAGACTAGAGTTATTGGAATTCAATTCAATTAGCAAAAATAACAATTATCAATCACGATGAGTTTGATAACTCAAGAGTCTCCAATTAATCAATTAAAGCCAAGAATATAAAAAGCTAAATAAGAATCATAAATCTGAAATACCTCAATTGCATTAATAATAGAAAATCAATCTAGACATAAAGAGTTCATAAACTAAATTGATAAAATAAATAAAAGGAACATTGAACCTATAATGAAGATAAGCAGTCCTAAAATTGAGAGAAATCCTAATCTTAATCCTAAGAGAGAGGAGAGAACCTCTCTCTCTAAAAACTACATCTAAAACCTAATATTGTGAATTATTCCAGACCTTTGACATGGATGCATTCCCCCACTTTATAGCCTCTAATCTGTGTTTTCTGGAATTGGATCTGGGCCAAAAGGGTTTCAGAAATCGCTGGGGGCGTCTTCTACAGTTTCTGCACGTGGCGTCTGTCACGCGTCTGCGTGGGTCATGCGGTCGCGTCATCTAGAGTTTTGCTCTTCAACGCGATCACGTCAGGCATGCTTCTGCGTCAGTTGTATTTTGCACGAGTCACACGTTCGCGTCATGCGCGCGTTCGCGCGGATGCCAGTTTGTGCAAAGCATGCGTTCGCGTAGTCTACGCGGACGCGTCACTTCCAGTTTCTTCAAAAACTTCATTTTGTGCTTTCCTTCCATCTTTGTATGTTTCCTTTCTATCCTTTAAGTCATTCTTGCCCTATAAAGCCTGAAAGCACTCAACACACAGATCACGACATCGAATGGTAATAAAGGATGATTAATTTTTAATATTTCTAAAGCATAGGAAACATGTTTTCACTTATGTCATACCACAAGGAAGGAGTTGCAAAACCATGCAAATTCATATGAATAAGTGGGTGAAGACTTGATAAAAACACTTAATTTCAGTACAAGATAAATCACAAAATAGTGGTTTATCATACTTCAGTTGTGAAATTGGATTGTAAGCTCACCGAGGGACATCCTTTTGAAATGCTCAAGCTATATAGACCATGCTTGCTATGTGATTAATTCTCACCTCTAGTTCTCTTTTACTACATTGCGTAGCAACCATGTTTCCCATTTTATGTCCACTAGGTGATGTGAGCCAAAATTCAAAGTGTGTCATTGATTGATGTGTAAGTTTCATATTTTATTTTGATCATTAAGTTTCCTTGCCCATCAATCAATGCCCATTCATCATCCATTTCACATGTACTTGATTATTGCTTGAATGCTTTCATACTTCTTTATTACTTGTTTGTCTATCTAAACTTACAAGTTTTCTTTGAAGTATTTCAAGCACACTAGAATGAATGAAGTTCTTACTTCTTTTGTGTAATTGTGACATAGCTCTCTATGCTAATGTGTGTGTTCCAAATGGCACCCAATTTAGAATTCACACACTTGTTTTCATCCATGTTACACATTGAGTCACTCACTTCATTTTAGTGATCATCACCTCATTCCAACAATATATACTTCCTTGCTTTTGCATTTACTTGCCTTCTTATCTTGTCTTCTATTTTCAAGATAAGTCATCATAAGCAAAAATGGAAGCAAGAGAAAGAACACGCAGTAGCCGGTTGATCCACCAGCTGAAGGTGACAATCCGAAAAGTTCTCGTACCCCCTTGCTCATCTTTGAATACACCAAGGACGGTGTAAACTTTTAAGTGTAGGGAGGTTGTCCGATCGAGTGGCCATTTTTGGGTGACAAATTTCTAATCCCAACACGTTCGCATTTTATTTTTAGGTCATTTAGAATTTTTAGTGGCATCTCCTTAGTTTGCATATATATATATATAATAAGCTTAGTCAAAATAATGAAATTTTCTAAGGATTTTATCTATAGGGCACCCCAATTGATTTGAGAAAAAAAATTCATTGAACTTGCTTGAATTATACATTGTGGAACTTGTTTTTGAGCTAAGAACACACAACCATGTGAGTTTTGAGCCTAATTGTGTGGTTACATCATATAACTACTATTTTCATTCTTGTGTGTATTGTTCTCTTTCTATGATTGTAATATTTGATTTGTTTGATTCTTTACGTCTATTATTTTGTGTATAAATGCACTTATATGATTGAGGCCATCGTTCATTTAGCTCACTTATCCAAATGGCCTTATCTTTTATCTACCATTGTTAACCAATTTTGAGCCTATGTTAAACCCCTTTTTGTTCTTAATTATAGCACATTACAAGTCTTAAAGTGAAAAATAATAAATCTCCTTAATTTAGATCTTTGATTAGCTTAGACTAGTAAGAGTGTTTATCATTCAATTGTGGGAAATTTGGGAACATTGGGTAGAGATAAAAGTGTATTTTAAAGTTCTGTTGCAATCTTAGAAATTGCGTACATATTCATGCATTAAATATTTAAACCATATGCATTGGTATCCTTGTATATAATTCTTCAAAAGAAAAAGATAAAAACAACAGAAAAATAAAAAAATGTAGAAAAATAAAAAGAAAAAATAATATAGAAAAAGAAAAGAAAAAGAAAGCAATAAAAAGGGGACAAAATGACCCAAAGTAAAGTAATAATAGCAATGCATATGGAATGTGAATTGAAAAGAATGCATGAGTGTGTGAAAAAGTGAAGAATGAGTAGTTAGGTTTGTACTTGAATTAAATAGGTTGTAAGTTAGGTGAGAGCTTAGGTTAATCAAAGATTCAAATTTCAAACTCACTTAACCATATATATCCTTACCTTGACCCTAGTCCCATTACAACCTTTGAAAAGTCCTCGTGATATTTGTATGCATGCATTGAATAATTGTTGATTGTTAGATGAAAAACAAATCTTGAAAAGCATAATTAGAAGAGAATTGAGTGAATCAACCCTATACACTTGAGCGACTAGAGCGGATGCACATTCGGCGAGGGTTTGATCACTCAATTACATGTTTTCACCTATGATAATCTCTTTTCTTACAAGTTTGTAAAATCTTTTCAATAACTCAATTCAATTGTGGATTTCATTTAATTGTAATTGATTTAGCCCTTATGTTTATACAAGCTTTCTTGGGGATTGATTTATTTTGACCAAGTAGTTGCATGCATTTAGATAGATTGCATTTAGATAGAGTGCATCTAGATAGTTTGCATTGAATAAATGTTGATACCCTTTGTCTCTTTCTTGAGTTTAGCATGAGCACATGCTTAGTTTAAGTGTGGGGATGTTTGATAAACCTCAATTTTGTGGTTTATCTTGTGTTGAATTTAGGAGATTTTATCAACTTATCTCACATTTATTCAATGAAATAGCATGCTTCTGTAATTCTCCCTAATTTATGCTTAAGAGTGAAAACATGCTTTTTAGACCTTTAAATTGCTAAATTTAATTCACTTTAATTCCATTCGATGCCTTGATATGTTTGTTGAGTGATTTCAGGCTTATAAGGCAAGGATTGGATGGAAGAAGTGAGGAGAAAAGCATGCAAAGTGGAGAATTCATAAAGAAATGAGCATTTGGAGAATTCAAGGCCACGCACACATGTCATCCACGCGTACGCGTGAGGAGGAAATTTGCAACGCGACGCGCACGCGTCGACCACGCGCACGCGTCGACCACGCGCACGCGTGACGTTGGGCACGTGACCTCATTAAAGTGAATACACTGGGGGTGATTTCTGAACCATCCAGGCCCAAACCCAACTCATTTCTGAAGCTATTTGATGTAGAATTCTAGAGAGAACAAAGGGGGAGCAATTAGGTAGTGTAGGAAATATGCCTTAGGTTAGTTCTAGAGAAAGAAGCTCCCTCTTCTCTCTAGAAATTAGGGTTTTTAGTTTAATTTCCTTCTAAATTTAGGTTTTGATTTTTGTTTTCATCTAGTTTTCCTTTCAATTTCTTGTTCCTACATCTTGTTCTCTTATTTTACATTGTTAATTTTCCTTTTATATCATTTTTATGTTGATGCACTATTGTTGGATTTGGATTCTCTTTAATGCAATTTTGATGTTTTGTATTTTTTTTAGTGTTTAATTGAGTTGTTATTGTCATTTTCTTGCATTGGGTAGTTGTAGGATTTACTATTTCTTGCAATTTACTATGTTTTCCTTTTATACCTTCCAAATATTTGACAAAATGCTTGCCTTAGGTTTAGAGTAGTTTTTGAGCATTTTTGGCTTGGAAAGAAAAATTGGGCAATCTTGAGTCATTAATACCCAATTTAGATTGGTGATCTAGAGTGATTAGTTAGTCTTGCGTCCATTAACATTACTTATGGATTGGGATTAACTAGTCCTATTTGACTTTCTCTCAATATGAAGATAACATTGTACTTTCTTCCGATGTTGGAGATGACTAAATAGGATTTGCTCTTGTTAGCTATTGTATGATAATTAATGACTAGGATAGAAAGTCTTGATTCTTAATCCTTGCCAATGAATGCCTCTTTTTAGAAAGTGCTTTCCTTAGTTGTTTTCTTTATTTTCTTGCCATTTAATTTCTCACCTTCTTATCAACCCAACCCTTTGAAACTCATAACCAATAATTGAGTGCTCGATTGTAATTCCTAGGGAGAACGACCCGGGACTAATATTCTCGGTTATTTTTATTGGGTTGGACTTGTGACAACCAAATTAAACTTTAATGGAGGATCCATTGTTGGTCTAGACTATACTTGCAACGAAGTGATTCAATTTATTGAGGAATTCTAGATCAACATAAATCCTTACATCACTACACCTAACCCCAAAGCTAATAAGGTATGATATGTCATTTAGCCTGATTATTAGTATCTCTCTATTATATCCCCTTTTTTATGTTGACACCTTCTTTTGCATTTTTGTTTGGATTCAAAATTCTGAAATTCTCCGAGTGAATGGTCAGAAAAACAAATGCCAATCATTTTCGTTCATGCTCATCCCCCTAATATGGTGAATGATTTGTTGTCTGACTTAAAAAGTTTAAATGAAGCATATGCATGTAGTATGGATACACAGAAGGCCATAGTTGAATCTTGTTCTACCATTCAAAGTCACCTTCCAACAGAACAGCTCCATATTACAGCTCCCACAACAAGGATTGTTGACAAATCCATCCTGCTTCCACTAGTCCAACAACTCAGTGCCATTCTATCCAAACCTCTTTTGATACTTGTCACCGATCCGAACCTTAAGACTCAGCTTTCTGATATTCTTTAGAGATTTTTAAGTAAACCACATCCTGAGACTATTGATCCTTTGTTGGCTTGCTTGCGAAAGGTTTATAAGGACCTTTACATTAAATTTCCAAACTTTTAAATAGCTATCTCATCGTATCAACAATCAACTGAAGCTTTTTTTAAGTTGAAACAAGACGCCTCATCTTTTGAGATTGCTAAAACTACCCTATCTGCCCATATTGCAAAAGCTAAAGATCGGACTCATAAGTTATCTGAGGAGATTTGAGACTTGGAACAACAGCTGACTGTCAAAAGAGAGATAAAAAATAGGCTGGATGCTGATTTGATAAAGAATGAATGTCAATTTGCCAAAGCAAGCAACATGCTTGATAGTTACAATGCATCCTTACAGTCCCTTGAAAAGAAAATGCTTTCCTCACATGAAGCTACAAAGGAAGCCAGGAACTTCCAAACCGCTCTCCAAACTGAAGTTACTCGTTTGAAAGAGATCTTTGAAGCTTAGTCTTGTATTTCTTATGTGAACTTCTATCCTTTTAATATGTCCCTGCAATCTTCACTTTTTGAACTTTTAGAGTTTTTTTATTATTTGCTTTTGTATGCACCCTATCTTTATTTTGTAGACTAGTTGACAATTGCTATCTTTGGGAAGTTATTATATTACTTCACACTAAACCAATTATTAATATCACAGTGACCTTTTTTGTGTTTCATTTGAGATGGCCTCCATATCTGTCTATATCAGGTTGCACTAGTACATGCCATCTCGTGTGCATTCGCCTCAAGTGCTGTCAAAGTAAATCAAATGTGCATTTGTTGACATGCTTCTAGCTTTACATGTAACAGCCCAGACCACCCGCTAGCACGATATTGTCCGCTTTAGCACACAAGGCCTCACGGTTTTGTCTTTGACGATAGGGATGATAGCCAAAGCCCCCCACACTCACTCGTCAAAACGCGTCATGCTAGGGAGAGGTATCCACACCCTCCCCTCTCCAACCGATGTGGGTCTTACAATCCACCCCCCTAAAGGAGTCCAGCGCCCTCGCTGGCACATCGATTCGGGTTCTGGCTCTGATACCATAATGTAACACCCTAATATGCAAATCCTTATGCTTGAGTCATAAGTCAATGATATTACGGTGGTACGACTCTCAGGAGGATTTTTAATAAATAAATATAGGTACTTTCGAAAGAAGTATTAATCGAGAAGCCTGAAAAGAGTAGAAATAAAATCGCGAAGACGTATCACTCACGTTTCGACAACAAAAGATAAACTGCGGAGCCGAAAATGTTATACGGACAAGGCGTAGAGGAGATTAAGAGATAGATAACAGATAGATATATATAACATAAGTAAATAGCCACTAGTCGCGACCCGCGAAGTTTAGGCCGGCTAGGGTACAGTATGAAAGTAGTTGATAACAGTATATCCTAATCTCTCCCGAAGGAAACATGAGAGCCTCTATAGGCAATTCAAAAGAGTTCAATACATAATATAATCTTTTCGAAACAAAGGTGGAGAGATTCTAAGCAAAACCCAAAGTAGAAAAAATAAAGATCTTCGCCGTCTCTCAGACGACCCACAACTCACTTCTGAGCACCTGGACCTGTATCTGAAAAACAAGAGATATATACGGAATGAGAACCCTGGGCCCATGGGTTCCCAGTACGGTAAAAGTGCCAAATAAATTCAATGTACTGCAATGAAAACTCACTAAGCATCCTAAACTTCTTCGCCAATTATTCATCCTAGGTTCTCGCTAATCCATGAATAGGCAACTGTCATAAGGGAGTGCTAAATCTAATTCATGTTTCACATGTTTTCCAACTCACTGACTCTTCCACGAATCAGACTCAGAATTATAAACAAAACCATCACCAGTTGTTCTGCCTCAGCAATTCTATATCAATACATCATACACTCGCCTGGAGCTAGTGAAACCACATCACTGTGTCTACCCAGGGAGCTCCAGTTATCTCATTCAATAATCATCATCATCATGCAATCACATCATCAATTCATCTCATCAAGAACAGCCCTCAACACCTACCGACACCAGCATGAGGGGCCTCTCAGTTGTACAAACACAAGCAATACAGGCAAGTAATACACAAACATGATACAAGTAGAACAAGTAACATATAGTCAGGTAACATGGCATATATGATGTAGAAATCCAAGACAAATGGCAAACCCAAACAATTCAAACATATGCAAATGATGAATGCCTGCCCTATGGCTGATGATATCATTTGTCAGTTATATAGCCAACCCGACATGTCCTGGTAGCTAACCATTGGACAGAAACACCCTTGCGGAGCAAGTAGGTTTGAGCTACAACCCCCTTGCTACTGTCCGCTCAACCCAGAGCCAGTGAAATAATCACTACTACGGCTACTACCCAGGCGGGTGTTTAAAAGCTCAACCTGGAGCGAGTGGAATCACCACTACTACCGCTACTACCCAGGCGTCACAATCTCTGACCTGGAGCAAGGGGGACGAACCACAACCCTTGCTACTACACAGGTATCTCAAGCATTGGCCCGGAGCAAGTGGGACGAACCACAACCCTTGCTACTACCCAGGATCTCAAAACATACATTCGTTCAGTTTAGAAGCAATCATCACTGTTATCAAATCTCAAACATTAACCTGGAGCAAGCGGGACGAACCACAACCCTTGCTACTAAACAGGATCTCAAAACATACATGTATTCAAAACTCCATAATTAAACTCATTTATCATAAATATCCTTTCCCGTCTCATACCCGGAGCAAGTGGACAACGCCACTGCCTACTACCCGGGGTCACACATCACATTTCAACCCTTTTCATTGTTATCCGTGTAACACATTCATTCATTAATCATATATGCTATACTCATCCATAAACAATAATGGCTTTGCCGTAACCCGGCAATAACTCAGCCATCCGGCCCATGGTTCAATCAAGAACCGGCCATTTATCAACAAATATAGCCCTTCGGCTCATGGCATACACGGTACTCCCACCGTCACCCTCCATATCTCATATAATCATCTTTGATCATCATTGATCATAACTTTTCCCCTTGCTTCACTCGCAAGTTACCACATCCCCTAGCTCCTTTCTCATTGCTAGGCATATCATAATGATTTAATACATAAGGGGTGAAATTGGAGGCTTAGAAGTATGAGATTTGGCTTTAAAAACTCAAAAATCAACTTTGGCATGAAAACAGGGCCACGCGTACGCGCACTCCATGCGCACGCACGGATGGACAAAAACTCATCAACGCGCAAGCGTCATACGCACGAACGCGCGGGTTGAAAAATATCCAAACGGCACGCAAGCGTCAACCACGCGTACGCGTGGGTGCTCTTGCGCCCAGGCACAAAACTGGCACAACTCTGGCACAACTCTCTGAAAAATAGCTGGGCATATGGTGCAGTGCATCGACGCGCCCGCGCACACCACGCGCACGCGTGGATGGTGCTTTCTGGAAGAACGGCGCGCACGCGCCAAGTGCGCCTACGCGCGTAGGGTCGTTCTGCTAAAAATTTTCTAAGTTAAAAGCTGTAGAATTTACAGATTCAACCCCCAATCTTCTGACGGTCATAACTTCCTCATTTTAAATCATTTTTCACCCGTTCTTCGAACGGCATGGACATCCCGGATTCAATTTCATTTCTAAACAGATTTGGCAGAAAACGGAGGTTTGTAGTCCAGGTTATGTCCCGTCAAAATATGCCCAAAAACCATGTTTTCATACAAAACCACAAGGTGCCATTTTCAAAACAAGCCATTTTCAACTCTTTTCAAAATCAACCAAAACATGCCAATTTCATCCCTTTCTTTGAAATCAATCAAAATATACTAAAATCAACATCAACCCTCCTCAACTCACACATTAACACTTTCTCAAACTCAAACACATTTACATATCATA
>NC_029794.2:29003248-29011207 GCF_000816755.2 Arachis ipaensis | reverse complement strand
ATTTTTGTCCGTTGGCCCAATTTTGGGCCAAAACCTTTAAGATTAGCGCTCTAAATCGCACTTTAAATATTTCTACCTTCCCTAATTATAATTCCTCATTTCTTAATCTCATTTACTCATAATCAATTTTCTCAGCTGTAGTACCAGACAGATCTCAGCCGGTACTGCCGGTCAAAATTCTACTGCGCGCTTTTACGCAGAAAACTATGTTTTTCGACTCGGAAAAATTCACTGAATCCAAATATCATATTTAAATTATCAAATTCCAATTGCCAAATATTCCAACCATATTCGCTCCTATTTAACTTATTATTTAATTAATTTCGGTTAGACCGGGTATTACATTCTACCCCCCTAACAGAAATTTTTGCCCTCGAAAATTCCATTCATCACTATCCTCTCCCTCTACCAAGCCAATTACCACTAATCACAGCTCAACTCTAAGCATAACCTCCAAACTTACTTTCTTATTCTCAAACCCTCAAATTTCTACATGACTTGCTATTATAAAGTCTCTGACTCATCAATCAAAAACCCCTTTCATTTCTAGAAAGACATCGGTTGGAGAGGGGAACGAAGCATGCCTATTAAGGGTGTGGATACCTCTCCCTAGCAGGACGCGTTTTGACGAGTGAGTGTGGGGGGCTTTGGCTATCATCCCTATCATCAAAGGCAAAACCGTGAGGCCTTGTGTGCTAAAGCAGACAATATCGTGCTAGCGGGTGGTCTGGGCTGTTACAGATGGTATCAGAGCCAGAACCCGAATCGATGTGCCAGCGAGGGCATTGGACTCCCTTAGGGGGTGGATTGTAAGGCCCACATCGGTTGGGGAGGGGAACGAAGCATGCCTTATAAGGGTGTGGATACCTCTCCCTAACATGACGCATTTTGACGAGGGAGTGTGGGGGCTTTGGCTATCATCCCTATCGTCAAAGGCAAAACCGTGAGGCCTTGTGTGCTAAAGCGGACAATATCGTGCTAGCGGGAGGTCTGGGCTGTTACAGATGGTATCAGAGCCAGAACCCGGATCGATGTGCCAGCGAGGGCGCTCGACTCCCTTAGGGGGGTGGATTGTAAGGCCCACATCGGGTGGAGAGGGGAACGAAGCATGCCTTGTAAGGGTGTGGATACCTCTCCCTAACATGACGCATTTTGACGAGGGAGTGTGGGGGCTTTGGCTATCATCCCTATCGTCAAAGGCAAAACCGTGAGGCCTTGTGTGCTAAAGCGGACAATATCGTGCTAGCGGGAGGTCTGGGCTGTTACAGATGGTATCAGAGCCAGAACCCGGATCGATGTGCCAGCGAGGGCGCTCGACTCCCTTAGGGGGGTGGATTGTAAGGCCCACATCGGGTGGAGAGGGGAACGAAGCATGCCTTGTAAGGGTGTGGATACCTCTCCCTAACATGACGCATTTTGACGAGGGAGTGTGGGGGCTTTGGCTATCATCCCTATCGTCAAAGGCAAAACCGTGAGGCCTTGTGTGCTAAAGCGGACAATATCGTGCTAGCGGGAGGTCTGGGCTGTTACAGATGGTATCAGAGCCAGAACCCGGATCGATGTGCCAGCGAGGGCGCTCGACTCCCTTAGGGGGGTGGATTGTAAGGCCCACATCGGGTGGAGAGGGGAACGAAGCATGCCTTATAAGGGTGTGGATACCTCTCCCTAGCATGACGCATTTTGACGAGTGAGTGTGGGGGCTTTGGCTATCATCCCTATCGTCAAAGGCAAAACCGTGAGGCCTTGTGTGCTAAAGCGGACAATATCGTGCTAGCGGGTGGTCTGGGCTGTTACATTACACAGGTTTATTCACTAAACCTTTTATTTCTATATGTTGGCATATACTGTACTGCACTCAAAAAATGATAAGTTATTTTCTGTATTGACTCTTATTTTAAATTAATGCTTTGGACACATATTTGCTTCATAAACTTAATGCTTTACACTGTCAATAGAACTTGCAGTTCATAGAAATCACATGGATATGTTAGCTTTTACAAACTAAATTGCAAATATTAGTTAGCTCTTTATTTTAGCCCTTGACACTTCAACTGGACATTTTTGTATCCTTAAACATGTGGAATGTTTATCTCATGAATGTCTGGCCTATATACTTTCAAATACTTACCATTTATTGAAGGAATTCTTTTTCTTGATCCGACTTCAATAATCTTATAGGAATTTCCAGAATAAATCTTGTCAACCACAAAAGGTCCTTCCCAAGTTGGAGACCACTTACCATAAGTTTTTGACTTTTTTCTATAGGCAAAATTATTTTCCACACTAAATCTCCAACTGCAAATGTCTTTGCTTTAACTCGGCAGTTGTATGATTTTGACATAATCTCTTTTTGTCGAATCACATGCTCTAAAGCTCTCAACCTTTCGTTATCTAGTTCATTGAGCTCATTATACAAAGAATTCTAATAATCTACTACTGGTATCTCATCTTGTGTAGCCACGCTTATACTTTGCAAATTGATATCAATTGGCAACACCACATCATGACCATAAACTAACTTATACGGGGTGGTTTCAATAAAACCTTTTGGAAAATTTCGATAAGCCCAAAGAACTTGATTGAGAGTTTGGTGCCAATTCCTTAGCTGCCTTCCAATGTGTTTTTTAATTAATACAATCAAAATTTTATTCACTACCTCCACTTGTCCATTTGCTTGGGCATAATACGGTATAGAAGAAAACATTTTTATATCCCTAGACTTGGCATACTCCATGACCTTTTTCCCAATAAACATGGTTCCTTGATCAGTGATAATAGACTGAGAAATTTTAAATCTATGCACAATATGCTCCTCAATGAATTCAATTATTTCATTGTGAGTCACCCTCCTTAAAGGGATAGCCTCTACCCATTTAAAAAAATAATCAACACCAACCAAAATGAACTTATGACCTTTAGAAGAAGGTGGGTGAATCTACCCGATCAGATCTAAAACTCAACCTCTAAATGGACATCGTTTAAGTATAACATGCAATTTTGACGTTGGAATATGTTGAAGGCTTTCATATTTTTAGCATTCCTCATAGGACCTAGCATAATTTATACAATCTCTTTGAATAGTTAGCCAATACAATTGATGAATCTATATTTGATGATAAATTTTGGATTGAATTAAGTGGATTTCATGATATAAATCCACATTTATTCACTTAAATAGCATACTTTTATGTTTTCTCTCTAAATTATGTCTAATTGTGAAAACGTGCTATTTTGTACTTAATTTAATCAATTTTATTCTACTTTTATTTTATTCGATGTCTTGATATTTTTTATGAGTGATTTCAGGTGTAATAGGTAGGAATGACTTGATAAGGGTGGAAGAGAAGCATGCAATTGAGAGAGAACATGAAGAAACAAAGGAGAAGAGCTTTCCAGAATGTGCGTACGCACAAGTCCCAGTGCGTGACTTTATTAAAAAGTCATGTGGCTCGCGATTTTAGAGGCCTTCAGGCCCATTTTTGCTTGGTCTGAAGCATATATGGAAGGGCTAGCAAGGGGAGAAGATACACAACACACTTAGGCATTTTTAGAGAGTTTCTAAGAAGTTTTAGTTTTAGTTTTCCTTAGGTTTTTCTCTCAACTTTCTTAGGGTTTAATTAGGGTTTATACTACAAGCTTACATTTTTCAATTTTGATCTTGGATTCTAGCTTATTTCCATTGTAAGTATTTATTAATTTTCTCTTTTATTATTACACTACTTGTTCTACGCTTTCTTATATTCTAATTCACTTTATCAATACATATATACTTTTGCAATTTTGAGTTCTAGTTAATGAAATTGATGTTTAGTGGTTATTATATGTTTATTGAGTTGTCATTATTGATTTTGTTCATTGGTTGTTCATAACTTTAAGTATTTTTGTAATTTTGTCATGTTTTGTGACTATGCCTACCATGTGTTTGTTGAAATGCCAATTTTAAATATGGAGTAGATCTTCTCTCTTTGGCTTGGGAAAATGAGTATATGGGATACTAGAGTCATAATGTCCGACATTTAGCAATAATTATTAGATTGTTAGTTGTTCTTGTTTCCACTAACGCTAGCTTTTTAATAAAGCAATTAATAAGATAGCTAGGATTTGTGGATTAAGAACAATTATACTCACTTGACTTACTCTTCAATGTTAAGGGTTGACTAAGTGAGATTAATCTATTATAATTACCATAGTTGTGGTTATGACAAGGAAGGGATTCCCTAATTCATCCCAAGACAAGGTTCCATTTATGTTTTTAACCACATTTCGATCATCTTGAGCTTTATTTATTCTCACTACCTTGACAGATCTTTAATTCACTTATTAGTTCATTAATTGAAATTTTGATTATTCTTTAATTTCTTTAATTGTTTGCTTCATTATTGAAACCCCTAATTTCACAACCAAACTTGTGCGCTTGTAGTCACTAGTTCCCTGGGAAGACGACCTGGGACTTCAAACTCTCGGTAAATATTTGTTTTAATTGTGACAAACCTTTGAATTAAACTTTGATCGAGGGTTACTTGTCGGTCTAGACTATGCTTACAACGAGTTTCTATTTTGTAAAATTCTAAACCGGCACTAATTCTATGCATCAAGTTTTTGGCGCCGTTGCCGGGGAGCTAGTGCAATGAGTTTTATAATTTTGGTTGTTGTGAATATGTGAATAGTCTAAATAGCTACTTTTTGGTTGTTTGGTTGTTTTGTTAGTAATTAGGATTTTATTTCTCTTGTTTATTGATGTTCCTTTGTTTTTATTTTCTATTTTCTCTATGAGTTATCACCCTGCTTGTTTGGAGCCTGATTGTGATCATTTTGTAGGGAATGATAACTTCGACTTTGGATTACATCATGGGATGGGAAAATCAATTGTGGAAGGAGCAACCTCCTCTATGTCACAATGAGTCAAACCCTCCCCAATGTGCATATCCAAGCCAAGGATATGGTGGGTTTCACAATGATTATATACTTCCACCACCATATACCTATGACCCATACCCTCAACATAATCCTTAATCACCATATTTTCAAACACCACACCACTACCATCATTCATCTCCTTCCTTACCACCTCAATATACTCACTAACATAAACCACCTTCTGATTATGCAGCCTTTCTTCCAACCAATGAACCTTCTTTCTCTTCTAAATGTGAAGTTCTCCAACCCTTGTCCCAAGAACAACAAGACTTTCAAGCTTTTCTCCAAGAGTAAGAAGAATTTCAAAAAAAGCAAGGGAAATTCATGGCTACCATAGCCAAAGCGGTGAATCGCTTGGTCCTACTATGCTCAACCAATCAAAGCATTACCCTTGAAGAATATGGAGGATCAACTAAGGGAAGTAGTGAGGAGGAGAACATGAAATCTCAAGTGGAAGAAGAA
The DNA here is from genome assembly GCF_000816755.2 of Arachis ipaensis. Classification (NCBI taxonomy): domain Eukaryota; kingdom Viridiplantae; phylum Streptophyta; class Magnoliopsida; order Fabales; family Fabaceae; genus Arachis; species Arachis ipaensis. The sequence continues at coordinate 29,005,828 of NC_029794.2, read as the reverse complement.
GAGCTGAGGTTTGAACCATAACAAGAGGGGGAAGGTAAGATGAGTGAGCTGGAAGAGGTAAAAGGAGAATTGAGGGAGATTGATCAAAAAGTGAATTGCATCATCAACAATTTTTTGTTCACATTGGTCAATCCTCTCAATTATCTTGATAAACCTTCCCCCATTGGATTTGAAGAGGAGGTTGATGTGAACTTCTCACAACCTCCAAAATATGACTTAAGTGATGGAGAAGAGTGGGAAGAGATTGGTAGGAAGGAGTTGACAACCAAAAGGTGGAGTCTAAAAGAGTAACTCCATTCAAGGAGAAAATTGAGTGGGTGGCAATTTCACCGATGAACTTTATTGGCCCGCATCAATATGCTATCTTGGAGACGGATTACTAACTTAAGGTCCTTCTTGGGTTCTTACATGGTGGAGAAAGGGGTATTGGTTGCCAAAAGAGTTCAAGTGGGATGTAAAGCACAATTGAGTGGATTTAAAAAAGTATTGGAGTGCTTTGAGAGTTTGCTCATCCGAGTGCAAGCATAAAGATCAACAAGAGGGTAAGTGAATGATTAGAGTATAGGATCCCGGAGGACCTTTGAAGTGCAAACTTGGGTGGGGATTCAAAGAAGAATGGAAACATAGGCCACCTTAACAAGAGTCTCTTCAAAAAAGTCCAACTTAACGACTTTAAATAAAAGTGCTAGGTGGGAGACACCCCACCATCGTAACATCTTCCTAACCCTTTCCTTGTTTATAGTCTTGAATTCTTGCATTTTGCTTCTTTTAGCCAGTTTACGTTTCATCTTATTTTTTAGCTTAGTTATATTGATTTTTGGTATGGATCATGAGTTTGTGATGTTCTGGATATTTTGGGGCTGGAAATCTTTAATTGATATCATGCTTGGTGTCTTAGAGGCATTAAAATTTTGCAGAAACAAGGCAGTGTGCGTACACACACTAACACCAAATCCTGCATGTTGTGCGTACACACACCACTGTGTGTACGCAAACCCATTTACACCCCCTCTTCCGGGAGCGCTCGCACCTGCCTGTGTGATGAGCGGATATTTTATACGCTTTTTGGGGATAATTTCATATAGTTTTGAGTATGTTTTAGTTAGTTTTTAGTCTATTTCTATTAGTTTTTAGGAAAAATTCATATTTCTGGACTTTACTATGAGTTGTGTGTTTTTCTGTAATTTCAGGTATTTTTCTGGCTGAAATTGAAGGAGCTGAGCAAAAATCTGATTCAGGCTGAAAAAGGACTGCTGATGCTGTTGGATTCTGACCTCCCTGCACTCAAAGTAGATTTTCTGGAGCTACAGAACAAGAAATGGCGTGCTTCCAATTGCGTTGAAAAGTAGACATCCAGGGCTTTTCCGCAATATATAATAGTCCATACTTTGCACAAGAATAGACGACGTAAACTGGCGTTCAACGCCAGTCTTCTGCCCAATTCTGGCGTCCAGCGCCAGAAAAGGATCAAAAGCTGGAGTTGAACGCCCAAACTGGCATAAAAACTGGCGTTCAACTCCACAAATGGCCTCTGCACATGAATTGCTTAAGTCTCAGCCCTAGCACACACCAAGTGGGCCCCAGCACACACCAAGTGGGCCCCAGAAGTGGATCTCTGCATCATCCATCATAGTTTATCCAATTTTTGTAAACCTAGGCTACTAGTTTAGTATTTAAACAACTTTTAGAGACTTATTTTGCATCTCATGACATTTCAAATCTAAACTTTGTATTCTCTGACGGCATGAGTCTCTAAACCCCATTGTTGGGGGTGAGGAGCTCTGCTGTGTCTCGATGAATTAATGCAAGTATTTATGTTTTCTATTCAAACACGCTTGTTCCTATCTAAGATGTTCATTCGCGCTTAACTGTGATGAAGGTGATGACCAGTGACATTGCTTGTCACTTTTTGTAACAAGCACCTTATCAATATGATTATTTTACTATTCTTAAAAATGAATAAGTAGTTCTCTTTTCATCATTGAATTAGTTATTGTTTGTTGTGCTATTTTATATTAATCTTGCACATTCACGTGCACAATTTCAATATCCAATATCTCATATATTTCATTCACTTTAGTTATGGTCACCTAGGTTTGTTTGTGTCTTAACTCTTGCTTATTCTTTATTTGCAACCTAGGCTACTTAATTGAGGAACACATGCTATATCTTTAATTGTGTGGCTACCGTTTTACCCGACCAAAGTATGGTTTATCTAATTCTTATTTTTATTGTTTTTCATGTTTTCTTATGCTCATGATCATGTGGAGTCACAAAATAAACAAAAAAAAATCAAATCAAAAACGGAATCAAAAACAGCAGAAGAAAAATCACACCCTGGAGGAGCATCTGTCTGGCGTTCAAACGCCAGAACAGAGCATAGTTCTGGCGCTGAACGCTGATGACAAGTCATCTTAGCCTAGTTTCACTAGCCTTTTTCTTTAATTTTAGTAGGTTTTATTCACTTTCTTGCATTCTAAGTAAGTAATTTGGAGTGAAAATGCATGACTTCTTTGAATCAAACAACCACCATGTAATTGATGCTAAATCATGAGGTTTAAGCTAAATTTAATTGAATTT